>NC_090439.1:775620242-775963992 GCF_031143425.1 Pleurodeles waltl | reverse complement strand
GGGAAGATGATTATATTCTCTTGACTTTAGATGTGACTAGTCTCTATACGAGTATTCAACATGATGCAGGTATAAAAGCTGTCAGGCATTATATGAGGGCCAGATCGATATCATATTTATTTAATACAGAAATGATTTGTGATATGATTAACTATTGCCTTAAAAACTATTTTTTCTTGTTTGACAATCAACTATACCGCCAACTACAAGGAACAGCAATGGGTACTTGTTTTGCACCAAGTTACACAAATTTGATGATGGGATGGTGGGAGGAACAGGCATCAGTGAACATACCAGATTTTGAAGATAAAGTAGTACTATGGTGTTGCTTTCTCGATGACATTTTTGTAAGTTGATACAAAGCATCCCATATGGAGCACTGTTGAGAGCTGTTGTAGTACATGGGATGAGTACCAAAAAGAAAGTCAGCGTGTGTGTCTTAGATTTAGAGAAAGTGGATACAGCATGAAAACCATACAACAAGCGAAACACAAGGTTGATATTATGGAGAGAGAAGAAGTATTATACAACAGAGAGGAGAAGCTTGAGTCAAAGGAAAGCTTGAGATTTATTACAACCTTCTCAAGTCAGGCATGTGTAGTAAGACAGATCCTATCGAAAAGTTGGCATATTTTGCAAACAGATTCTATTTTAGATAAATATATTTCAGAGAAACCATTAGTGACTTTTCGTAGGGGCAGGTCCTTAAAAGATGTCTTGAGTCGGAATATGGTTACAAGTAATCGGATGGAAGGAAAGTTGTCTGATAGTCCGTCAGGTTTTTACTGCTGTAAAAGATGTTAAGCGTGTAAATACAGCAGAAATTCTAAGAACGTGGAATGTGACAGTGGTAAGTGGACTTATCAAATCAAGGGGCATTTTAGCTGCAATACAGATTTTTGTGTATATGGACTTCAATGCCCGTGTAGGAAATGGTATGTTGGTAGCACCATACATAGGGCCAAAAAAAGAGTATTAGAGCATATAAGGGCTATTTGTAATGGTGATAGGAATTACCCCGTGGCAAGACACTTTCATACAACTCATAAAGGGGATGAAAAGATGCTCAGCTTTGTGGTTCTAGATCAGGTTAAACAAAGTATACATGGTGGTAACAGGGAGAAACAATTGAGAATTTTGGAATCAAAACTAATTATCAAACTCAATACATTGAATCCGTTTGGGTTGAACTCCAGTGAAGAACTAAATGTACATTTGGGTTGAACTGGTTTGAAGGATATAGGTAATTGCAGTTTGTAACCTCTAGTATGCATGCACAAGAGATAAGAAAACATTTTTTAACATTTAGGGTGATTTGTTTTTTGTGGGTTTGGTTTGTTTTAATAGTTGTCATTAATGGGTTTGGGTCACTTTAGAGTATGACACATTGGGGAGGGGATAGGTATATATTATAAATTATTAATTGATGATAAATAACTTTTTTCATTGCCACAATATTACTTGCATTTAATATATGAATGAATTGGAAAATTGTACAAATTTTATACAATGTTTAAAAAAACTTTAATAGATTGGTTATATGTGAAGGCAATTTGATATTGATAAAATGCGGTATTCAGCTCGTGATAAATATGAAGTTGTGGCAAAGATTAAGGTGTATTATGATTGGAAGGCCTTAGAAAGTCGTACTCTCCAAAATGGCGCTCTGGAGAGACAGAGACTGCAATGGTGATATGCTGCATATTGTAAAGGTAGTCCTTTATTTGTTTTTGTGACTGTGCTTATATGTGTAGGTTGATTGAACAAACCATTTCACACGTGAACAAGGCTACGGCTGAAACGCGTTGTGTAGTGGTATTCGCTTCATAAAAATATACAATTTTGATTACAAATTGTTGTCCGAGGTTTTTTTGCATTACTTGGAGAAAGTTTGGATCATATATATATATATATATATATATATATATATATATATATATATATATATATATATATATATATATGTATGTCTTTTGTCTAGTGGCAATTGCCATAAAGTAGCGCAGATGGTTTATTGTCCTGCTGCAAAGGATATACATTTATCTGTATTTAGCTGAGTGGATTAGTAAAGGCAAGAGCATTACTTGCACGTTAAAACAAATGTTATGCGAGGGGGACCATGGAGATATGAGCTGCACTTTTGCTGGGTGGTACTGAGGGAATTAGAAGAGAGGGTAATGGGAGGCAGAGCACCAAAAATGACTGTCGCACTGGGTGCTACCAGCGCTAAAGGCTGTGATGATGGGTATGTGGTAAGGTGAAGTGATACATTCTTTTTTGTTTTTTTTTAGTGTTTTCAGAGAATCTGCTGAATTGGAGAAGAAACGAAGGTTAGGTGACGACATTTCCTATTGAACACATCAAACATACCCACGAGCAATTTTGTGACTATATGCCTTCTATGTAGGCTAGTAATTTAGAGGGACAGTTTAGCCAGTAGCAGAGATGGCATCTCATTGGATGACTGCTGATCAAGCCCTAACTCGGGTTATGGAGGACAGTTCTGATGTAGGCTCAGAGACTGAGACAGCAGACACTGAGACAGCATCTGAGGGAGAGGACAATGGGGTAGAATCTAGGAGTGATTTTTCAGTTGGCGGATTCCCATCCGACGACACCTCTTCCAGTGAGTCTGAAGGAGACAATGACAACAGCCTGCTGTCCCTTCACAAGCACATTCTGCGCAGCGGGACAACATTGGGTTAGCCGGACCCAGAGAGGAGGTGCATGTGGCCGCCAGCACAGAGAGAGTGCTCTCTTGGCAGCCCCCCTGTTTAGTTCAGCACCAAATTCCACCTTTTACTGGGGACGCTGGATGTAAAGTCGATACAGCTAACTTTTTGCCAGTCGACTACATCCATCTATTTTTGGATGTTGACTTCCTTCAGGAAATTGTGCAGCAAACAAATTTGCGTGCAGACCATTTTCTGAGGGAGCGTGGAGGCACTCTAGGGCCCCGTTCTAGGGCACGCCATAGGACTCCCACTTCGCTGGCGGAGTTGAAGATATTTTTAGGCCTTATGCTCAAATTAGAGTAAGTGCAGAAACCCACCTTGCAGTCCTGCTGGACGACTTGCACGGTTTGGGTGACTCCCATCTTCGTACCATACTTGAGCAGAGATCGTTTTTTGCTACTGCAGCGCATGCTGCATTTCAATGACAATTCTGCTGCATTGCCCCGGGACCATCCAGACCACAACATGAGATCTATACTCCTGGAAAGAATATAGCAGTCGATGAGTCTTGATCCTGTACAAAGTGCGGCTGCTTTTCAGACAGTATATTGCGAGCAAAAGAGCTCGCTATGGCATAAAGCTGTACATGCTGTGTGAGAGCTCTTCTGGCTATGTGTACAGCTTGAGAGAGTATATAGGGAAGGATTCTACCCTAAACCCTGTAGGTTGCCCTCCCGCGTTAGGGGTCACAGGTAAGATTGTATGGGAACTTGTCCAGCCACTTCTTCACAAAGGTTATAACCTTTATGTGGACAGTTTCTATACAGGAGTAGAGCTGTTCAGTGAGCTCTACAAAGCTGGCACTGTGGCCTGCGGTACAGTTTGTTGTAACCGCAAAGGATTCCCGCAGGAGCTTGTTTGCAAGAAGCTCCAGAAATCAGAGAGTACTGCATTGCGTTCTAACGAACTGCTCGCAGTCAAGTTCTTGTATAGGCGTGATGTATACATGCTCACTGCAATTCATGATGAGATCTCTTCCCACATCACGGTTTGGGATCAGATGGCCAAAGTCCACAAGCCCATATGTATACTTGATTACAATAAGTACATGGGCGGAGTGGACAAGAACGACCAGGTTCTTCAACCATACAATGCATGTCATAAAACTCGCACTTGGTACAAGAAACTGTTTACCCACCTGAATCAGATGGCAACATATAATGCGTATGTTGTTTACTGTCAGACAACCACAGGAAGACTTATGACTTTCCTTGACTTTCAGTTGTCTGTAATTGAAAGCCTCACTGCTGTTACAGAAGCAGCAGCAGCCTCCACCTCATATGTTCTGGAGAATGTGGCAAGACTGCAGGTTCAACACTTTGCTGATCGCATTCCTAAAACACCCAAAAAGGATCCTCCATGTTGTCGCTGTAAAGTGTGATCGAAGCATGGAAAGCGGCAGGAGAGTCGGTATTACTGTCCCCACTGTCCATCACAACCAGGCCTCTGTATCCCTACTTGCTTTACGTTGTATCATACTAAAGCAAAGTTCTGGGAAATCGACTGAGGTTGAGATGCTGTTGTGTAATCCTTTCAGTGTCAGGTCATGGAAACTGAACGTCCATGGGCCACTGCTTTGTTAGGCAAGGAGCTTCAGAATTTTACTTCATCTACTTCATCCTGGACTTCCTTTTGGACTGCTTGAGAGCTAAATCCACCGTCAGAACGTGGTAAGTGTTCTGTTCAATTAACATGCATTATAATCCCCCTACTGCCTATACTAGTGGGCAGAACATATGCCACATTGTCACGGAGTACCCTTTCTTCACCAGCATGTCTACCTTACTTTCAACGGTAGATATGCTCTCTCAGTTCAAGGAATCACTTTGTACAGCATACTTGGAAACCCCCAACTTGCATCCACAAACTAGCATAGGCTCACTTTGCAATTATACAGGATTAGACAGGATTCTGATGAGAACAGAGACATGAATGGGTAAGGAAAGCTTATGGTAGGTGTGCCTTCACAGGCATATTGCACAGGTAGAAGGCAGATAGTAAAGGTAGTACAGATGTCATCCCAGCACTGAGGTGAATGACTTGTATAGGTACGTGTTTGACCTGCTTTTCATGGTTACCCTCCATCAGAACTTAGCAGATGTTCAGTTTGCGGTATAAGTGCATTACAGTCACATCACTACACATAATGTTGGCTGGCACATATGCTACGTTCTCATGGTCTCCAATGTGTGCCAAACACTACCCTTTTTCATAGCCTATGACTTTCTCTTTAGGTAACATCATGAGAAATCCTCAGCATATCTCCCTTAGTTTCAAAGGTAGATATGCTCACTCAGTTTGAGGAATCGCTTTGTACGGCACACTCGGACACCCCCAACTTGCATCCACAAACTGAAAGGAGTTGGATTTAGCACAGTGAGTGCATTGAAGGCGCATGAAAAACATGTCTTTCTGAGCCTCAGGTGGCTGTCGCCAGGAGTCATTAGTAAAGGTTTGTTACGCATGCATTTGGTAATGTAAAGGAAGAGGGAGGCGGTTACTTGACAGGTGGTAAAATGTAGTCAAACTTATTCCGTTCTGTAGCATGTGAATGTGATGGGCCCTTGTCTGGCAGCGGTAAGTTAATGTGAGTGCAGTGATTGGTTGGATTGGGCCCGTGGTCGGCGGTATGAAAGGGTTGTTTGTTGTGCGTGAATGGCATGTGAATGGACCATAAACAGGTTGGTGCCTGGACGCGGCTTTATGGCTCACCTTCAGAAGGTTTGGTTTCAATATTCAGATACTTTGATAAGTATTCATGCTTTGAAACCATAATTTCTGGAGGTGCTAAACCCGACCAGTGTGAGTGGTGGGTTAACTTTAACAAACTAGTACCGGGGGAGTCCAAGGGTGCAGGACCTGCGTGGCTCTCACCAGTTTTCCTTCACCCAGAATCCCCTTGAAATCACAAAATGTGCTTAAAAAACACATTTGCCTTGCATTCCAATGAGCAGAAGTCCAGGGATCTGCAGAGAGCCACAACTTTTCTACCACTAGGTGTTCCACTAAGTCTCCAGTGAAAAACTGCCTCACTTTAGTGAGTGGGCAAGTTACCACAACAGGGAAGTACCCAAAATGGATTGTGGAGACATTAAGGGCCATATTTATACTTTTCGACGCACAACTGCGCCAACACAGTTGTGCGTCAAAAAATCTAACGCCATTCTGAAGCGCCATGCGGGCGCCGTATTTATTCAATGACGTTAGCCGGCGTTAGCCGGCAGAGCTGCCTGGTGAGCGTGAAAAAAAATGACGTACACCAGGCAGCGCCGGCGTAGGGGAATATGGAGCTTGGGCGCCAAAAAATGGGGCAAGTCAGGCTGAGGCGAAATTTTCGCCTCAACCCGATTTGCGCCATTTTTTTAAACTCCCAACCCCCATTGAAATGACTCCTGTCTTAGCAAAGACAGGAGTCATGCCCCCTTGCCCAATGGCCATGCCCAGGGGACTTCTGTCCCCTGGGCATGGTCATTGGGCATAGTGGCATGTAGGGGGGCACAAATCAGGCCCCCCTATGCCACAAAAAAAAAAAAAAGAAATTACTTACCTGAACTTACCTTATGTTCCCTGGGATAGGTCCCTCCATCCTTAGGCGTCCTCCTGGGGTGGGCAAGGGTGACAGGGGGGGTCCCTGGGGGCTTGGGAAGGCACCTCTGGGCTCCTTCCGAGCCCACAGGTCCCTTAACGCCTGCCCTGACCAGGCGCTAAAAAACGACGCAAAAGCGGCTGGACGTCATTTTTTTTGACCCGCCCACTCCCGGGCGTGATTTTTGCCCGGGAGTGTAAATACGGCGCACATGCCTCGGAGTCAATTTTTTAGACGGGAACGCCTACCTTGCATATCATTAACGCAAAGTAGGTGTCCATGCTAAAAAGTGACGCAAACTCCATGGACTTTGGCGCTAGACGCGTCTAACGCCAGAGAATAAATATGGAGTTAGTTTTGCGTCTAATTTGCGTAAAAAAAACGACGCAAATCCGGCGCAAACGGAGTATAAATATGCCCCTAAAATTACCTACCACAAAACAGCCTTGTTTTTTAAGACAGTCACCTAAGTATTTGGTCCTGGGCTCGGCAGCCAGATAGGGAAACCTACCAAATGCAGGCATTTCTGAAAACTAGACGACCAAAGCAGCCCACGTAAGTGTGGCGTGTTTGGATTTCACAAGGTTTTCTTACCCAGAATACCCTGCAAAAGTGAAACGTTGATTAAAACCACTATTTCTCCTTTCTTTTTTATCACAGAAACTACAGGGATGTGCAGGGATCCTCAAAATTCCTACCACCCAGTGTTTCTCCACTTGTCCTGATAAAAACACAAACCCGCTTGTGTGGCTGCACCTAGTGCCTGCGTCAGGAATAGATCACTCCAAGGTTAACAGTTAACAGTTTTAAAAAAAAATTTTTTTTTTAAAAAACAGAATTGTATTGATTTGTGTGTTTTTATCTGACAAGCACTTCCCCCTGAGCACTCCCCAGCCCTTCCTGTTTTTGGGATTCCCCGCGCAGTCGAGCTAAGGGCTGACGCGGGTCTGAAATCTCTTGGCGCCTTTTCGCCACTCAACTCTGGCCACGCCCACACCCGGGAGGCCACGCCCACTGAATCCTCTACATAAGGCGCGCTGAAGCCAGAGCCCGCAGTAGAAGATACTAACTCCTGAGGCGAATAGCCGGGAGCATGCTCGCTTTTTTTTAAAAAACAGAATTGTATTGATTTGTGTGTTTTTATCTGACAAGCACTTCCCCCTGAGCACTCCCCAGCCCTTCCTGTTTTTGGGATTCCCCGCGCAGTCGAGCTAAGGGCTGACGCGGGTCTGAAATCTCTTGGCGCCTTTTTGCCACTCAACTCTGGCCACGGCCACACCCGGGAGGCCACGCCCCCCCCTCCCTATAAAATCATGCGCCACCCCCGGACGCACAGCGGACGCGCCGCCGGCGCGCCGAAGGCGCGCTAAAGGCAAGCCCGTCTGCGCCCGTCCGCGGCCGGACGGGGACAGGGGCCACCCCCCCTGTCCCTCGCCCCATGATTCAATATAACCCAGCTGATCTTCTCAAACATAATCCTCCCAGGGTAGCTCGCTGCCTCCACCGCTACCACCCCCTAAGCCTTCCATCCGTCTGCCAATCCTGTAATACCAGACTAAACAGCACTCAGCAGCAAAATTATTCCTTATTACTTTTAAACTGTAGATCTCTGCCAAAACATAGTGCAGATATCTCCCTATTAATAGAAGACCGGGCACCTGATGCCATCTTTCTGACAGAGACTTGGCTGACTCCGGATTGTGACCCCGACGTGATCCAAGCACTACCCTCTGGCTACAAGATCTCACGCAGAGATCGCACGCAAGGTAAGGGAGGAGGTATTGCAATTATTCATAAATCCCAGTATCATTGTTACTGTACCCCAGACCCACTTCAGGACTGCGAAAGCATGGCTTTCTGCCTGAAATTTACCCCCAATGACAGTCTAACAGGAGTCCTCGTGTATCGTCCCCCCGGCTCACTTTACGACTTTCACTCCCTACTCCCTCCGCTAGCAGCAGAATACGTAATGTCATCCTCCAACTTTACGATTCTTGGAGATTTCAACATGCACTTTGATAATATCAATGACGGCACCACTAGGGAGCTAGTCGGAAGCCTGGCTGCGATTCAACTGGAGCAACTAATCCAGTCTCCTACCCACGACAAGGGCCACCTGCTTGACCCTGTCTTCACTAATTGCCCCAACCTTTCGGTCGGCACCATCAAACATCTTCCCTGGACCGACCACTTTCTTATCCCCCTTGACTGGAAGATCCACAAATTCACTCCTCCCATTCCTACACCACGTAAAATGAGGAAATGGTCTAAGCTTCCACTGGTACAATGATCAAATCTATTATCTGACACAAAGCTGTCTCTATCCCAAGACCCCATACTTGACAATAGCAAAGTCCACAAATGGATCGAGGACTCCATCGATTCCATTCTCCCCGTGAGGAGAACCATTCTAAAAAGAGCACGAGCAACCGCTCCGTGGTATTCAGACAAGCTTAGGAAGAAAAAACAGCAGTGTTGACAATCTGAAAGAAAATGGCGCATGGGATACGACCCCGTCGAAAAAATCAGGTATAGAGAAGCCATTAGGACCTATAAACTGGAAATCAATATAGCCCAATCCATCTACTTTAGAGAGAAGATTATGTCCACCAAGTCCAAACCAAAAGAAATCTATCAAATAGTTAAGAGCCTTTCCAAGATCTCCTCTCCGGCCGCTCCAGCCGAAAACCCCACAGATAGATGCAACGAGTTAGCTGAATTTTTTTACCAAAAAATAAATAAAATCTATTCGTCATTCTCAACCCCTGTACCTGAACCCATAGCCACTGAACCTTGTTCTCCTACGCTGAATGAATCCCCGCGCAAGCAATGCTAAACAAATTCCCACTAATGGACTCAGACTCACTTCAATCCCTGGCCTCACAAATAAAGTCTGGCTCCCCCCCTGACCCTGTACCCCCCCCGTATGATGAACATGGTTAGCCAAGTCATTTTCCCCACTATCTTGGAATTCCTCAACGGCTCTATATTAAAGGGCGTAGTGCCCCCAACCTGGAAACAGGCGATGGTGAGAGCACTACTCAAAAAACCTACCCTCAACCCGAATGACCCAAATAACTATCGTCCCATCTCCCAGCTACCCTGGATAGCCAATATTTTGGAGAAACATATTAACATTCACCTCACTAAATTCCTTGAAGAGAACTAGCTTCTGGATTCCACCCAGACCGGATTCCGTCCCAAACACGGCACAGAAACAGCCCTCCTAGCCGTGACGGAGGAATACAGGAGGATCCTGGATCAGGGGGGATCAGTGGCAGTGGTCCTCCTGGACTTAAGCGCCGCGTTCGACACTGTCTGCCACAAAACTCTTCTTTGCCGGCTATCTCATCTGGGACTCGCCGGGGCCGCCCTTGACTGGCTGAGCTCCTTTTTGAGCGGAAGGACTTTTCAGTTCTTCGATGGCGACTCCTGCTCCACCAGTAGATCCCTGGATTGTGGGGTGCCCCAGGGCTCCTCCCTAAGCCCCACGCTGTTCAATGTGTACATGAGACCGCTGGCTGGGGTTGTCCGCCAATATGGTATTAAAATCATTTCTTATGCGGACGACACCCAGCTGGTGGTCTCCCTGGCACAGAAGAACAGCGGGTCCCCTCGGGACAATCTGGCGGCCTGCATGGAAGAGGTGAGGAAATGGATGACAGCATCCTCATTAAAATTAAACGGGGATAAAACCGAGGTCATGCTCCTCGGCCCCTCCACCCTCACTGACTTCGACCGGCTATGGCCCCCTAGTTTAGGCCCACCACCTACTCCGAAGGAGAATATTAAAAGCCTGGGAGTGTGGCTTGACAACTCACTCACTCTGAACACCCAGGCCACCAAAACTTCAGCAACTTGTTTCGGCATCATCCGGATGCTGAAGTAAATTTTGCCTCTCCTACCTTTCGAAGCCCAACAGGTGGTTATTCAGGGCCTCATCCAGTCCCGGATAGACTTCAACAACGCTCTCTATCTGGGATCCCCTGAATTCGTGCTGCAAAAACTACAGCGAATCCAAAACTGTGCTGCACGTACGCTACTTAAGATACCGAGAAGAGAATCTGCCAAAACGGGAATTCGATCACTCCATTGGCTCCCGGTGAGGGATAGAATAAAATACAAAGCCCTATGCATATCCCATCAAGCATTTCACAGAGCAAACCCAGAGATCAATCATTCTCTTCTCACTCCCTATCTCCCCGGGAAAATGCTGCGCTCATCCAACGCATTTCTAGCCACCGTACCTAGAATTAAGAGGTCAAGAGCAGGAGGCAGTGCATTCACCCTCAACGCCGCCAAATTATGGAATTCACTTCCCCTATCCCTTAGATCCAATCCCATCCTCCCTTCCTTCCGCAAGGAATTAAAAACTTTCCTGTTCAGGAGCTAATTCCCCATTGACTCCCTCAGTGAACCGTTTTTTTCTACTCAGCGCTTGGACGCCTTAGGGCAGCAGTCGCGCTTTATAAATCCCCTTTCATTTCATTTCATTTCATTCATTTAATTTCATTTCACAGTAGCCCTCATGCAAGGACTACCATTGACCCTTATGTGATCCATTCCTGTTGCGGGCACTAGGCCTACCCACACAAGTGAGGTACCATTTTTATCGGGAGACTTAGGGGTACGCTGGGTGGTAGGAAATTTGTGGCTCCTCTCAGATTCCAGAAGTTTCTGTCACCGAAATGAGAGGAAAAAGTATTTTTTACCAACTTTTGAGGTTTGCAAAGGATTCTGGGTAACATAACCTGGTTGAGAGCCCCACAAGTCACCCCATCTTGGATTCCCTTAGGTGTCTAGTTTTAAAAAATGCACAGGTTTGGTAGGTTTCCCTAGGTGGCGGCTGAGCTACAGGCCAAAATCCACAGCTAGCCACTTTGTAAAAAACAACTCTGATTTCTTTTGGAAAATGTGAGGTGTCCACGTTGTGTTTTGGGGTATTTCCTGTCGTGGGCACTAGGCCTACCCACACAAGTGAGGTACCATTTTTATCAGGAGACTTGGGGGAACGCTGGGTAGGAGGAAATTTGTGGCTCCTCTCAGATTCCAGAAGTTTCTGTCACCGAAATGTGAGAAAAAAGTGTGTTTTTTTTTGCCAACTTTTGAGGTTTGCTAGGAATTCTGGGTAACAGAACCTGGTCACCCCATCTTGGATTCCCTTAGGTGTCTAGTTATCAAAAATGCACAGGTTTGGTAGGTTTCCCTAGGTGGCAGCTGAGCTACAAGCCAAAATCCACAGCTAGGCACTTTGTAAAAAACAGCTCTGATTTCTTTTGGAAAATATGATGTGTCCACGTTGTGTTTTGGGGGCATTTCCTGTTGTGGGCACTAGGCCTACCCACACAAGTGAGATACCATTTGTATCGGGAGACTTAGGGGGAACGCTGGGTAGGAGCACAATTGTGGCTTATCTCAGATTCCAGAAGTTTCTGTCACCAAAATCTGAGAAAAAAGTGTTTTTTTGCCAACTTTTGAGGTTTGCAAAGGATTCTGGGTCACATAACCTGGTGTGAGCCCGACAAGTCACCCCATCTTTGATTCCCCTAAGTGTCTAGTTTTAAAAAATGTACAGGTTTGGTAGGTTTCCCTAGGTGGCGGCTGAGCTACAGGCCAAAATCCACAGCTAGACACTTTGCAAAAAACAGCTCTGATTTCTTTTGGAAGTTGTGATGTGTACGCGTTGTGTTTTGGAGCATTTCCTGTCACGGGCACTAGGCCAAACCCACACAAGTGAGGGACTGTTTTTATCGGGAGACTTAGTGGTACGCTGGGTGGAAGGAAATTTGTGGCTCCTCTCAGATTCCAGAAGGTTCTGTCACCGAAATGTAAGAAAAAAGTGTTTTTTTTTGCCAACTTTTGAGGTTTGCAAAGGATTGTGGGTAACTTTACCTGGTGAGAGCCCCACAAGTCACCCCATCTTGGATTCCCCTAGGTGTCTAGTTTTAAAAAATGCACAGGTTTGGTAGGTTTCCCTAGGTGGCGGCTGAGCTACAGGCCAAAATCCACAGCTAGACACTTTGCAAAAAACAGCTCTGATTTCTTTTGGAAGTTGTGATGTGTCCACTGTGTATTTTGGAGAATTTCCTGTCACGGGCAGTAGGCCAACCCACACAAGAGAGGTACCATTTTTATCGGGAGACTTGGGGGAACGCTCGGTAGGAGGAAATTTGTGGCTCCTCCCAGATTCCAGAAGTTTCTGTCACCGAAATGTGAGAAAAAAGTATTTTTTTGCCAACATTTGAGGTTTGCAAAGGATTCTGGGTAACAGAACCTGGTGAGACCCCCACAAGTCTTCCCATCTTGGATTCCCCTAGGTGTCTAGTTTTGAAAAATGCACAGGTTTGGTAGGTTTCCCTAGGTGGCAGCTGAGCTACAGGCCAAAATCCACAGCTAGGCACTTTGTAAAAAACAACTCTGATTTCTTTTGGAAAATGTGAGGTGTCCCCGTTGTGTTTTGGGGGCATTTCCTGTCACGGGCACTAGGCCTACCCACAAAAGTGAGGTACCATTTGTATCGGGAGACTTAGGAGGAACGCTGGGTAGGAGCACAATTGTGGCTTCTCTCAGATTCCAGAAGTTTCTGTCACCAAAATCTGAGAAAAAAGTGTTTTTTTGCCAACTTTTGAGGTTTGCAAAGGATTCTGGGTCACATAACCTGGTGAGAGCCCCACAAGTCACCCCATCTTGGATTCCCCTAAGTGTCTAGTTTTAAAAAATGTACAGGTTTGTTAGGTTTCCCTAGGTGGCGGCTGAGCTACAGGCCAAAATCCACAGCTAGACACTTTGCAAAAAACAGCTCTGATTTCTTTTGGAAGCTGTGATGTGTCCGCGTTGTGTTTTGGAGCATTTCCTGTCACGGGCACTAGGCCAAACCCACTCAAGTGAGGTACCGTTTTTATCGGGAAACTTAGTGGTACGCTGGGTGGAAGGAAATTTGTGGCTCCTCTCAGATTCCAGAAGGTTCTGTCACCGAAATGTGAGAAAAAAGTGTTTTTTTTTTGCCAACTTTTGAGGTTTGCAAAGGATTGTGGGTAACATAACCTGGTGAGAGCCCCACAAGTCACCCCATCTTGGATTCCCCTAGGTGTCTAGTTTTAAAAAATGCACAGGCTTGGTAGGTTTCCCTAGGTGGCGGCTGAGCTACAGGCCAAAATCCACAGCTAGACACTTTGCAAAAAACAGCTCTGATTTCTTTTGGAAGTTGTGATGTGTCCACTGTGTATTTTGGAGAATTTCCTGTCACGGCAGTAGGCCAACCCACACAAGAGAGGTACCATTTTTATCGGGAGACTTGGGGGAACGCTCGGTAGGAGGAAATTTGTGGCTCCTCTCAGATTCCAGAAGTTTCTGTCACCGAAATGTGAGAAAAAAGTATTTTTTTGCCAACATTTGAGGTTTGCAAAGGATTCTGGGTAACAGAACCTGGTGAGACCCCCACAAGTCTCCCCATCTTGTATTCCCCTAGGTGTCTAGTTTAAAAAAATGCACAGGTTTGGTAGATTTCCTTAGGTGGCGGCTGAACTACAGGCCAAAATCCAAAGCTAGGCAGTTTGTAAAAAAACAACTCTGATTTATTTTGGAAAATGTGATGTGTCCACGTTGTGTTTTGGGGCATTTCCTGTCGCAGGCACTAGGCCTCCCCACAAAAGTGAGACACCATTTTTATCGGGACACTTGGGGAAATGCTGGGTAGGAGGAAATTTGTGACTCCTCTCAGATTCCAGAAGTTTCTGTTACCGAAATATGAGAAAAAAGTGTTTTTTTTGCCAACTTTTGAAGTTTACAAAGGATTCTGGGTAACATATTCTGGTGGTAGCCCCATAAGTCACCCCATCTTGGATTCCCCTAAGTGTCTAGTTTTCAAAAATGCACAGGTTTTGTAGGCTTCCCTAGGTGGCGGCTGAGCTACAGGCCACAATCCACAGCTAGACACTTTGCAAAAAAAGCTCTTATTTCTTTTGGAAGTTGTATTGTGTTCACGTTGTGTTTTGGAGCATTTCCTGTCACAGGCACTAGGCCAACTCACACAAGTGAGGTACCATTTTTATCGGGGACTTGGGGGAATGCTGGGTAGGAGGAAATTTGTGGCTTCTCTCAGATTCCAGAAGTTTCTGTCACGAAATGTGAGAAAAAAGTGTTTTTTGCCAACTTTTGAGGTTTGCAAAGGATTGTGGGTAACATAACCTGGTGAGAGCCCCACAAGTCACCCCATCTTGGATTCCCCTAGGTGTCTAGTTTTTAAAAATGCACAGGTTTGGTAGGTTTCCCTAGGTGGCGGCTGAGCTACAGGCCAAAATCCACAGCTAGACACTTTGCAAAAAACAGCTCTGATTTCTTTTGGAAGTTGTGATGTGTCCACTGTCTATTTTGGAAAATTTCCTGTCACAGGCAGTAGGCCAACCCACACAAGAGAGGTACCATTTTTATCAGGAGACTTGGGGGAACACTCGGTAGGAGGAAATTTGTGGCTCCTCTCAGATTCCAGAAGTTTCTGTCACCGAAATGTGAGAAAAAAGTGTTTTTTTGCCAACATTTGAGGTTTGCAAAGGATTCTGGGTAACAGAACCTGGTGAGACCCCCACAAATCTCCCCATCTTGGATTCCCCTAGGTGTCTAGTTTTGAAAAATGCACAGGTTTGGTAGGTTTCCCTAGGTGGCAGCTGAGCTACAGGCCAAAATCCACAGCTAGGCACTTTGTAAAAAACAACTCTGATTTCTTTTGGAAAATGTGAGGTGTCCCCGTTGTGTTTTGGGGGCATTTCCTGTCATGGGCACTAGGCCTACCCACAAAAGTGAGGTACCATTTTTATCTGGACACTTGGGGGAGCACTGGGTAGGAGGAAATTTGTGGCTCCTCTCAGATTCCAGAAGTTTCTGTCACCGAAATGTGAGAAAAAAGTGTTTTTTTTGCCAACTTTTGAGGTTTGCAAAGGATTCTGGGTAACATAAGCTGGTTAGAGCACCACAAGTCACCCCATCTTGGATTCACCTAGGTGTCTAGTTTTAAAAAATGCAGAGGTTTTGTAGGCTTCCCTAGGTAGCGGCTGAGCTGCAGGCCAAAATCCACTGCTAGACACTTTGCAAAAAACAGCTCTGATTTCTTTTGGAAGTTGTGATGTGTCCATGTTGTGTTGTGGAGCATTTCCTGTCGCGGGCACTATGCCTACCCACACAAGTGAGGTACCATTTTTATCGGGTGACTTGGGGGAGCACTGGGTAGGAGGAAATTTGTGGCTCCTCTCAGATTCCAGAAGTTTCTGTCACCGAAATGTGAGAAAAAAGTGGGTTTTTTGCCAACTTTTGAGGTTTGCAAAGAATTCTGGGTAACAGAACCTGGTCACCCCATGTTGAATTCCCTTACGTGTCTAGTTATCAAAAATTCACAGGTTTGGTAGGTTTCACTAGGTGGCAGCTGAGCTACAAGCCAAAATCCATAGCTAGACCCTGCAAGAGGTTGCTGGAAGAACGCTCACGCTGTTGTGCCACTGCAGTTCCGGTTCCGGGTCAACAGCGCAGAATCAGCGTGCCGGAGCACGGAGCGCGGGGCACAGAGCGGAGCAACCCGGTGAGCACCCAGCGCTCATACTCCCCTACCCCCCTAGCACGGGGGTCCGCGGCTAGCCTGACACCCTAGCCGCCGCCAGTCCCCGCAGTACGGGCTACGTCCCCCCCCATCCTGCAGACCCCCGCGGAAGCGGCCCCATCGCGGGTGCGGCTTGTGTGGGGCTTAGGGGCCACAAACAACAAACATCATATATTCTCTTTTTTACAAAACTTCTGGTGGCAAGAAAGGAGGCCCCCTTCGAGGATGACACCAGGCTTCAGGACATCAGGTACCGGCCCTCTGCCCTCTGCTCCAGGTGCTGCCCGCGACGTGACCCCCAGCAAGAGGCAAGTGAGCGGTGAGTAACAGAGGCCAAAGGGGCAAAGGGGCTAAGTGGGGGCAAGGAGGGCAACAGGGCGGGGGGAAGCCGCACCAGGGTCTGGCACTGGTTCCCCGCCAGGGCGCGCAGCACCCCTCACCCCGACCCACCCCCGGTACTCCCATAAGGCAGCTCGTGGCCTCACCCCCCCCTTGCCCTGCTCCCCCTCCCGCCCTCGCACCCGGCACCTTCCCCAGGGTAGCCAGGCCCAGGAGCGGAACGGAAGGGACCAACATGGTCCATCAAGGACTGGCACGGTCCAGCAACTCCGAACTCTCTGCACCTCCCCAGGACCCAGGCCCTCCAAAGGCCGTCAAAAGCTCCAAATTGCCCCAGGGGTGATCGCACACTCAGAACTTAACGTCCATTAAAGTTTCTTTTTGGAGGACGGCACCCTTAACTGCCTCTAAACAACAAAAAGGCACAAAAAAGCTCAACAAGGCCCTTCTCCCTCAACAGCCCGACCAAAATCACCCCGCTCTAAGGCAGCAAAACCTACCGACCATGAGATCAGGCAAAGCACGAGGCAGTATTACAAACCGTCCAGCAAAACAAGGAAAGAGAAAATGGAAAGGAGACCTGGTTCTGGATGAAGCAACCCCAAAAAGGAGAGCAAGCAGCGAACAGGATCTCCCCCTCTCCCTCCCATGCAGGAGGCAAAATCTAACAAAGGGCACACGCGGGGGAGGCGAACAAAATTCCAGCATGGAAGAAAAAATCTGGAGAGAACCCGGCTTTTGGAAGGAGGCGACCCCGCAGGAGGGGGTTCCAGAGTCCGTAGTCTCTCCCAAGCATCACAAGATAACTGACTATTTCACTACTACTGGCACCAACACCACCAGAAAAAGGATCGACTCCCTGGCTCCAACCCAAACAAGTTTTGGGGAAATAACCTCACCCTGCCAAGACTGGCAACAGCAAGGAAGCAGCGAAAAGAAACTCAGAATGAATTCACCCCCTCGCCTCCCCCTATCGCCAACAGTAGTGATCAGGAAAAATCATCCCACGAAACTAGATGCATCACGTATAGTCCAGGACAATGCGGTACCAGCAACTCCTACACCAGGATCCCTCTTCAATCCTAGGCAAGACATAACTCTATGTAATAATTCCCTAGACGCCACTAAGTACCAATGGACATCTAGTCCAGCGAAACTACCCATCCTGGACTCAGAACTGGTAGCAATCGCAGAACATTTAGAACAAGAATCTCAGGAAGGTGGCCCATTGTGTCAAAGTCCAAAACTTCACTCATTCCCAACGTACAACGGTGAAAAAGAAGAACAGGACCTCTGGGGTATAGAACAGGACTTCATAAACGAACCAGCAAAAGCAGAAACAGTGACAGCCGCACAGAAAGCCCCCCATAAAACAACAATAAACAAAGTACTATCAAGTGGTAACCAAGAGCCCGACTCAAAATCCCAAGCCCCAGGGGCAGTCAGATCAGAAGAAATGTGGGCTGCAATCCTAAATTCAATGCAAGCAACGGTCATGGCGCTGCAAATTAATTCAAATAAAATGGACATTCAAGTTGACTTGCTAAACACCCTGGCAGTATTTGTCTCCGGGATTGACAGTAAGCTGGAAATATTAAACGCACTTATAACAAGGGCGCAAGTCAATCACTCTAATGACTATACAATCTGTTCCTGTAAAGAGGTAGTAGAAAAGATATCTCAACTGCCGCAAATCTTAGAGGGAATACTTCAAGAAATCCACTCCACCAGGAAGGATGAATATACATGTACTAAACCGCTCGCCACCATTCTGAAATCCACCCCGAGGGAGCAGAAACAAAAAGAGCAGCAGCCACTTTCTTCCCTGGCGCCCGCTCCATCAATTTTAAGTGAGGAGAGAATATTGGCTGACAGCCGCCAACTAGCAAGCGCTCGTATGGAACCCATGGTGAATCATCCTCTGCTACAGTCCATCAATAAGCCCGGGAACCCTGATTCTCCCACAACCTGGACCCTCTCAAAAAGAGAACGAAAGCGGGCAAGGAAGGGAAGGAAGTCCGCCCAACTTTATCAACTCAACTCGTCAAAGGATCCACCTAAAGACCAGGCGACATCAAACGGAGGGTACAATAGAGACATTATTACCCACATAAGTACAAACTCTAACACAATAGTAGATGGGATAACATTCCCGGCCTCAGCAGACACTACCCACTTAACAAAGTCCCCCCTGAGACCACCCGAAGCAATTGGCACTACAACAAACTTAAGACCTAGCCCCACAAGGGGTCAGCAGAGTACAAAATTAAAACCAATTACGCCTGCGCTGCCCCCCCAACTAACACTGGTCAATGTGGACAGCAAGACTGCAATTAGTCAGAGGGAAGATGACTATAAGGTTCAAAACCAGGACATAGAGCAAAATCAGTCACTTATAACAGCCACGAATACCCTCCAGTTACTCTGGATTCCAAAATTCACCTCCAGGTCCTCCACAGATGTTCTTAATCACTCTTCTATCTTAAGAATCATAAAAGCCATACCAGATCTTCAGTTTGTGGCCTCGGAGGACCTCGCAGCTATAAAATTTATTCAAGCAAGAGGCAACCAACACACAGATCCAACACTCACCATCTTCTCGGCTCCAGATATCCCAAAGCGGATCATGAAAAGAAAGGACCTATTGAAAGCCTGGGGCATTGAGGTAACCATCTACAAAGGAGACCGCTATCCAACTCCGTTACTAGCCCCACAATACCTGGGAACCTCCAAAGGCGCATGGTCGGTTCTGAAAGGAGTACATCAGGCCAGCAGACCCATCGAAGAAAGGTGCAGTGAGGAGAATCCACCTACACATCCGCTGACAGTCCAAGCATGGAGAGAAGAAGGGAGGGAAAGAGTGGTTTTGGGTCAACAAAAGTACCCAGAAAGGGAATGGGTAGCGACGGTTTTACCTCCAAGACCGATGGGCAACAATTGAATTGGTAAGGATCAACCCGCACACAGCATTTTATCCATCTGCTCCTGGAACATCGGTGGCCTTCGGTCAAAACTGGAGGATCCCGCAGTAATACATTTTTTCAGCACCTTCGACATCTTACTCATACAGGAATCCTGGGCAATGGAATCAATACCGATAATCGGATTCATGGAATATCTTAACCAAGCAACGAAAACAAATAGGCCCGGTAGGCCAAAGGGAGGCCTTGCCATTTACGTTAGTACCAGCCTTTTAGTAAAAATCTCTGAGCATAAGGAGGAAAACCAACCTTTCCAATTTCTCCAGCTAGACGATTGGGGGAAAAACACACAGGAGCCATTGATTCTGGTCAACACATACATCAATCCTAAAAATAAAAAAATCGAAGCAAATACATTTTTAACTCAACTATTAAGGATAAAAGGTACAGTAAAATCAGCATTCTGGTTAATATCGGGCGATTTCAATCTCGGCTTATTCCACATCCCCAGTGAGGGTCACACCCAAACAGTGGCAAGAATGCCCAGCCTAACCCTCTCCAAAAAACTTAGGAAAGACAAAATAGGGGAGAGTTTCATACGCACCTGTGAATTAGTAGGCCTCTTTGTGCTAAACGGACTGAAGTACCCCGATATCCCACCGGCATGGACAAGATTCTCCGGGAAATCAGTCTCCTATCTAGACTACACTTTAGTGTCCCCTGCTTTATATAAGTTAGTAAACACCTTCACCATCATGGACCGCACGGAAAGCGACCATAAGCCACAGATATTTGGGATCTGTGCATCACCGCAAAAAACAGAGAAAGTGGCAGCCCTAAACGGGACACTAGGTACCGAAAATCTAAAGCGACTCAAATGGGTCCTCAGACACCATCAAAACTGAGGCAGAAGAGGCCCTGTGAAAGCTAGAATCAAATACCACAAGTGGGGCAAAGCTGAAAACAGTCTGGGAGAACTTTGCCCTAGATCTCATTAAAAAAGATTCCTTACGTAACACAAGAAAGGGAGCGCAATTGAATCACCGCCAAAGTTCACTTTTACCGTTGCCAGTGCGCAAAAGGAAAGCAGCTGTAGGGAAATTACTAAGGTCACTACGTAAATGCCCAGATAATGTATCAATACTGACTGCCCTGAGAGAGCAAAAGAAATTGTACAAAAGGGATCTATGGACCTTTAAAAAAGGCCAACAGGAGGTCTTGTGGGCCAAACTACATTTTGCGACTAAAACATTTGATTCCAAAAGATTTTGGAAAATCATCAATACAATAGACAATGGCGCAAAAACAGGCAATAACGCAAACATAACAGAGGAAGTATGGGTATCCTATTTAAAGTCCCATCTAAAAGAACAGATCATCGAAGAAGGCCCTCAAATTCAGTCGCACATGATTAGCTGGGATCCCAACATCCCGGAACCCTTGAAATTTACGGCACCAGAACTATTAAAAATCATTGTAAAGTCACGAATGGACTGCGCCCCTGGCCCCAATGGCCTACCGCAAGCACTATTTAAACAAGAAACGGAAAGATGGGCCAATTTCCTGGCAGCAATGTTTAATGACGTGATCACAACAGGCAATGTCCCGGCATCCTGGAAAGGCTCAGTAATCCACCCCATATCTAAGGGTGGGTGCGTGCTCTCCCAAAGCAACTACAGACTAATCACTCTTTTAGACGTTGACCTCAAGTACTTTTTCTGCTGTGTGCTAAAACATCTAGAAGCCTGGATTACAGATAACAATAATCTACCCTTTAATCAAACCGGGTTCACCAAGCACCAAGGAACATGAACAAATCTTATGGGGCTAGGCTTGATCATAAACAGAGCAAAAGCAAAGGGGACTCCAACCTATTTATGTTTTGTTGACTTTAAAGCTGCTTTTGACTGTGTCTCCCACGGCAAATTGTGGGCCAAATTACTGCAGTGGGGGCTGCCACATTCTATTTTAAATGCCATCAAAATGATATACTCTGATACTTGGGTGAAGGTTAAACTGGGGGAAGGCTCTCACCTATCCAGGGCAGTCAAAACAACAGTGGGGGTGAAGCAAGGCTGTGTATTGGCCCCAACACTCTTTAACCTGTACATAGCAGATCTCCCCACCAAGTTAAATGGTCACTCATCCCACTCTCCCTCACTGGGCGGTCAACAAGTATCCAACCTACTATATGCAGATGACCTACTACTAATCAGTAATACCAGAATAGGAATGCAGAAATTGTTAACGGCATTAGAAGAATACTCAGGCTCCAATGATTTAGAAATTAATCATAAAAAATCTAAAATGATTACCTTAAACCGCAGGCCATCCACCCAAGGTAAATGGCATATGAATGGGAAAACCCTAGAGGAAGTAACATCATACAGATACCTAGGATTGGTGGTGGATGCTAGAGGTAATTACACGGCACAAAAAGAAGCAATAAAAATCAAGACGCAGGCCCTTACTTACGCCTTTTGTAAGCTAGCAAATTCAATCTGTGGTCATGCTCTGAACCCATTAAGAGCTGTAATGAGAGCAAAGCAACTTCCAACTATCACCGATGGGACCGAAATAATGAGGGGGATGGAAGTAGGTCTTCTGGAAAAGCTTCTGATAAAAACCTATAAACGTGTTTTTCGGCAACCTGGGCATGCATCGCCAGCCCAGGTCAGACTGGAATTCATGCTGGTCAAACAGTCGTTAGCCCGACAGGCGGCATACATTAAATGCTGCTACAAATTGAGCTGCGCTTCAAAAGGGTCTTTAGCCAATCTAGTCTGGCAGGAAATTATCCTAGAAAGAGGGAACTCCAACTATATAAAATATCTAGAAGAAAGTAAGAGTCTTTTGAAATTAGATGAGGTATGGAACAGGTCCCACCCCATCCCCATTTTCAATAAAGCAGTGAATAAAGTGAGTAAATTACAGAGCTGGCTAGAAGATAAGATCTCATTGACCAAAAGGGAGCATAGTTGGTTGATCCTTAACTCCTACAAAACATTTAAAGAATCACCACTTATGGCTGGCTCGTACTCACGGAAAATCAAGCAATCATTACTCAGACTTAGGCTGGGTGAAGTCCCTACTTTAGACCTCATGCCAACATGGAAGAAGGAGCGGCAAGTAGACTCCCAGGAGTGCCGTCTCTGTCATCTAGCAGATGAAAACTTGATGCATGTGGTCTGCATTTGTCCAGCCTTGGCGGCCGAAAGGAGACTCTTGCTGAAAAAAGAATTTAACGGCTTAAGAATTAGATCCTGCAGACAAGCACTAATTGCAGCTTTTAACCCTCAAAATACAATATTGAACATTAGGCTGGTTCAATTTTTGGAAATTTTCACTCATAAAACCACAGCCTCTCGAAATGACCAGATAGAGGGAGGGCGGAAACGATAGCGAAATCCCTATAACCCGCTTTTGAACATCCTAAAGAAGGGAAGGCTCCTATGTAGTCCACAGGGTTGCTTAGCTCGTGTCGTAATAAAGTCCGGTTTCAACAATCAGACGTAAGTAGGGGGTAGATAAAACTGATAGAAGGCCTCTTCCCACTTTGTCCTATTTTTACCAATGCCTCATTGGTCTGCTACTGTTATCCTTAAATTTCTCGGGGGAAGGACATTTCATACAGCTTTTCATTTTAAACACAGGATTTTATCTGGCGTTGTATTTATTTTACCCACAATAAGATTGTTCTGTTGTCCCATTATTAATACATATAGCACTAGTATGTTCCTTTCTTAAAATCTTTATATGGAAGGAAAATTCACTAACCATTTCACCTTAAGCTAAAGAACTGTAATTGCCTTTTTGCACTAAAATTGTTCTGTTAAATGTTTATGTGGAAGGAAAGTTTTATGGTTTTAATTAACTAATAAACTTGTGTTTTACTACTTACACAGATAGGCACTTTGTAAAAAACAGCTCTGATTTCTCTTGGAAAATGTGATGTGTCCACGTTGTGTTTTGGGGCATTTCCTGTTGTGGGCACTAGGCCTACCCACACAAGTGAGGTACCATTTTTATCAGGAGACTTAGGGGAACGCTGGATAGGAGGAATTGTGTGGCTCCTCTCAGATTCCAAAAGTTTCTGTCACCGAAATGTGAGAAAAAAAGTGTTTTTTTGCCAACATTTGAGGTTTGCAAAGGATTCTGGGTAACAGAACCTGATGAGACCCCCACAAGTCTCCCCATCTTGGATTCCCCTAGGTGTCTAGTTTTTAAAAATGGACAGGTTTGGTAGGTTTCCCTAGGTGGCGGCTGAACTACAGGCCAAAATCCAAAGCTAGGCACTTTGTAAAAAACAACTCTGATTTCTTTTGGAAAATGTGATGTGTCCACGTTTTGGGGCATTTCCTGTCGCGGGCGCTAGGCCTCCCCACACAAGTGAGACACCATTTTTATCGGGACACTTGGGAAACGCTGGGTAGGAGGAAATGTGTGGCTCCTCTCAGATTCCAGAAGTTTCTGTCACCGAAATGTGAGAAAAAAGTGTTTTTTTTACCAACTTTTGAAGTTTACAAAGGATTCTGGGTAACAGAACCTGGTGAGAGCCCCACAAGTCACCCCCATCTTGGATTCCCCTAGGTGTCTAGTTTTCACAAATGCACAGGTTTTGTAGGCTTCCCTAGGTGGCGGGTGAGCTACAGGCCAAAATCCACAGTTAGACACTTTGCAAAAAACAGCTCTGATTTCTTTTGGAAGTTGTGATGTGTCCACGTTGTGTTTTGGAGAATTTCCTGTCACGGGCAGTAGGCCAACGCACACAAGAGAGGTACCATTTTTATCAGGAGACTTGGGGGAACGCTGGGGAGGAGGAAATGTGTGGCTCCTCTCAGATTCCAGAAGTTTCTGTCACCGAAATGTGAGAAAAAAGTGTTTTTTTACCAACATTTGAGGTTTGCAAAGGATTCTGGGTAACAGAACCTGATGAGACCCCCACAAGTCTCCCCATCTTGGATTCCCCTAGGTGTCTAGTTTTGACAAATGCACAGGTTTGGTAGGTTTCCCTAGGTGGCAGCTGAGCTACAGGCCAAAATCCACAGCTAGGCACTTTGTAAAAAACAACTCTGATTTCTTTTGGAAAATGTGAGGTGTCCATGTTGTGTTTTGGAGCATTTCCTGTCTCGGGCACTAGGCCAACCCACACAAGTGAGATACCATTTTAATCGGGAGACTTGGGGGAACGCTGGGTAGGAGGAAATGTGTGGCTCCTCTCAGATTCCAGAAGTTTCTGTCACTGAAATGTGAGAAAAAAAATGTTCTTTTGCCAACATTTGAGGTTTGCAAAGGATTCTGGGTAACATAACCTGGCGAGACCCCCACAAGTCTCCCCATCTTGGCTTCCCCTAGGTGTCTAGTTTTAAAAAATGCACAGGTTTGGTAGGTTTCTCTAGGTGGTGGCTGAGCTACAGGCCAAAATCCACAGCTAGGCACTTTGTAAAAAACAACTCTGATTTCTTTTGGAAAATGTGATGTGTCCACATTGTGTTTTGGGGCATTTCCTGTCACGGGCACTAGGCCTACCCACACAAGTGAGGCACCATTTTTATCGGGACGCTTGGGGAAACGCTGGGTAGGAGGAAATGTGTGGCTCCTCTCAGATTCCAGAAGTTTCTGTCACCGAAATGTGAGAAAAAAGTGTTTTTTTTGGCCAACTTTTGAAGTTTGCAAAGGATTCTGGGTAACATAACCTGGTGAAAGCCCCACAAGTCACCCCATCTTGGATTCCCCTAAGTGTCTAGTTTTTAAAAATGCACACGTTTGGTAGGTTTCCCTAGGTGACGGCTGATCTACAGGGTAAAATCCACAGCTCGGCACTTTGTAAAAAACAACTCTGATTTCTTTTGGAAAATGTGATGTGTCCACGTTGTGTTTTGGGGCATTTCCTGTCACAGGCACTAGGCCTACCCACACAAGTGAGGTACCATTTTTATCAGGGGACTTGGGGGAACGCTGGGTAGGAGGAAATTTGTGGTTCCTCTCAGATTCCAGAAGTTTCTGTCACCGAAATGTGAGAAAAAAGTGTTTTTTTTGCCAACTTTTGAGGTTTGCAAAGGATTCTGGGTAACAGAACCTGGTCACCCAATGTTGAATTCCCTTAGGTGTCTAGTTATCAAAAATTCACTGGTTTGGTAGGTTTCCCTAAGTGGCAGCTGAGCTACAAGCCAAAATCCACAGCTAGGAACTTTGTAAAAAACAACTCTGATTTCTTTTGGAAAATGTGAGGTGTCCACGTTGTGTTTTGGGGCATTTCCTGTCACAGGCACTAGGCCAACCCACACAAGTGAGGTACCATTTTTATCGGGAGACTTGGGGGAATGCTGGGTAGGAGGAAATTTGTGGCTCCTCTCAGATTCCAGGAGTTTCTGTCACCGAAATGTGAGAAAAAAGTGTTTTTTGCCAACATTTGAGGTTTGCAAAGGATTCTGTGTAACAGAACCTGGTGAGAGCCCCACAAGTCACTCCATCTTGGCTTCCCCTAGGTGTCTAGTTTAAAAAAATGCACAGGTTTGGTAGGTTTCCCTAGGTGGGGCTGAGCTACAGGCCAAAATCCACAGCTAGACACTTTGCAAAAAACAGCTCTCATTTCTTTTGGAAGTTGTGATGTGTCCATGTTGTGTTTTGGAGAATTTCCTGTCACGGGCAGTAGGCCAACCCACACAAGAGAGGTACCATTTTTATCAGGAGACTTGGGGGAACGCTGGGTAGGAGGAAATGTGTGGCTCCTCTCAGATTCCAGAAGTTTCTGTCACCGAAATGTGAGAAAAAAGTGTTTTTTTGTCAACATTTGAGGTTTGCAAAGGATTCTGGGTAACAGAACCTGATGAGACCCCCACAAGTCTCCCCATCTTGGATTCCCCTAGGTGTCTAGTTTTGACAAATGCACAGGTTTGGTAGGTTTCCCTAGGTGGCAGCTGAGCTACAGGCCAAAATCCACAGCTAGGCACTTTGTAAAAAACAACTCTGATTTCTTTTGGAAAATGTGAGGTGTCCATGTTGTGTGTTTGGAGTATTTCCTGTCACGGGCACTAGGCCAACCCACACAAGTGAGGTACCATTTTAATCGGGAGACTTGGGGGAACGCTGGGTAGGAGGAAATGTGTGGCTCCTCTCAGATTCCAGAAGTTTCTGTCACTGAAATGTGAGAAAAAAGTGTTCTTTTGCCAACATTTGAGGTTTGCAAAGGATTCTGGGTAACATAACCTGGCGAGACCCCCACAAGTCTCCCCATCTTGGCTTCCCCTAGGTGTCTAGTTTTAAAAAATTCACAGGTTTGGTAGGTTTCCCTAGGTGGCGGCTGAGCTACAGGCCAAAATCCACAGCTAGGCACGTTGTAAAAAACAACTCTGATTTCTTTTGGAAAATGTGATGTGTCCACATTGTGTTTTGGGGCATTTCCTGTCGCGGGCACTAGGCCTACCCACACAAGTGAGGCACCATTTTTATTGGGACGCTTGGGGAAATGCTGGGTAGGAGGAATTGTGTGGCTCCTCTCAGATTCCAGAAGTTTCTGTCACCGAAATCTGAGAAAAAAGTGTTTTTTTTGGCCAACTTTTGAAGTTTGCAAAGGATTCTGGGTAACATAACCTGGCGAGACCCCCACAAGTCTCCCCATCTTGGCTTCCCCTAGGTGTCTAGTTTTAAAAAATGCACAGGTTTGGTAGGTTTCCCTACGTGGCTGCTGAGCTACAGGCCAAAATCCACAGCTCGGCACTTTGTAAAAAACAACTCTGATTTCTTTTGGAAAATGTGATGTGTCCACGTTGTGTTTTGGGGCATTTCCTGTCACAGGCACTAGGCCTACCCACACAAGTGAGGTACCATTTTTATCAGGAGCCTTGGGGGAACGCTGGGTAGGAGGAAATTTGTGGCTCCTCTCAGATTCCAGAAGTTTCTGTCACCAAAATGTGACAAAAAAGTGTTTTTTTTGCCAACTTTTGAGGTTTGCAAAGGATTCTGGGTAACAGAACCTGGTCACCCCATGTTGAATTCCCTTAGGTGTCTAGTTATCAAAAATTCACAGGTTTGGTAGGTTTCCCTACGTGGCAGCTGAGCTACAAGCCAAAATCCACAGCTAGGCACTTTGTAAAAAACAACTCTGATTTCTTTTGGAAAATTTGAGGTGTCCACGTTGTGTTTTGGGGCATTTCCTGTTGTGGGCAATAGGCCTACCCACACAAGTGAGGTACCATTTTTATCAGGAGACTTAGGGGAACGCTGGGTAGGAGGAAATGTGTGGTTCCTCTCAGATTCCAGAAGTTTCTGTCACCGAAATGTGAGAAAAAAAAGTGTTTTTTTTCCCAACATTTGAGGTTTGCAAAGGATTCTGGGTAACAGACCTGGTGAGACCCCCACAAGTCTCCCCATCTTGTATTCCCCTAGGTGTCTAGTTATCAAAAATTCACAGGTTTGGTAGGTTTCCCTACGTGGCAGCTGAGCTACAAGCCAAAATCCACAGCTAGGCACTTTGTAAAAAACAACTCTGATTTCTTTTGGAAAATGTGAGGTGTCCACGTTGTGTTTTGGGGCATTTCCTGTTGTGGGCACTAGGCCTACCCACACAAGTGAGGTACCATTTTTATCAGGAGACTTAGGGGAACGCTGGGTAGGAGGAAATGTGTGGTTCCTCTCAGATTCCAGAAGTTTCTGTCACCGAAATGTGAGAAAAAAAAGTGTTTTTTTGCCAACATTTGAGGTTTGCAAAGGATTCTGGGTAACAGAACCTGGTGAGACCCCCACAAGTTTCCCCATCTTGTATTCCCCTAGGTGTCTAGTTTAAAAAAATGCACAGGTTTGGTAGATTTCCTTAGGTGGCGGCTGAACTACAGGCCAAAATCCAAAGCTAGGCAGTTTGTAAAAAAACAACTCTGATTTATTTTGGAAAATGTGATGTGTCCACGTTGTGTTTTGGGGCATTTCCTGTCGCAGGCACTAGGCCTCCCCACAAATGTGAGACACCATTTTTATCGGGACACTTGGGGAAATGCTGGGTAGGAGGAAATTTGTGACTCCTCTCTGATTCCAGAAGTTTCTGTTACCGAAATGTGAGAAAAAAGTGTTTTTTTTGCCAACTTTTGAAGTTTACAAAGGACTCTGGGTAACATAACCTGGTGAGAGCCCCACAAGTCACCCCATCTTGGATTCCCCTGGTGTCTAGTTTTAAAAAATGCACAGGTTTGGTAGGTTTCCCTAGGAGGCGGCTGAGCTACAGGCCAAAATCCACAGCTAGACACTTTGCAAAAAACAGCTCTGATTTCTTTTGGAAGTTGTGATGTGTCCACTGTCTATTTTGGAAAATTTCCTCTCACGGGCAGTAGGCCATCCCACACAAGAGAGGTACCATGTTTATCAGGAAACTTGGGGGAACGCTCAGTAGGAGGAAATTTGTGGCTCCTCTCAGATTCCAGAAGTTTCTGTCACCGAAATGTGAGACAAAAGTGTTTTTTTGCCAACATTTGAGGTTTGCAAAGGATTCTGGGTAACAGAACCTGGTGAGACCCCCCACAAGTCTCCCCATCTTGGATTCCCCTAGGTGTCTAGTTTTGAAAAATGCACAGGTTTGGTAGGTTTCCCTAGGTGGCAGCTGAGCTACAGGCCAAAATCCACAGCTAGGCACTTTGTAAAAAACAACTCTGATTTCTTTTGGAAAATGTGAGGTGTCCACGTTGTGTTTTGGAGCATTTCCTGTCACGGGCGCTAGGCCAACCCACACAAGTGAGGTACCATTTTAATCGGGAGACTTGGGGGAACGCTGGGTAGGAGGAAATGTGTGGCTCATCTCAGATTCCAGAAGTTTCTGTCACTGAAATGTGAGAAAAAAGTGTTTTTTTGCCAACATTTGAGGTTTGCAAAGGATTCTGGGTAACATAACCTGGTGAGACCCCCACAAGTCTCCCCATCTTGGCTTCCCCTAGGTGTCTAGTTTTGAAAAATGCACAGGTTTGGTAGGTTTACCTAGGTGGAGGCTGAGCTACAGGCCAAAATCCACAGCTAGGCACTTTGTAAAAAAAACAACTCTGATTCCTTTTGGAAAATGTGATGTGTCCACATTGTGTTTTGGGGCATTTCCTGTCGCGGGCACTAGGCCTACCCACACAAGTGAGGACCATTTTTATTGGGACGCTTGGGGAAACACTGGGTAGGAGGAAATGTGTGGCTCCTCTCAGATTCCAGAAGTTTCTGTCACCGAAATGTGAGAAAAAAGTCTTTTTTTTGGCCAACTTTTGAAGTTTGCAAAGGATTCTGGGTAACATAACCTGGTGAGAGCCCCACAAGTCACCCCATCTTGGCTTCCCCTAGGTGTCTAGTTTTAAAAAATGCACAGGTTTGGTAGGTTTCCCTAGGTGGCGGCTGAGCTACAGGCCAAAATCCACATCTAGACACTTTGCAAAAAACAGCTCTGATTTCTTTTGGAAGTTGTGATGTGTCCACGTTGTGTTTTGGAGAATTTCCTGTCACGGGCAGTAGGCCTACCCACACAAGTGAGGCACCATTTTTATTGGGATGCTTGGGGAAACGCTGGGTAGGAGGAAATGTGTGGCTCCTCTCAGATTCCAGAAGTTTCTGTCACCAAAATGTGAGAAAAAAGTGTTTTTTGCCAACTTTTGAGGTTTGCAAAGGATTGTGGGTAACATAACCTGGTGAGAGCCCCACAAGTCACCCCATCTTGGATTCCCCTAGGTGTCTAGTTTTAAAAAATGCACAGGTTTGGAAGGTTTCCCTAGGTGGCGGCTGAGCGACAGGCCAAAATCCACAGCTAGACACTTTGCAAAAAACAGCTCTGATTTCTTTTGGAAGTTGTGATGTGTCCACTGTATATTTTGGAAAATTTCCTGTCACAGGCAGTAGGCCAACCCACACAAGAGAGGTACCATTTTTATCAGGAGACTTGGGGGAACGCTCGGTAGGAGGAAATTTGTGGCTCCTCTCAGATTCCAGAAGTTTCTGTCACCGAAATGTGAGAAAAAAGTGTTTTTTTGCCAACATTTGAGGTTTGCAAAGGATTCTGGGTAACTGAACCTGGTGGGACCCCCACAAGTCTCCCCATCTTTGATTCCCCTAGGTGTCTAGTTTTGAAAAATGCACAGGTTTGGTAGTTTTCCCTAGGTGGCAGCTGAGCTACAGGCCAAAATCCACAGCTAGGCACTTTGTAAAAAACAACTCTGATTTCTTTTGGAAAATGTGAGGTGTCCACGTTGTGTTTTGGAGCATTTCCTGTCACGGGCACTAGGCCAACCCACACAAGTGAGGTACCATTTTAATCGGGAGACTTGGAGGAACGCTGGGTAGGAGGAAATATGTGGCTCCTCTCAGATTCCAGAAGTTTCTGTCACTGAAATGTGAGAAAAAAGTGTTTTTTCGCCAACATTTGAGGTTTGCAAAGGATTCTGGGTAACAGAACCTGATGAGACCCCCACAAGTCTCCCCATCTTGGATTCCCCTAGGTGTCTAGTTTTGACAAATGCACAGGTTTGGTAGGTTTCCCTAGGTGGCAGCTGAGCTACAGGCCAAAATCCACAGCTAGGCACTTTGTAAAAAACAACTCTGATTTCTTTTGGAAAATGTGAGGTGTCCATGTTGTGTGTTTGGAGCATTTCCTGTCACGGGCACTAGGCCAACCCACACAAGTGAGGTACCATTTTAATCGGGAGACTTGGGGGAACGCTGGGTAGGAGGAAATGTGTGGCTCCTCATAGATTCCAGAAGTTTCTGTCACTGAAATGTGAGAAAAAAGTGTTTTTTCGCCAACATTTGAGGTTTGCAAAGGATTCTGGGTAACAGAACCTGATGAGACCCCCACAAGTCTCCCCATCTTGGCTTCCCCTAGGTATCTAGTTTTAAAAAATGCACAGGTTTGGTAGGTTTCCCTAGGTGGCGGCTGAGCTATAGGCCAAAATCCACAGCTAGGCACTTTGTAAAAAACAACTCTGATTTCTTTTGGAAAATGTGATGTGTCCACATTGTGTTTTGGGGCATTTCCTGTCGCGGGCACTAGGCCTACCCACACAAGTGAGGCACCATTTTTATTGGAACGCTTGGGGAAACGCTGGGGAGGAGGAAATGTGTGGCTCCTCTCAGATTCCAGAAGTTTCTGTCACCGAAATGTGAGAAAAAAGTGTTTTTTTTGGCCAACTTTTGAAGTTTGCAAAGGATTCTGGGTAACATTACCTGGTGAAAGCCCCACAAGTCACCCCATCTTGGATTCCCCTAGGTGTCTAGTTTTAAAAAATGCACACGTTTGGTAGGTTTCCCTAGGTGGCGGCTGAGCTACAGGCCAAAATCCACAGCTCGGCACTTTGTAAAAAACAACTCTGATTTCTTTTGGAAAATGTGATGTGTCCACGTTGTGTTTTGGGGCATTTCCTGTCACAGGCACTAGGCCTACCCACACAAGTGAGGTACCATTTTTATCAGGAGCCTTGGGGGAACGCAGGGTAGGAGGAAATTTGTGGCTCCTCTCAGATTCCAGAAGTTTCTGTCACCAAAATGTGACAAAAAAGTGTTTTTTTGCCAACTTTTGAGGTTTGCAAAGGATTCTGGGTAACAGAACCTGGTCACCCCATGTTGAATTCCCTTAGGTGTCTAGTTATCAAAAATTCACAGGTTTGGTAGGTTTCCCTACGTGGCAGCTGAGCTACAAGCCAAAATCCACAGCTAGGCACTTTGTAAAAAACAACTCTGATTTCTTTTGGAAAATGTGAGGTGTCCACGTTGTGTTTTGGGGCATTTCCTGTTGTGGGCACTAGGCCTACCCACACAAGTGAGGTACCATTTTTATCAAGAGACTTGGGGGAACGCTGGGTAGGAGGAAATGTGTGGTTCCTCTCAGATTCCAGAAGTTTCTGTCACCGAAATGTGAGAAAAAAAGTGTTTTTTTGCCAACATTTGAGGTTTGCAAAGGATTCTGGGTAACAGAACCTGGTGAGACCCCCACAAGTCTCCCCATCTTGTATTCCCCTAGGTGTCTAGTTTAAAAAAATGCACAGGTTTGGTAGATTTCCTTAGGTGGCGGCTGAACTACAGGCCAAAATCCAAAGCTAGGCAGTTTGTAAAAAAACAACTCTGATTTATTTTGGAAAATGTGATGTGTCCACGTTGTGTTTTGGGGCATTTCCTGTCGCAGGCACTAGGCCTCCCCACAAAAGTGAGACACCATTTTTATCGGGACACTTGGGGAAATGCTGGGTAGGAGGAAATTTGTGACTCCTCTCAGATTCCAGAAGTTTCTGTTACCGAAATATGAGAAAAAAGTGTTTTTTTTGCCAACTTTTGAAGTTTACAAAGGATTCTGGGTAACATATTCTGGTGGTAGCCCCATAAGTCACCCCATCTTGGATTCCCCTAAGTGTCTAGTTTTCAAAAATGCACAGGTTTTGTAGGCTTCCCTAGGTGGCGGCTGAGCTACAGGCCACAATCCACAGCTAGACACTTTGCAAAAAAAGCTCTTATTTCTTTTGGAAGTTCTATTGTGTTCACGTTGTGTTTTGGAGCATTTCCTGTCACAGGCACTAGGCCAACTCACACAAGTGAGGTACCATTTTTATCGGGGACTTGGGGGAATGCTGGGTAGGAGGAAATTTGTGGCTTCTCTCAGATTCCAGAAGTTTCTGTCACGAAATGTGAGAAAAAAGTGTTTTTTGCCAACTTTTGAGGTTTGCAAAGGATTGTGGGTAACATAACCTGGTGAGAGCCCCACAAGTCACCCCATCTTGGATTCCCCTAGGTGTCTAGTTTTTAAAAATGCACAGGTTTGGTAGGTTTCCCTAGGTGGCGGCTGAGCTACAGGCCAAAATCCACAGCTAGACACTTTGCAAAAAACAGCTCTGATTTCTTTTGGAAGTTGTGATGTGTCCACTGTCTATTTTGGAAAATTTCCTGTCACAGGCAGTAGGCCAACCCACACAAGAGAGGTACCATTTTTATCAGGAGACTTGGGGGAACGCTCGGTAGGAGGAAATTTGTGGCTCCTCTCAGATTCCAGAAGTTTCTGTCACCGAAATGTGAGAAAAAAGTGTTTTTTTGCCAACATTTGAGGTTTGCAAAGGATTCTGGGTAACAGAACCTGGTGAGACCCCCACAAATCTCCCCATCTTGGATTCCCCTAGGTGTCTAGTTTTGAAAAATGCACAGGTTTGGTAGGTTTCCCTAGGTGGCAGCTGAGCTACAGGCCAAAATCCACAGCTAGGCACTTTGTAAAAAACAACTCTGATTTCTTTTGGAAAATGTGAGGTGTCCACGTTGTGTTTTGGAGCATTTCCTGTCACGGGCACTAGGCCAACCCACAAAAGTGAGGTACCATTTTAATCGGGAGACTTGGGTGAACGCTGGGTAGGAGGAAATGTGTTGCTCCTCTCTGATTCCAGAAGTTTCTGTCACTGAAATGTGAGAAAAAAGTGTTTTTTTGCCAACATTTGAGGTTTGCAAAGGATTCTGGGTAACATAACCTGGTGAGACCCCCACAAGTCTCCCCATCTTGGCTTCCCCTAGGTGTCTAGTTTTGAAAAATGCACAGGTTTGGTAGGTTTCCCTAGGTGGAGGCTGAGCTACAGGCCAAAATCCACAGCTAGGCACTTTGTAAAAAAAACAACTCTGATTCCTTTTGGAAAATGTGATGTGTCCACATTGTGTTTTGGGGCATTTCCTGTCGCGGGCACTAGACCTACCCACACAAGTGAGGACCATTTTTATTGGGACGCTTGGGGAAACACTGGGTAGGAGGAAATGTGTGGCTCCTCTCAGATTCCAGAAGTTTCTGTCACCGAAATGTGAGAAAAAAGTCTTTTTTTTTGCCAACTTTTGAAGTTTGCAAAGGATTCTGGGTAACATAACCTGGTGAGACCCCCACAAGTCACCCCATCTTGGATTCCCCTAGGTGTCTAGTTTTAAAAAATTCACAGGTTTGGTAGGTTTCCCTACGTGGCGGCTGAGCTACAGGCCAAAATCCACAGCTAGGCACTTTGTAAAAAACAACTCTGATTTCTTTTGGAAAATGTGATGTGTCCATGTTGTGTTATGGGGCATTTCCTGTCGCGGGCACTAGGCCTACCCACACAAGTGAGGTACCATTTTTATCAGGAGACTTGGGGGAGTGCTGTGTAAGAGCGCAATTGTGGTTTCTCTCAGATTCCAGAAGTTTCTGTCACTGAAATGTGAGAAAAAAAGTGTTCTTTTGCCAACATTTGAGGTTTGCAAAGGATTCTGGGTAACATAACCTGGCGAGACCCCCACAAGTCTCCCCATCTTGGCTTCCCCTAGGTGTCTAGTTTTGAAAAATGCACAGGTTTGGTAGGTTTCCCTAGGTGGCAGCTGAGCTACAGGCCAAAATCCACAGCTAGGCACTTTGTAAAAAACAACTCTGATTTCGTTTGGAAAATGTGAGGTGTCCACGTTGTGTTTTGGAGCATTTCCTGTCACGGGCACTAGGCCAACCCACACAAGTGAGGTACCATTTTAATCGGGAGTCTTGGGGGAACGCTGGGTAGGAGGAAATGTGTTGCTCCTGTCAGATTCCAGAAGTTTCTGTCACTGAAATATGAGAAAAAAGTGTTTTTTGCCAACATTTGAGGTTTGCAAAGGATTCTGGGTAACATAACCTGGTGAGACCCCCACAAGTCTCCCCATCTTGGCTTCCCCTAGGTGTCTAGTTTTGAAAAATGCACAGGTTTGGTAGGTTTCCCTAGGTGGAGGCTGAGCTACAGGCCAAAATCCACAGCTAGGCACTTTGTAAAAAAAACAACTTGGATTCCTTTTGGAAAATGTGATGTGTCCACATTGTGTTTTGGGGCATTTCCTGTCGCGGGCACTAGACCTACCCACACAAGTGAGGACCATTTTTATTGGGACGCTTGGGGAAACACTGGGTAGGAGGAAATGTGTGGCTCCTCTCAGATTCCAGAAGTTTCTGTCACCGAAATGTGAGAAAAAAGTCTTTTTTTTGCCAACTTTTGAAGTTTGCAAAGGATTCTGGGTAACATAACCTGGTGAGACCCCCACAAGTCACCCCATCTTGGATTCCCCTAGGTGTCTAGTTTTAAAAAATTCACAGGTTTGGTAGGTTTCCCTACGTGGCGGCTGAGCTACAGGCCAAAATCCACAGCTAGGCACTTTGTAAAAAACAACTCTGATTTCTTTTGGAAAATGTGATGTGTCCATGTTGTGTTATGGGGCATTTCCTGTCGCGGGCACTAGGCCTACCCACACAAGTGAGGTACCATTTTTATCAGGAGACTTGGGGGAGTGCTGGGTAAGAGCGCAATTGTGGTTTCTCTCAGATTCCAGAAGTTTCTGTCACTGAAATGTGAGAAAAAAAGTGTTCTTTTGCCAACATTTGAGGTTTGCAAAGGATTCTGGGTAACATAACCTGGCGAGACCCCCACATGTCTCCCCATCTTGGCTTCCCCTAGGTGTCTAGTTTTAAAAAATGCACAGGTTTGGTAGGTTTCCCTAGGTGGCGGCTGAGCTACAGGCCAAAATCCACAGCTAGGCACTTTGTAAAAAACAACTCTGATTTCTTTTGGAAAATGTGATGTGTCCACATTGTGTTTTGGGGGCATTTCCTGTCGCGGGCACTAGGCCTACCCACACAAGTGAGGCACCATTTTTATTGGGACGCTTGGGGAAACGCTGGGTAGGAGGAAATGTGTGGCTCCTCTCAGATTCCAGAAGTTTCTGTCACCAAAATGTGAGAAAAAAGTGTTTTTTGCCAACTTTTGAGGTTTGCAAAGGATTGTGGGTAACATAACCTGGTGAGAGCCCCACAAGTCACCCCATCTTGGATTCCCCTAGGTGTCTAGTTTTAAAAAATGCACAGGTTTGGTAGGTTTCCCTAGGTGGCGGCTGAGCTACAGGCCAAAATCCACAGCTAAACACTTTGCAAAAAACAGCTCTGATTTCTTTTGGAAGTTGTGATGTGTCCACTGTCTATTTTGGAAAATTTCCTGTCACAGGCAGTAGGCCAACCCACACAAGAGAGGTACCATTTTTATCAGGAGACTTGGGGGAACGCTCGGTAGGGGAAACTTTGTGGCTCCTCTCAGATTCCAGAAGTTTCTGTCACCGAAATGTGAGAAAAAAGTGTTTTTTTGCCAACATTTGAGGTTTGCAAAGGATTCTGGGTAACAAAACCTGGTGAGACCCCCACAAGTCTCCCCATCTTGGATTCCCCTAGGTGTCTAGCTTTGAAAAATGCACAGGTTTGGTAGGTTTCCCTAGGTGGCAGCTGAGCTACAGGCCAAAATCCACAGCTAGGCACTTTGTAAAAAACAACTCTGATTTCTTTTGGAAAATGTGAGGTGTCCACGTTGTGTTTTGGAGCATTTCCTGTCACGGGCACTAGGCCAACCCACACAAGTGAGGTACCATTTTAATCGGGAGACTTGGGGGAACGCTGGGTAGGAGGAAATGTGTGGCTCCTCTCAGATTCCAGTAGTTTCTGTCACTGAAATGTGAGAAAAAAGTGTTTTTTTTGCCAACATTTGAGGTTTGCAAAGGATTCTGTGTAACATAACCTGGTGAGACCCCCACAAGTCTCCCCATCTTGGCTTCCCCTAGGTGTCTAGTTTTGAAAAATGCACAGGTTTGGTAGGTTTCCCTAGGTGGAGGCTGAGCTACAGGCCAAAATCCACAGCTAGGCACTTTGTAAAAAAAACAACTCTGATTCCTTTTGGAAAATGTGATGTGTCCACATTGTGTTTTGGGGAATTTCCTGTCGCGGGCACTAGGCCTACCCACACAAGTGAGGACTATTTTTATTGGGACGCTTGGGGAAACACTGGGTAGGAGGAAATGTGTGGCTCCTCTCAGATTACAGAAGTTTCTTTCACCGAAATGTGAGAAAAAAGTCTTTTTTTTTGCCAACTTTTGAAGTTTACAAAGGATTCTGGGTAACATAACCTGGTGAGACCCCCACAAGTCACCCCATCTTGGATTCCCCTAGGTGTCTAGTTTTAAAAAATTCACAGGTTTGGTAGGTTTCCCTACGTGGCGGCTGAGCTACAGGCCAAAATCCACAGCTAGGCACTTTGTAAAAAACAACTCTGATTTCTTTTGGAAAATGTGATGTGTCCATGTTGTGTTATGGGGCATTTCCTGTCGCGGGCACTAGGCCTACCCACACAAGTGAGGTACCATTTTTATCAGGAGACTTGGGGGAGCCTGGGTAAGAGCGCAATTGTGGCTTCTCTCAGATTCCAGAAGTTTCTGTCACTGAAATCTGAGAAAAAATTGTCTTTTTTTACCAACTTTTGAGGTTTGCAAAGGATTCTGGGTAACATAACCTGGTGAGAGCCCCACAAGCCACCCCATCTTGCATTCCCCTAAGTGTCTAGTTTTAAAAAATGCACAGATTTGTTAGGTTTCCCTAGGTGCCGGCTGAGCTACATGCGAAAATGCACAGCTAGCCACTTTGTAAAACACAGCTCTGATTTCTTTTGGAAAATGTGATGTGTCCATGTTGTGTTTTGGGGCATTTCCTGTTGCGGGCACTAGGCCTACCCACACAAGTGAGGTACCTTTTTTATCAGGAGACTTGGGGGAGTGCTGGGTAAGAGCGCAATTGTGGTTTCTCTCAGATTCCAGAAGTTTCTGTCACTGAAATGTGAGAAAAAAAGTGTTCTTTTGCCAACATTTGAGGTTTGCAAAGGATTCTGGGTAACATAACCTGGCGAGACCCCCACATGTCTCCCCATCTTGGCTTCCCCTAGGTGTCTAGTTTTAAAAAATGCACAGGTTTGGTAGGTTTCCCTAGGTGGCGGCTGAGCTACAGGCCAAAATCCACAGCTAGGCACTTTGTAAAAAACAACTCTGATTTCTTTTGGAAAATGTGATGTGTCCACATTGTGTTTTGGGGGCATTTCCTGTCGCGGGCACTAGGCCTACCCACACAAGTGAGGCACCATTTTTATTGGGACGCTTGGGGAAACGCTGGGTAGGAGGAAATGTGTGGCTCCTCTCAGATTCCAGAAGTTTCTGTCACCAAAATGTGAGAAAAAAGTGTTTTTTGCCAACTTTTGAGGTTTGCAAAGGATTGTGGGTAACATAACCTGGTGAGAGCCCCACAAGTCACCCCATCTTGGATTCCCCTAGGTGTCTAGTTTTAAAAAATGCACAGGTTTGGTAGGTTTCCCTAGGTGGCGGCTGAGCTACAGGCCAAAATCCACAGCTAAACACTTTGCAAAAAACAGCTCTGATTTCTTTTGGAAGTTGTGATGTGTCCACTGTCTATTTTGGAAAATTTCCTGTCACAGGCAGTAGGCCAACCCACACAAGAGAGGTACCATTTTTATCAGGAGACTTGGGGGAACGCTCGGTAGGGGAAACTTTGTGGCTCCTCTCAGATTCCAGAAGTTTCTGTCACCGAAATGTGAGAAAAAAGTGTTTTTTTGCCAACATTTGAGGTTTGCAAAGGATTCTGGGTAACAGAACCTGGTGAGACCCCCACAAGTCTCCCCATCTTGGATTCCCCTAGGTGTCTAGCTTTGAAAAATGCACAGGTTTGGTAGGTTTCCCTAGGTGGCAGCTGAGCTACAGGCCAAAATCCACAGCTAGGCACTTTGTAAAAAACAACTCTGATTTCTTTTGGAAAATGTGAGGTGTCCACGTTGTGTTTTGGAGCATTTCCTGTCACGGGCACTAGGCCAACCCACACAAGTGAGGTACCATTTTAATCGGGAGACTTGGGGGAACGCTGGGTAGGAGGAAATGTGTGGCTCCTCTCAGATTCCAGTAGTTTCTGTCACTGAAATGTGAGAAAAAAGTGTTTTTTTTGCCAACATTTGAGGTTTGCAAAGGATTCTGTGTAACATAACCTGGTGAGACCCCCACAAGTCTCCCCATCTTGGCTTCCCCTAGGTGTCTAGTTTTGAAAAATGCACAGGTTTGGTAGGTTTCCCTAGGTGGAGGCTGAGCTACAGGCCAAAATCCACAGCTAGGCACTTTGTAAAAAAAACAACTCTGATTCCTTTTGGAAAATGTGATGTGTCCACATTGTGTTTTGGGGAATTTCCTGTCGCGGGCACTAGGCCTACCCACACAAGTGAGGACTATTTTTATTGGGACGCTTGGGGAAACACTGGGTAGGAGGAAATGTGTGGCTCCTCTCAGATTACAGAAGTTTCTTTCACCGAAATGTGAGAAAAAAGTCTTTTTTTTTGCCAACTTTTGAAGTTTACAAAGGATTCTGGGTAACATAACCTGGTGAGACCCCCACAAGTCACCCCATCTTGGATTCCCCTAGGTGTCTAGTTTTAAAAAATTCACAGGTTTGGTAGGTTTCCCTACGTGGCGGCTGAGCTACAGGCCAAAATCCACAGCTAGGCACTTTGTAAAAAACAACTCTGATTTCTTTTGGAAAATGTGATGTGTCCATGTTGTGTTATGGGGCATTTCCTGTCGCGGGCACTAGGCCTACCCACACAAGTGAGGTACCATTTTTATCAGGAGACTTGGGGGAGCCTGGGTAAGAGCGCAATTGTGGCTTCTCTCAGATTCCAGAAGTTTCTGTCACTGAAATCTGAGAAAAAATTGTCTTTTTTTACCAACTTTTGAGGTTTGCAAAGGATTCTGGGTAACATAACCTGGTGAGAGCCCCACAAGCCACCCCATCTTGCATTCCCCTAAGTGTCTAGTTTTAAAAAATGCACAGATTTGTTAGGTTTCCCTAGGTGCCGGCTGAGCTACATGCGAAAATGCACAGCTAGCCACTTTGTAAAACACAGCTCTGATTTCTTTTGGAAAATGTGATGTGTCCATGTTGTGTTTTGGGGCATTTCCTGTTGCGGGCACTAGGCCTACCCACACAAGTGAGGTACCTTTTTTATCAGGAGACTTGGGGGAGTGCTGGGTAAGAGCGCAATTGTGGTTTCTCTCAGATTCCAGAAGTTTCTGTCACTGAAATGTGAGAAAAAAAGTGTTCTTTTGCCAACATTTGAGGTTTGCAAAGGATTCTGGGTAACATAACCTGGCGAGACCCCCACATGTCTCCCCATCTTGGCTTCCCCTAGGTGTCTAGTTTTAAAAAATGCACAGGTTTGGTAGGTTTCCCTAGGTGGCGGCTGAGCTACAGGCCAAAATCCACAGCTAGGCACTTTGTAAAAAACAACTCTGATTTCTTTTGGAAAATGTGATGTGTCCACATTGTGTTTTGGGGGCATTTCCTGTCGCGGGCACTAGGCCTACCCACACAAGTGAGGCACCATTTTTATTGGGACGCTTGGGGAAACGCTGGGTAGGAGGAAATGTGTGGCTCCTCTCAGATTCCAGAAGTTTCTGTCACCAAAATGTGAGAAAAAAGTGTTTTTTGCCAACTTTTGAGGTTTGCAAAGGATTGTGGGTAACATAACCTGGTGAGAGCCCCACAAGTCACCCCATCTTGGATTCCCCTAGGTGTCTAGTTTTAAAAAATGCACAGGTTTGGTAGGTTTCCCTAGGTGGCGGCTGAGCTACAGGCCAAAATCCACAGCTAAACACTTTGCAAAAAACAGCTCTGATTTCTTTTGGAAGTTGTGATGTGTCCACTGTCTATTTTGGAAAATTTCCTGTCACAGGCAGTAGGCCAACCCACACAAGAGAGGTACCATTTTTATCAGGAGACTTGGGGGAACGCTCGGTAGGGGAAACTTTGTGGCTCCTCTCAGATTCCAGAAGTTTCTGTCACCGAAATGTGAGAAAAAAGTGTTTTTTTGCCAACATTTGAGGTTTGCAAAGGATTCTGGGTAACAGAACCTGGTGAGACCCCCACAAGTCTCCCCATCTTGGATTCCCCTAGGTGTCTAGCTTTGAAAAATGCACAGGTTTGGTAGGTTTCCCTAGGTGGCAGCTGAGCTACAGGCCAAAATCCACAGCTAGGCACTTTGTAAAAAACAACTCTGATTTCTTTTGGAAAATGTGAGGTGTCCACGTTGTGTTTTGGAGCATTTCCTGTCACGGGCACTAGGCCAACCCACACAAGTGAGGTACCATTTTAATCGGGAGACTTGGGGGAACGCTGGGTAGGAGGAAATGTGTGGCTCCTCTCAGATTCCAGTAGTTTCTGTCACTGAAATGTGAGAAAAAAGTGTTTTTTTTGCCAACATTTGAGGTTTGCAAAGGATTCTGTGTAACATAACCTGGTGAGACCCCCACAAGTCTCCCCATCTTGGCTTCCCCTAGGTGTCTAGTTTTGAAAAATGCACAGGTTTGGTAGGTTTCCCTAGGTGGAGGCTGAGCTACAGGCCAAAATCCACAGCTAGGCACTTTGTAAAAAAAACAACTCTGATTCCTTTTGGAAAATGTGATGTGTCCACATTGTGTTTTGGGGAATTTCCTGTCGCGGGCACTAGGCCTACCCACACAAGTGAGGACTATTTTTATTGGGACGCTTGGGGAAACACTGGGTAGGAGGAAATGTGTGGCTCCTCTCAGATTACAGAAGTTTCTTTCACCGAAATGTGAGAAAAAAGTCTTTTTTTTTGCCAACTTTTGAAGTTTACAAAGGATTCTGGGTAACATAACCTGGTGAGACCCCCACAAGTCACCCCATCTTGGATTCCCCTAGGTGTCTAGTTTTAAAAAATTCACAGGTTTGGTAGGTTTCCCTACGTGGCGGCTGAGCTACAGGCCAAAATCCACAGCTAGGCACTTTGTAAAAAACAACTCTGATTTCTTTTGGAAAATGTGATGTGTCCATGTTGTGTTATGGGGCATTTCCTGTCGCGGGCACTAGGCCTACCCACACAAGTGAGGTACCATTTTTATCAGGAGACTTGGGGGAGCCTGGGTAAGAGCGCAATTGTGGCTTCTCTCAGATTCCAGAAGTTTCTGTCACTGAAATCTGAGAAAAAATTGTCTTTTTTTACCAACTTTTGAGGTTTGCAAAGGATTCTGGGTAACATAACCTGGTGAGAGCCCCACAAGCCACCCCATCTTGCATTCCCCTAAGTGTCTAGTTTTAAAAAATGCACAGATTTGTTAGGTTTCCCTAGGTGCCGGCTGAGCTACATGCGAAAATGCACAGCTAGCCACTTTGTAAAACACAGCTCTGATTTCTTTTGGAAAATGTGATGTGTCCATGTTGTGTTTTGGGGCATTTCCTGTTGCGGGCACTAGGCCTACCCACACAAGTGAGGTACCTTTTTTATCGGGAGACTTGAGGGAACGCTGGGTAGGAGGAAATTTGTGGCTCCTCTCAGATTCCAGAAGTTTCTGTCACCGAAATGTGAGAAAAAAGTGTTTTTTTGCCAACTTTTGAGGTTTGCAAAGGATTCTGGGTAACAGAACCTGGTCACTCCATCTTGGATTCCCTTAGGTGTCTAGTTTTAAAAAATGCACAGGTTTGATATGTTTCACTAGGTGGCGGCTGAGCTACAGGCCAAAATCCACAGCTAGGCACTTTGGAAAAAACAGCTCTGATTTGTTTTGGAAAATGTGATGTGTCCACGTTGTGTTTTGGGGAATTTCCTGTCACGGGCACTAGGCCTACCCACACAAGCGAGGTACCATTTTTATTGGGAGACTTGGGGGAACACAGAATACCAAAACAAGTGTCAGTGCCCCTTGTCTTTCTCTACCTTTTTTACTTCCAAATGTCAAACAGTGTGTAAAAAAAAGACGTCTGTTTGAGGAATGCCCTGCAATTCACATGCTAGTATGGCCACCCTGGAATTCAGAGATGTGCAAATAACCACTGCTTCTCAACACCTTATCTTGTGTCCATTTTAGAAATACAACGGTTTTCTTGATATCTATTTTTCACCCTTTATATTCCAGCAAATTAATTGCTGTATACCCGGTATAGAATGAAAACCTATTGCAAGGAGCAGCCCATTTATTGGCTCTAGGTACCTAGGGTTATTGATGAACCTACAAGCCCTATATATCCCCACAACCAGAAGAGTCCAACAGACCTAATTGTATATTGCTTTAAAAAATCTGGCATCGCAGGAAAAAGTTAGAGAGTAAAACATGAAGAAAAATCAGCTCAATTTCAATATTTTTTATTTCAGCTGTTATTTTCTGTAAGAAAACCTTGTAGAATCTACACAAATGAACCCTTGCTGAATTCGGAATTTTGTTTATTTTTAAAAAATATTTAGCTTTTCGGGATCCAGCATTGGTTTCACACCCATTTCTGTCACTAACTGGAACTAGGTTGAAAGCACAAAAAATAGTAAAAATGGGGTATGTTTCAGAAAAATGCCAAAATTGTGTTGAAAAATGTGGTTTTCTGATTCAAGTTTGCCTTTTCCTGAAAGCTGGGAAGCTGGTGATTTTAGCACCGCAAGCCCTTTGTTGATGCCATTTTCAGGGAAAAAACCACAAGCCTTCTTCGGCAGCCCTTTTTTCCAATTGTTTTGAAAAAAACTATATTTTTGCTCTATTTTGGCTAATTTCTTGGTCTCCTCCAGGAGAAACTGCAAACTCTAGGTACCTTTAGAATCCCTAGGATGTTGGAAAAAAAGGAAGCAAATTTGGCATGGATAGCTTATGTGGACAAAAAGTTATGAAGGCCTATGCGCAAACTACCCCAAATAACTGAAAAAGGGCTCGGGACTGGGGTGGGGGGGAGAGGGGTAGGCCCAGCAGCTAAGAGGTTAATACTATCATAACAATATCCATAAGAAAACTTCGTTTTCTTGCTATAAAAAAAGAATACTTGTTCAATAAAGTCTATGGATTATGAGGGAGGCATTTTGGGCATCTAATTAATATTGTGAACATTCAAATAATTATTCATAATTTTAGGGCAGAAGCGAGTGCTGTTGATAGCTTAATAGCACCTTCGTTTTTTTTACAATACGTTAAAAATGAGCTAATATTTGACTCACTTCAGAATCTTTTTCTTTGAAAGCTTTCGGTTCCAGAGCAAGCAGGACGTCTCAGTTTTATCTGCAGACGCTAGGTTGTGCTGTTGTATAGCAAAAGATAGCCTTACTCGCCTGTGTTACGCGTAGTAATCAGTTCATGCTGTTCGCAGTCTTGTAAATACTGTTTTACCTTTCTTTTTTTACTAACAACACAAGCATTTCAGGCCTTGGAAGAAAGAGTGGAATTAAGACACATTTGCTTTCTTTTCACACGTTCATATGCTTAGCGCGCCTCTTTGGGACCCGTGTGCATAGAGCCCTACAGGTGAACAGAGCTGCAAAGTGCCGCGGGATGTGTATGTTTGCTTGTCAGCCAAGACGTTCGTATAAATAGTCCAATATTTATTCAAAGGACACTCTTTTTTCATATTAGAACTTTTTACTGAGTGACAGCGATCCACCCAAAACATGGCGCACGGGAAGGCAACTTTATCTTGTTTCCTGACACAACACTCTCTCTATTCGTGTCATAAGTATTGTGAGGAACGTTCCCCTCCACGTATGATTGGGAGCATAGAGGCGCATGCTACTCATACATAGTGCAGGAAAAGACAACTTTTGTATATGTTCCTGTATCCACCACGCTGACAGTTTTAGATGTGTGAAAACGCAAAAAGAGGTAATATATTTGGGGTCAATTGTGTTTATTCACCGGCACGATTACCACGCTTTTACATCGTACTGCTTCCTTTCAAACCTTTGGATGAACAGGTGCATTGGCTCAGGCATTTCGCGCTAAAGTTGTGCTTATCATCCTATTCATTCAAATCATATCAGACAGAAACGTGAGCAAGTTGTCCGCGTCAAAGCTATTGTCACAGATGTGGGACGATGTCATACACACGACTTAGTTAAAATGGTTTAATTAGCACGTAAGCACACCCAATCCACCAACAAAGCACTTACTATCACATAGCAAGCGACCTGGGCGATAGCAGCTCTTGCAGAGCTGAATCTCCGCCAGGTAGAATGTGAACATCTAATGTATTTATTTAGGGCTATATTTATGATGGATTGGTGTAGGGCAGTGCCACAAGTCTTCTTGATATGCTTCCCCACCCAATATGAAAGGGCAGGAATGCACCGTATTTATGCAACACACATGGAAAAAGATAAAAACAAGGAGAAATTCAATTATTTCTCCTTGTCACGCTTCACCTCGGGAGGCGTAAGGTTGTGGCTCTTCCTGAGGTATATGTGATTAAGTAAATCTGGTACAGAGTCAAAATCCGTTAGTGCTGCTTGGGAAAACCCACCACAATGCCCATGGAATGCCTCCCTGGTCCAGGGTAGGGCAAGACAGCAACTTGTGCTGATTTGACTTACTCCATATCTATGTGCCATTCAAAGTCACGCATAGGGCTTTGTGTGGCCTCAAAGATATGATTGACAGGCTTGCGCTGGAGAAGCATCAAAGAAAGTGATTCTCAGGTGGCGTAAGCCTCTCATAAATATGCCCCGAGTTGTTTATAACCTTTTAAGAGTAATACTCACCCGGATTTCAGAACACAGTATATTCTATACTGAAGGCAACAATTCAAACATATATTGACTGGAGGGCATTCAGTGATAAGTGTTAATATCTCATAAGGGTATATTGCATCGGGGATGTTACATATGTAAACTACAGAGATTCATCACAAAGTGGATATTGAGGTTTACAATTAAAAATGAATCAAATATTGACTGAAGCAGCTATAAGTCACAGTCCGGACAGTTTATCTTGAAATAAGGTTGATTTGTGCATAATAGGCAAAGGAACAGTACACATTTAAAACATTAATGGGCTGATTTTGAGTCAGCCATAGTGAATTAGCACTTGTAATTTTGCTCCGCCTAATTCCCAGTGGGTAACATTTTCCATACCTGATTACCAGATGTGGTGGAACCGTGCACTATTTCTGCGGTCAATAATTATGGCTGGAAAGATCGCAAAAGACTTTGGCCATAGCAGCAGCAAAGCCTCATTCTGAGTAATTGTTTCTAGTACTGAGGATCATACAATGCTGATGGACGCTAGAAAAAAAATGCCCACTTCCTCCCCACCCCATCTGTCACTTTCGCCTACCCACAGTTGTGCACATAAATTTACCACCTGATCAGAGGTGTTAAGTGTATGAGTTTAAACCATATGGAATTTGGATTCTGTGTGGTTTTGGCACTGGAAACACTGGTCCAACATAGTTCACCATCCCTTGAGATTTTATTCACAATTGCACTGTACTGGCATGAAATTACAACATGGCAACTGTTAATCCAGAACCATCCGAATTGTAATTAGGGTCAAGGGCAGATAGTCAATATACAAGCAGTAAAGGATGTTGTGGTTTTCGGTGAACTTGTGGCATGAAGGTGCCTAAATCTTTCAGTAACAGATCTTCTATCACATTGCTATCTCACCAGCAGTGATATGAGCAGTGAGTGAGTCTCTCTCTACATTAGTAAAGCCAGATACGTGTATTATGCTATAAAACTGCAAATAGATGGATGATTGCAACATACGTATACAGCATCCAAAAGAGGACAGAGATGTAAATGGACTTTCATAGAATGAAATACATGTTTCTAATGTTATACCATGAACGTAATTCAAATCAATATTCATATAAAGTAACAAAAGCAAAGCAGATTATTTTAATCACAATGCCTGTCAAATGTACCAGAATTTAGATTCATGGCTCTCCCTGTAAGGTATTACCCGCAAACTATTGGTGCAGTGGGGGTGGGGGCGTTGTTTAGGGGGTTACCAGGAGGGCGTCAACCTCTCTTCAACAAATTCATTTTGATGCTTGCCGATGAACCCTCTCCATAAGAAAATATTTTAAATGCATAGTCTCATTGCGATGCAGCTCTGGGGGATGCGAACAATCTGTTTTTCCAAAAACAAAATTAAAGTTTAAATCCATTCAGACAGATCAGGGCCATGAGGCACAGTGAGCTGCAGCAGGCACTTAAAAAATACAGATTCATGTGCTCTCCTCATCAGTTCTAAAATGAGATTTTGCAGCTCTCAGCCCAGGAAGGAAAGAATCTGAGTCCTTTCATTTAAATATATAGGTTTGTGATCCCTTGTGCTTTCAATTAATTGCCAAATGGTGTTCGGCTTTGCTGCAAACCTAGCAGACAGAGGAGGCAGCCTGCACGGGTATAACTAACATGAATCATTTTTCATTAGCTTTCTGCTAAATTAAAATTGTGTGTACACCCGAGGCTAATATTGCCAACGTAGTTTGCGAAACAACATACATGATCGTGGGTGAGAGAAGTAAGGGAAGTCGCCATTTGTCCAGCAGAGAGTCAATCAACGCTGGTGATCTAATGGCAGCGCGGCGAGTGAAGAGGCAGAGTGCCATTAGTTTGGATATAGAGTATTAAAAAACACTGGCATTAAAATGCAATCATGTTATAGAAATTATAACGCATGTTTTTTATAAAGTGGTTTCATGTAGATACTCTTTTACTCGCATGAAGACGTGAGCTACTAGCAGTACTCTCTGCTCTCCAGAATCTTAACGTACGAAGCAAATCACATATATGTTTAATTGTGTCACTTTTTCATAAAATACTTAACAATGTGTGTAAAAGATTAACACTGTGGCCCATATGTATACAATTTTAGCGCCCCATTTGGGCCTCTGTTTTGTCGCTAAAACGGCGTAAACTTACAAAATACAATTGGCCCATATTTATACATTTTGACGCAAAACTGCGCTATCGCAGTTTTGCGTCAAATAAATTTGCGCCGTCTAACGCCATTTGGATGCGCCATTCGGGCGTCAAATTTATACTTTGACGTACGGCGGCGCAACCAACAGGTGGGAGTCATTATTTCGTGACGCAAACAGCGTCGGTCTGTCGTAAGGGAAACCCACGTAAAAGTGACGCAAATCACTGTGGGTCGATTTACGACAGCGCAATCGTGAAAACGCCGGTTTTTTTCACGCTATTGCGTGACATTTTTGCGCGAAAACTGCACTTACAGGAGAGGAGACCCAAAATGGATCCTAGATGCCCCAACAGACCCCAGGAGGATGAGAGCAGACCAGGACCCAGCCAGGAGGAAGCATACAGGAACCAGGACATGTTAAAGAAAAAAAGAAAGTGTCGCTTCAGTGCAGAGGAGCAGGAAATCCTGGTGAAAGAGGTGACGGAACACCAGCACCAACTTTTCATATCCTCAAAATTGCCACTCAGTAGGAGAGAGGCCATCTGGAAAGAAATTGTGGACAAGATAAACAGTGTGGCTGAAGAACGCCGGGCAGTCACCGAGTGTAAGAAACGCTGGCATGACTGTAAACGTAGGACCAAAGAGAAAATGGCCAGGAACAGGAAGGCAGCAATGCAGACTGGAGGGGGGAGTCCAGCACAACAGGAGGCCCTGGACCACATGGAGGAGATGGTCGCAGCCGTCATCCCGGAGGAGATCGTCACAGGGATACAAGGACTGGACAGCGCAGACTACCACGACACTACGCACATGCAGGGTAAGTCGCATGGGGAATTACAATGCAATAATGGGGACTGTAAGCAGGGGGGGGATACCTACTACACAATGAATGTAACTTAGCACATATATGAAGTGGCATGGGGAAAGGGGCACGGCAGGGGGGAATGGCCAGTACTGACCATAGCCGGGGCACGACAAAATACTGCCACCACTACAGTCCCACGGGGACATCCTGTAATTACAACAAGAGAGCCAAGGGAAACCAGTGACAGGTGGGAAGGACACTACCCTGAATCCACATCCAGGCACTTGTTTTGCACAAACTATTCCCCATCAACTAGGTCCCTACCTGTAATGCAGTAGCAAATACAACAACTGCAACTTAACTGCCACCACAGTTGACAATAACACCTCTCATCTCTGGGCAGCTATAGTACCAAATGGCAGGAACCCCACCCTGGAACATACATTCCTAAATTAGGGGGTGAGGATGACATCTGCAACTACTCCTAGAAATAAGACAAAGGTACCAGTACACTTAAATGCCGAATGTCCATAACTGACACATACATAAGCCTAAGTAAACAGCAATAGGAGCCACACAGCACTAACGACACACACATGCTGCATACGTCAGGGTCCCTCACGTGCCTGCCTAACAATGCTACATCACAAATGTCATACTGCTCAGACAACAACATTGACGAGGGGACACAGGCAACTGGTCAATGAAACACATCTGCACAGTCTAACCAAAAAATAGGACATTCATACGATAAACAGGCCAATCCAGTAAGACACACAAGAGACACCATCAGATACAAACATCAACAATGTTTACATCCATACCACATCCTAACATTGACATACATAGGTCATGCCACCTAACATGTACAGATCATGCAATGTGAATAAAAAGTGTATGGTGCAGGGCCTGTGAGGCAAGTGTGCTGGCAGGGCAGTCACAACACCCACAGTCAGTCAAAGTGTAGCGTGGCAAGTGAAACGTATACTTTGCGCAATAGCCTCAGGCTGGAGGCCTTTGTGCATCTTACCCTGAATGTACTTATACTCATTTGCTCACATCTAAGTGCCTCAGAGCACTTTGCACTAAATGAATCTCATTGCCCTTCCTATCAGTTAATGTAGCAAATAGTCAGTCCTAAGGTGTTGGCAATTAGTCAAATCACCCTGTTTTGCCTACTTCTGCACTGGAGTTTGCCAGAACATATTCACTCTGTGCCCCAGTCAAGGATACCGTCTGGTTCGTTGATGATAGATGTGGTAGGGGTTAAGGTTTGCCATTCCTGCGTAGGGAAACTTTGTCATCACAATGACATATGTCTTTTAAATTCACTTCCTCGTCCCAAGACACGCATGGGGGAGTTTACAAACAGAAAATCACATCTAGATGCTGCCTGCCTTGCTGCTGATGCACAACCAGATCCCAGCCCATTCCTCTGATATGAGGGATGATGTCTCCCCTGTGATTCAGACAGCCAAGCTCCAAACTTAACATGCAGTGCTATATATAGAACAAGCAGAGGGAGAGTAGAAACTGTTAGGCACCATGATAGCTGTGTACCAATGTATTACTCTCCTGCGGACTATTTCAGTTCTAACTGTGTGTATTGTTTTGGTTATTGGGGCTCACACCTAAATTCCTACAAGTCAGTTGTACAATGAAACTTCATATCAAACAAATACTGTCTGTGTCATTTGTGTATGGGAACATACCGGAAAAGATAGAAATGTGTAGGACCTGAGTGACCACCACTTCCCTGAGAAGTCCCAAAGATGTCATGGGCTTGGACTTCTAAACATTCCTCTGTTGTGGGAGACCAGAGGCACTGCTAGTCTGTCTGAGCTAAATAGAATATCTGGGTGACAGAGTTATTTACAAGTGGGTCAAACTTAGTCCCCCACACCATTAGCGATCCTGCTGCCTAGAAAGCCAAGAATCACATGTAGGATAATGAGAGCCCACCCAAACAAATGTCCCTCCATAACAATAGTGAAACACTGAGGGAGGAGTAGGACAAAAAAATGCATATTCCGAAATAATTACAAATCAACACCTAGAGATGACCTGGCAGGCATGTCTGATAGCTCCATATCATACATGTGACACACAGGTGGGCCATAGGCCTACAACAATGCCCTATGACGGACAGCAGATACCAAGACAAAATCAGAGTACAAAGTTAAGGCATCCAAAGGCTTGTATCTTAGTGCTAAATGATCTCAACACAGACACACTAATTGTACCCTGTTTCTTTGCAGAGGAACACGGATCTCCTGCCGATATGCCTGTCCATGAGTTCCCTGATGACATGGATGACGAGACCATCAACCTCACACAAGAGACCATTGACATGGTCCTCGAAAGCCTCCAAACCCCCCCTTCAGTAACAAGGAGGAGCCAAGAAGAAGCAGCCACCACAGTAGAACCACCCGCCACCCCAATTGTAAGACCTGCCAGCTCCAACACAGCTGAGGACTCTGACGACACTGGCACCAGCTTCGAAAGAACAGTCGTTGGGGTCCAGCGGGAGCTGGCCAAGGAGGTGCTGGTGGGGATGCAAACTATGGCAGCCAGCCTTGAGGGGGTGCGTTCGTGCATGCTGTCAACTGCTGATCAGGCAGCTGCAATGCAAGCCAGAACATCGCTGTTGGAGGAACTTTTAGTAACACAGAAGGCAATCTGCACAGCTGTCATCCAGTTGACCAAACAACTCCAACAGCAAGCCAGTCAGCGTGTGCACGAATGCAACATCGAACCCCTCAGGGCCGACCTGGCTGCCTACCATCGGGATGTGGCTGCCATTCTGAAAAACCAGCACGCTCTCCTTGCTGCAGTACTGCCCTTCATAACTGGACAGGGATCAGTCCCCGGGATGTCTGCCTCCATGTCTTCTGACACTGAGGTGTGTGTTGCCCCTTCACAACCAACAACAACAAGGACACACCAGGCAACACACACATCAGAAGAAGAAGACATGGAACAGATAACATTCACTCGCAAGAGTACCCGGAAGCCCTAGTCCCTGCACCATGCCCTACTCTGACCAAGGTCCTACGTTTTGACACATGCCAGCCTCACTCCAACTACCCTCAATGACTGTTCGGCAATCTACTGTTTAACTTGTCCACATTGGCTGTAAATGTTTCTCTCCTACCATTTGGCAATTCCTGTTCCTCTGCACCGTCTGTGACATCACCCCAGCATGTCAGGAGCATCATCCACACCCTGTAAATAGGATCACCATTTAAGAATGCACCAGAACGGACTCACCTAACATTGTTAATGGACTTTTTGCACTACTCCACCTAAAAATAAATATCACTTGCACACCTATTGTGTCTCTGTGTCATTTCACACTTCAACTGTGCAGTACATAACTCCAAAGTGGCTGTGTGGCAACCATGTCGATTCTCTATACTACTGTCCTGATTTCATGTATACTGAAACATCTGTGCAGTGGCCAGGATTGCATCATAGCTTTACTAGACTGAGGAAAATAACTGATGTAGGGACTAAGCACACACAATCATGCTGTGTTGGACAGAATGAGGCCCCATCCATAGCTATTCTAGACAACTAATGGTGGCTGAGAAATGTAGGCACCTTGCAATACTAAAACAAGACATTATGCTGTAAAATTAAAGGAATGATAACCAAATTACACTGCAACAATCACCCTTACAGTGTATACTACCATGAAGGAAAGTCATGCTCAAGCAGTACACACATGATGTAGGTCAGCAATGACAGCAACAAGACAAGAGTGTGAACAAATACTCATCTACAAAGCTCTCCCTGAACTTCACAATGCTGTCCGACCTATCTATTTACCTACAAAATCAACTCTGGAAGCACTCTTTGTGAAGTAGGATACATACCAACCCCAAATCTTGATGATCTATGCACACTACCAATGGTGGCTCTCCCACATGGTGGATACTTACCAAGTTAGCACACGGGTAGCTGGCATGTTAAACCTCAATAGCCTGGGGATAGCGAGCATAGGACACAAATGTCATACTAAAACTTTCTGCTACACTGATGTCAAGGCCATGAAAAGGTAGCACCTAACGCATCAGGTAAAGGGTTAACACAATTTTTATTTCCAATAAGTAATAAAAGAGGCAACTAAGGGAAAGATAAACCTACACTAATCTAACCTGACTACTACTAACCCACAACTGTCCCTAACTAACCGAAGCTAAACTTACTCTACACATGTAACGAAACGATCTAAACATCAACCCCCCATCCACCATTATGAGACAAGACACATGCAGGACAACACTTACTAACCTACACACATACTACACTATCCTAAACAAACATATATATATATATATATTATTTTTTTATATATATATTTTTTTTTTTTTAAACAGGAATCCCAACATTGCCCCCCACCCACCCACCCACACAAAAAGATAAGATATAAAGAAGAAGGACCCCCCACCCTCTTACCTAACACTAACTAAGCTAATTTCCTACACTTATCCTATAACTAACCCCCCAAACCCAACTAACAGTATGAAATAGGAAAGAGGTGAGAGGGGAGGGGTAAAAGTTCTGGAGGGCAAAATGTCTACTGATTTGGCCTCCGTACTGTTCGCCGGATGGAGCGCACCTTCTTCTTCACCTCAGCCATGTCCTCCGTCAGGGTGTCAACTTTTGCAATCAACCTGTCCAATTTCCTTGACAATGCGTGGAAGTCCGCTGGGTTGATCGGAGGGTCAGTGCAGGTCTGGGTGCCGGTGGAGGTGGATTGTGTTGGTGGAGTGGTGTGGGCACGGGACTGCCCTGCTCCCACCACACGGCTGGGTCCAGGTCTGGATGAGGATGCCTGGTCCGTTGCTGGGTCCACTTGGCCAGACCTGGTGGATGTAGTGGCGGGGGTTGTTGGGGGCACCGTTGGGGGAGCCTGTGGTGTGGCATACCACGCCCCGGAGGCCCGTTCCGAATTGTATCTGCGGGCCATCCTCCGATACCCACACTGCACCTGCAGGATGTGGCTGTACCTCATTGCCCGGCGCTCAAACTGGTTGCGAGCTGCGGCACTCAGGTTTGCAGCTGTGAAGAGAAAAGGCAAATATTGAGCATAGAATTTACAGTGGGTTGAATACCACAATGGGTAATTTGTCCATTACTAGCAATGTATTGGTTGCAGCAATTGTTACAACATAGTTCACGGGAAGGCTCAGAGGAAGTACATGTGAATCATGCATACTGAAGGGCATATCACATATAGCATATCCATGTCTCTACATGATGGATGACATCACCCTAAACTACTCATACAATTCATACCTAAGGCATTATACATTATGGCACCAGCTCGTCCGCATTCTGACTTCACTACATATGTCATTCTATGTGATAAGAATCACACTCCTCACTCAATGGCATTTCGAAATAGTTGTGTGCTAAGATTGAACCCCTGGCCATGAATCAGATGTCGACACTATGGGCCAGATGTAGGAATTGATGGGAAATCAACTAGCAAATTGCAAAGCTGAACGGTGTCTCTGACACCGTCTGCGAGTCACTATGGGGTCCCTAAATCCCACCTCATGAACATCAATGATGTGGGTTCCAACTTGCACCACCTTAGCAACTATGGGCACTCACGGGGATGGAGGCCTGCTGGGAACAGCAGAACTCCATAGACATGACTGCTTTTAAATGAAGCAAGTTATTGTCACCAAGTGTAGGCCCTTATCTGTTTAAATTCACAACAATTGATGTTTCGTAATTTACACAATAATTATTGCTCCCCTAGACCACTGGCTGTTTTGTGCAGGAGTATTTTGGTCCACTCACAAAGGTGAAGGTTCACAATGAGGACCCCTTCCAGTCAGCAAGTTGGTTAGCATCCACTTCAAGTGGATGATAACAGCTACTCACTTTGCAACCACATACTCGTTAGCAAATGGGATTGCCTACCACTGTGATTTGCAAGTAGGGCTGGTAAACTCCTTTATTTTTTTCATTTAGAAAAGCATTTTGCGAATATGTACATGACCACCAAAAACATTTCGGATTAGGAAACAGACGTTTGCAAATCACTAACATCAAATTATGCTATTTGCAATGTGTAGACATTTTGCTACATCTGGACCTAGGTACAAACTCAAGTCACAAAAGGTGTTAAGTACGTGTAACATACTGGTTGCTACAGTCCTAGGTACCCTGTTTCACAGTAACATCCCAGTCTTTGTGGGTGGTGTGGGAAGAACAAACAACAATCCCATGATCAATGCACAACCAGGAGTGTACAGAAAGTTCAACAAGCATGTGCCTTCACACACAACACCTATGAAGGGCTAGCAACACGTTGGAGTCAGCCCAACCTTGTCACATCCCAGGTCCACACATGTCAAAATGATATGACTTAGCCCAACATAACATACTATTAGTGAGGCATGTTTTACAACACACACAGAGGAGGTAGAACACCCATTCACATGATTCAACAGAACACCTAGGCCATTGCACTCAAGTCACACACACTTCGAGGTCACCTTGTGGAAGTACATGCCCCCGGAAGATCCGACCTACAGTGTACACAGTCCATCCACAACTAGGAAGAAGCACTTGTCATCGAAGCCATGTGCCTAAGCTATCTGGGAGACTGTCAGTCTGATATGCTGACTCAGTTAATGGCAAGTTCCTGACCAAGTCGAACATTGACCAGTGTATTCAAAATGAGTCATGCTATTCCCAATTGTCGCACTAATTGAATGACCTACTGCCCCTCAATCTGAGAGATGACTAGGTATTGCTTTACAGAAACATTATTCCAATTTGATATCACACCAAAACAACAAAGCCAATGAACGGCCAGCACATCAAATCATGAATTATCCTGAACACACAGTAATCCATCATGCTTCATTTCCAAACAATGTAAATAGCACTTAGGCAACACTCACTGTAGGTATCGGGGTCGTCAAAATGGGCCACCTCACCAACGGTGTACGGGGCTGGTCCACCTGTAAAGCATGAAAGGAAGATTATACTCAGACTGGGTGAACAGACAAATAATTTCTGTTACAATGACAGTGTGTGAATATTACATGGTAATGATACACTTTCACACATGCTCATCCTGCCTGGCTGACTTTGTATTCTAGATTATCATTGGATGAGTCTCCTGCTCCAGTGACACACCCTACTACACTCATGCAGTGGCCAGGACAGTCATGTGTCGTCCAAGTTAATCCTCCATTAGTAGGCCCCAACAATCATGTGATCCATACATCTCAGCATGTGCATCCCAGAGAGAAACATTCCACAACTGGTTCCATGAGGACTGCATGACCACTCACAATCAAACAGGCTATGTGGACAGGTTCAACACACAGCAACCAGACACACATGTGACATATGTGTGGACAACATGACTAACTTCATGTGACGTGAAGGCAACACACAGGTGTTGCATCATCATGTGTTTGCAATTTTCGGTCTAGCTATGGCGTCTACATATGTAGGTATGTTGTTTCTACATGACGTACTCACTGGCCATTATGACCAGTAGAGTACAAATAGAGCAGTTCACGTGTTGCTTTTCAGACACAAATGCAACAGTACATTCCATGCAGCTACAGCCATCTGGTATGTGTTGCAAAAATGAGGCATCGGCCTGGTAGCATAGGTCTTCATACACATCCGGCAACAAATACACATTTGGACACATATGTATACCTTTGTAGCGCAGCATTTGCATCATTTTGTGACGCAGAGAGGGGGCTACTTAGCAAAATACAAATAGATGTTGCATTTTACTGCTGTTATTGGGTGTACATGTGTAGCAAAAATGGGGATTTATGTGTATGCCCATGGGCCTAGGTTTCCCTAGCATAACACGCAGTAAGCTACTTATTTTGCAGATTGGCTACCAATCATCACATGTTCACGCACACATTCCTATTATTCCCATGTAATTGATTAGTACTCACCAACATATCCACCAATCCGGAGTCCCAGGTGGTCCAGCAGGTCCTGTTCCCTGCTGATCAGATCTGCCCAGCGGTGCTTGAGTTGATGTATATTCCTCAGACTCCCGTAGACCCGGACCAGGTGATGGCGCACCTTCTCCCAACGGATTTTCCTCGCCTCCGTGTGATACCCCTGTATCACACGGCCCCCAGCCTCCAGCATCAGTGGGAGGAAATGGCTTACGAGCCATATGAAGCCCCCCAATTCGTCCTCACCCATCCTGGACCGGTGAGGCCTACCTGACATGATGAGAGGTGTAAAAAAGTACAAAAGAAAAATGAAAGAAAAAGTGGGAAATGGGGAAAGGTAGAGGTGTGAAAGAAAAAGAAGAAGGAGAAAAATAGCCCAACTAACCCCCCAAACTATGCTACCCACAACAGACTCCCACAGACAATACAAACTATCACAGGTATAGACAAAATAACACTAAACAGACTGAGACAATGTTAGACAACAATAAAAGATTGACACAAAGACAAAATACAAGGCACACAGGACACTAAAGCAGTAAAACACAGGACAACACCTTTCACACAACCACACAGTCTAGATAACTCTGAGACTGCAAAGTGAAAGTGAAAGTCAACTCCCAGTACAGATTTGGTAAACAGGATATCCTATTACATCACTTCCTGCATAAAATGGCCGCCGTTTTTATTTTTGCGTAATGCGTCATATTTTCACGCATACACAGATGTGCGTCATATTTTTTTGACGCATTACAGTGCACATGATGCGGAGTGTAAAAATATGATATGAATATTAATATTTAAAATTGTACATGAGATGACCAACATATTGTGCATGTAGCGTCATTTTTACCACGCATACATCATGGGCGTCATTTTTTTTACACGTACAGTGCTGCACATGATGTGGAGTCAAAAAATATGATATGAATATTAATAATTAATACTGTACATGAGATGACCAACATATTGTGCATGTAGCGTCATTTTTACCACGCATACATCATGGGTGTCATTTTTTTTACACGTACAGTGGTGCACATGATGCGGAGTCAAAAATATGATATGAATATTAATAATTAATACTGTACATGAAATGACCAACATATTGTCCATGTAGCGTCATTTTTACCACGCATACATCATGGGCGTCATTTTTTTTACACGTACAGTGGTGCACATGATGCAGAGTCAAAAAATATGATATGAATATTAATAATTAATACTGTACATGAAATGACCAACATATTGTCTATGTAGCGTCATTTTTACCACGCATACATCATGGGCGTCATTTTTTTTACACGTACAGTGGTGCACATGATGCGGAGTGAAAAAATATGATATGAATATTAATAATTAATACTGTACATGAAATGACCAATATATTGTGCATATAGCGTCAATTTCACGACGCATACATCATGGGTGTGGTTTTTTTTACACGTACAGTAGTGCACATGATGCTGAGTCAAAAATATTGTGGATGTAAATAATAATTTGAAGGTGAAATATCAAGACACTTTTGGATACATTTGTATCTGACTCTGCATTGTGTGCACTCATGTACATGAACAAATTATGACGGCCATGCTGTATGCGTAGAATATGGAGCAAATTTATCCAAATGTCTTCATGTGTTTAGCTTTGGAAAGGTGATTTGTCATGGTAAAACGGTGCGATGTGAGACACATTTGTGTTTGTATATGACAAATGTCCGTACTTTTATGTATAGACGGCCTTCACACTGTGATGTTTGGGATACGTGTAATTGCTGATGGCTATTTTGAAATGAGGTTTATGATACCATTATGTATTCCGTCTCCAAAATGTCCCCACCTTTATGATGAGGATGCTTTTATCTGTAGTCCTAACAGGGAGTGGGAGAGTCACTTTCAGTTTTTATGGGGCTCACCATGTCCCATTATGATTTTGTGTTTCATATTTGTGTAGGACTTGTGACATGGAGGCCACACATGTGCCTTATGCATGTGTTTAGTTCACAAGTACATGATTCTTGTATGTTTTGGGGGTGGTAGAGGTGGAGTTAGGCCCCCAGCACCCTAGGATTTGACCATCCAGAATAGCTACTGTATCCATGGAGTATTTTTATCATATCCTGGCAAACCTGCAGCAGCGGGCGAATGTAAGGCCATATGGTATGAATGACTGTTGACCATTCATTCATCTCATTAGCCCATTTGACGTTTGCAGTAATGATGATTTGGAGCTAAGTTGCATACCATTTTCATATGACTAAGGGGGTCATTCTGACCGCCAAAAGTCCGCCCGCCAGCCCAGCTGGAAACACCCTTCCCACGAGGACGCCGGCTCAGAATGGAGCCGGCGGAGTGGGAAGGTGCGACGGGTGCAGTTGCACCCGTCGCGAATTTCAGTGTCTGCAAAGCAGACACTGAAATTCTTTGTGGGGCCCTCTTACGGGGGCCCCTGCAGTGCCCATGCCATTGGCATGGGCACTGCAGGGGCCCCCAGGGGCCCCGCGGCACACCCTACCGCCATCCTGTTCCTGGCGGGAGACCCGCCAGGAACAGGATGGCGGTAGGGGGTGTCAGAATCCCCATGGCGGCGGAGTGCGCTCCGCCGCCATGGCGGATTCTCAAGGGCAGCGGGAAGTCGGCGGTACACCGCCGACTTCCCGTTTCTGGCCGCGGCTGAACCGCCGCAGTCAGAATGCCCATCGGTGCACCGCCAGCCTGTTGGCGGTGCTACCGCCGACCTCCGCCATGGCGGTAATTACCGCCAGGGTCAGAATGACCCCCTAAGTTTGCAAGACTCTCAGCGTTCACGATGTGATAATGCGAAGATTGTTTTGCTTGTCTGTGTCCCTTTCTGCATAAACTGGTTTAGTGTCATGTTACAATCTTTCTGCTAGGTTCAAACTGGGACACAACTGTGATGGTCTACTTTCAAATATTAGGTTGGTTGTATGACATATGTGTACATGTGTGTGGGAATGTGGATCCAGTATGACCTGTCTGTGTGTATGTTGTCACTGTAACTTCAAGGTCTCCTCCTGAGTTAGTGGCAGCTGATGTTGTTGCAATTGTGTATTGCTCACATCATACACTTGAGAGAAGCCATTGATGACATGTTCACGTACACATGGATGGTCCCACCCTGTCTCTGAACACGTGTGATGTGACTTTCAAATGATCTCCAATTTTGGGCTGGATGAGAGACTGTTTCAGTTGTTTGGATCCGGCATGTGTAATTGTCACATTTGTACTCTTGTTGGGCTCTGTGTATGGTAATGTAACATGTCACATCCTACCCTCTGTGCATACAGTTGTGATGTTTATTTTTGGTGTGATGAATTTTAATGGCATTCTTGATCAATGAGACGACATTCATCTTCAGCTATTTCAAACTAAAGGTGGTCAGAAATGAATAGGCCAAAGCATGATGTGGTGTTTGTGATCTGTGTTTATTTACAAGTGTGGAATACAAGTGATTATAATAACTTAAGTAAAAAAATTGTTCACAAGCTGTTGGTGCCTACGCACTCCTGCTGCGGTGTTAGGTTGTTCCCCCTCCTGTTGCAGGCCAGCATCCTCCTCATCATCATCCTCAGGCATGTCTGGGTCCGGTTCAAGGAGGGGAATGTTCCTTTGTACACAAATATTGTGTAATATGGCACAAGTGAGTATGATTTTGCATACCATCTCTGGGGAGTATAGTAGGCTTCCGCCAGTGATGTCAAGGCAGCGGAACCTTGACTTTAGGATCCCAAAGGTCCTCTCCACAATGCTGCGGGTCCTCTTGTGGGCGTCATTGTATGCCCGCTCAGCAGCAGTATTTGGGTTCCCATATGGTGTCATTATCCAAGGCTGGATGCCATACCCCTGATCAGCTGAAAGAGAAACACAGAATGGTATCAATTAGATGTAGGAGGCACTGTTGTACGTATCTTTGATGGCAGTAGTTGTGTTGTGTTGTCTGTGACTATTTTGTGTACTAATGTGACAACCTATGGTTGTTGGTGGAAACTTTGGCATTGTTTTTTTTCCTTGGCTGAGCAAGTGTTTGTTGTCTAACTGTTTGTCAGCAGGATGTATTGGTTTCTCAACTACAGTGTGCCCTCCCTTGCATTGTGACTTGTGACACAGGTGTCCGTGTGTCCTCACTGGGGGTGTAATGATAGTTCCATGCAGAGTTGAAACATGAAAGGGTATTCGAAACGTTCATATGAACATAGCCAGGCCATCCCATCCCTTAAAAGTTATGCATTGTATTAGTGTACAGGTTATTGTGAGACTTCCAATTTGCAAGGTGACATTTAGGCAACGACAGTCATGAATGTCTTCACACTAAGCTGTGGAGTAAATTCAAATGTGTGAGAGGTTCAATGGTGACTTGTGACACATGGCTAGTGATGTGAGTACCTCAGTGTGTTCCTGTCTAGGTGTTGCTATTGTGGTGTATGGGTTGTTTATCCTAGAGGGTTTCTGTGCAGTGAGTATATAAGTTGATTTTTGTCCTTACCAACAAGTAGTCCATTGCCATACCGTCCATCCTGGAAGTGTTGGTTGATGGTGGAGTGACGGAAGATGAATGCGTCATGTACACTCCCAGGATATTTAGCCACAATGTTGCTGATCAGTCCTTGGTGATCGACTATGGCCTGCACGTTGATGGAATGTGTGTGCTTCCTGTTGCGGTAGAGGTGTTCACTCGCAGCAGGTGGCACAAGGCGTACGTGTGTGCAGTCGATTGCACCAAGGACGTGCGGAAAGCCACTGATGGCGTAGAACCCCTGTTTTGTTTCCTGCTGCTTCTGCAGTGTGTTAGGGAAGCAGATGTGGCGGGGTGTCAGTCCAATGATGGCATCCAGTACTTTAGGCAGGAATGCGGAGAAAGATGGTTGTGAGATTCCACCAACCAGGGCACCAGTTGTCTGAAACGAGCCACTTGCCAGCAGGTGAAGTACGGCAAGCAGCTTTGTTTCTGTTGGGATAGTGCGTGGAGTCACTAAAGTGGGGGCCAATTGCTGTTCAATATTTGTCAGCAGCTGCTGAATGGCCTGCCAGTTCAACCGGTACCTCTGGATGATGTCTCGTTCCCTGAGGCCATGCAGGGTTGTTCGTGGGCGGAATATCCTCTCCTGCCTTCTGCGCTGTCTTTGGGGTCCCTGCTGTTGTTGTTGTGGCTGCTGTTGTTGCTGCAGGGCTCTGCGTCTACGTGCACGTTGAACAAAAAGCACCTCATTGTCTCCCTGTTGCTGCTCTGCTGCTCTGCTGCTCTGTTGTTTGTTCTGTGTGTTCTGATTAAGTACAGGTGTGTTTGCCCCATTTTAACGCCTGCCCTGACCCAGGCGTTAAAATTTCACGCTATTTGTGCTTTGCGCCATTTTTTTGCGCCGCCTGCCGCGCGGGAGTGATTTTTGCCCTGGAGCATAAATACCACGCACCGCTATGTGCGTCTGTTTTTGGACGGGAACGCCTTCCTTGCATCTCATTAACGCAAGGAAGGCGTTCACGCAAAAAAATGATGCTATTTGCCCGTACTTTGGCGCTAGACGCTTCTAACGCCAAAGTATAAATATGGCGTTAGTTTTGCGCTGAATTTGCGTCGAAAAAAACGACGCTAATTCGGCGCAAACGGAGTATAAATACGGGCCAATTGTATTTTGCAAGTTTGCGCTGATTTTGCGTCAAGAAATTACGCAAATACGCGCTAAAAAAGGGCTTGTGTGTTTTAGAAAACAGATGATGGTGTAGTTTATTAGGAAGATTTCTTAAAATTGTCATCTTTTAATTGTCTTTAGATTCCCAGTCCTGTGTAGTAATTCGAATGGAATGCTAAATTTATTATTTATTATAGATCTGCCTTTCTCACAACTTTGTTAAACACAAATGTCCACATTCTACAAAAATAATAACTCCACCAAGGGTAGAACTACTAAAACAATTCACAGACAGAAACGCTATCATATTCGAAGACAGTAAACTAGTAAAGCATGCTGTAGACACAGCCACGTACTGACAAGCTGATGAACTACAAAGGGGAATTTTACACGCTCATTCGCTGAAGGAAATTGAAACCCTTCAGTGAGGAATACTCTGATATCACATTTCAGCGTCCAGGGTAAAGAAACAAACAAGCAATCAATTATTTCTCCCCAGGTTCGCAACTAAAACCCTAGTTTGGGAACATCCTTAAGCTACCATCCTCGTGCAGAAGTTAAAATAGTGAGCCTGATTCACAAACTTTTTTTGTGAGTAAATGTGACTTACTCCTGGCATACTCATGACATTTCAGGGGTACGTTCCATTCACTCCTGCGGAAAATATTTTTGAAACGAGCCTAGTGTGTTACTTCACTGTTATAAATTGTAGAACATGCAAATAACTGTTTAATATTTGGGTCGCTTTCCCAAAATATCCTACACCACAAATACAGTTGTTTTCACCACACCTTTCTTCATGTCTAAATATTTTTATATTTTGCAAATATTGAAAGCTGAGAGATTATGAGAGTGAAATTTAAAACAGTCCTGATGTGACTATTTCAGGTTATGCAGCTCAAAAAAATAACCTAACCAACGTATACATCCATTTTAATGCTTGCCACTGGAAAGTAGCTCTTTTTAAATTTTTGTTTTAATGTTTATGAGAAAATGAAATGCTATTGTCTATAGACATCTTTTTGTAATTTTAAGAATGAAATCCCTGGCAAGTAGCCCTTTAAATGGTAATATGGAGCTTGCAACAACTTCCGATAATCTCTCACAATGTAAGGCACCTTATTTACCACAAACATGTGCCACACTCTTTAGTCGCATCTTTCCTCCTGTGATCTCTCAAAAACACCCCTGTTGTCCTGGTTAGCAACCTAGTCAAGATTGAGGGCATTTACATTATTTTGACTCCACTATGTGCTGGGGTATATGCACAACAGCATCTCCAGTGTCATCACTATGTTGTGTCATACAGTTCCAATTTGGATGTCAAATGATGACTATTCCTAAATGTCAATTGTAGGCCTTTGTTCCACCACACACATTCGGAAATGTTTTTAAATTTTCTGGAGGCCCTCCGCCTTGGCACTAAAGATTTTTGTTTTAGGAACCTCTACCGTTACATCAAAAGGACACCTTTGCTCAATCATATTTGAGTTGTGAGCCCAACATTCAGAAGTCATTCAATTAGCACTTTTCCTGAAACATGCAAGAAGGATCTGAAATTATGTCTCTTCAAAACATTTATAGAGTGGATCCATCTAAACTGCATTGTTGCTTCTCTCATCGCCCAATAATTTAAATCTTAATGTCTCATAAATTTACCTTAATCTGTTCCTTAAATCACAAGACCATTTCTTGATTGCAATAGTGCTCATAACTTTATCCTGATCCCTCGTTGTGTTTGTCTCCCTGGTCACTGTTGTACTTAACTATCTTTTTGCTCAGGCCTCATAGGCTAATATTAGGTACTTTTGTCTGTCTTCACCATTGTATATTTTCCTACTGTTAATTTTAACTTCTTGTTATGCTGCCCTTTGGCGTTTTCTACTTCATGTTTTTAAATTTGTCTGGTGTCAACAGTCAGAGCTTTAGCCCTGGTGGCAGCAAGTACAACAATAATTTTTGCCCCCTCCCCCAAATGACCTCCGCAGAGTCTCTAAATGCCACTAGCAAAAGAGCCCCTCACCTCTCCATAGCCCCTCTCTCACATACATTTAAATTGTTTAAGGCTTGCTTTATTAATAATATTGAATATCTAACAAGGCTAACCCTTCTGGATACTTTAGGAATATATCATGAAAGACTGAGGAAAAAACAAAACGTCCTAACCTATTTTATGCAGTTTGCATGCAGCTCTTTGATGACAATATGTAACACTCACTGTTCTATATTAAAGTTTGCATCTTGTGAACTGCAGTAACAAAAGGATCTCTGTGACAAAATCAATTATCCACTCAGCACTCCACATAAAATACAGACCTGTGATCTGCATGGTACACATTCTTTGTAGCAAGCATATTAACCCTCTGCGCAACTTTATGGCAAGTCAAAACTGCCACTAGACAAAACTCTATCTCTCTCTCTCTAGCAGGAATACTAATCACAATAGTTATCTTGACATTTTTATTGCTGTCTGAAAGCTGGATCCACAAGGAACTCTGCAGCAGGTGTTTTAAAATCGTAAGTTATTGCTAAACACCGCCCCCCCCAAGCCCCCCAGGTCAGCACCCCCTCACCAGGTCAGCACTTACTGAAGCCGCACCAGTCGCACTGTCCTGAAGCAGTCCCTGTCAGCAGTGATCCCATATGCATTGTTGCTTTCTTTCTGTATATTTATTTTGACGAGCTCTAATACTGATAGGTTTTGTTTATACAACAATCCATTGAAGATTAGTATAGGGACTGGTGCTTAACTTTGAAAAGGTGAGTGAATGCACCAACTGCCAAGTCTGCTGAATGCTGAGGTTGTCGAATATTAAGGCTTCCTAGCCTGTAGTACAACTCATGCATCTTTTTTCCATCACTTTACTCTTCCTGTATCTTTATTTCACTTCTACAAGTACTTTTTCATCATTACTTTTCCTTTTTTCCCGCTGTTTTGCTAAATTAGTTTTTTCTCCCTTTTCATTTAATATTGGACATTTTCATGCGAGTGTCTCTTTTATCTGTAAAGTGCTTTAGAGGCCTTGGGCCACATTTGTACTTTATAAAACCACTGACTGTCGTTATACTTTACACATTACTGTATTTTCCTATCATATTTTTTAAGGTATCTTGTCAGCGGACTGATTCTTTCAGCACTAAGCATGAATGAGCTCAGTATTTGAACTGGCATTGTGAAAGAAGTGTTTCAAGTATTTACTGCTTTGTGTTGATATTTCAGTGAAAACTTGATTTTTGTTAACTCCCGATACATAGAGTGACTTAATGGGAAGTTTTCTGTTCGTCATAGGTTGACCATTCTAGGCATTTTCATTAACCAACGTCTCCCTTTCGCCTCATAATCATATCAGTCCAAAATGCAATGTGAGAAGCCATCCTTGTTATCTGCTCTTGTAAGGCAAAAGGGTATCTGCTTCTGTCTTTGGTTGCCTTATAGAGAATGCTCATTTAAAAAATTTTATGTTGTTTTATTTGGAGCCCAAACTAACATCCACATGCTTACCAAGCCATTGTATTTTAAAATGTTTAGGTGTCCCATATTGTAGAATCAACGCATTGTTTTCCTAAAGTTTAATACCTTGTTAAGTATATTTGCAATTATTTCTGCTTTGAAATTGTTGTACCTGCAGCTTCTTTACTTGTTTTTTTTTTTTTTGGTGAGGCTTAAACATTTTGGTATTAAACACAACAGTTTTTTACTTCTTTATTGCCTATTCTTAGCTGTGCCACCTCCCCACTTCTGAGGTAAATTATGAAATAAATTAAAACAGGTATGTAACAATGAATCATTCATCACTTTAGAAACTGCTAATTCTATGACTGCTAAACAAGTTTCAGTCACATTACTGCAATGTAAATTCAAGGTGGTGTGGTGGCACACCTGGCGTGTAGGGCGGTGGTAGCGATCAGGTCTGGTGTATCATCCCCTGTTCCAACTGATCCCCTCTCTGCTCAATTCTCCCCCTCCCCAGAGACTGTTGAATGGTCCTTTGTGGTCTGCGCAGATGCTCCTTTTGGCCTCCTGCGCTCCCAGCCACCTTTGGAAATATAACTCATAAGATGCCTAGTACAACATCCATGTTGTGGACATTTGGGCCCATATTTATACTTTTTGACTCAAATCAGCGCCAGCTGGGCACCTTATTTATGGAATGACGTTAGCTGGCAGTGCATCCTGGTTAGCGTCAAAATAAATGACTCTAACCGGGCAGCGGAGGCATAGAAAAGAATGGGGGTTGTCCGTCAAAGAATGGTGCAAGTCAGGTTAACGTCAAAAATATTGACTAAAACCTGACTAGCGTAATTTTTTGACGCAAACCCCCATTGAAATGACTCCTGTCTTAGCAAAGACAGGAGTCATGGCCCCCTGCCCAATGGCCATGCCCAGGGGACACCTGTCCCCTGGGCATGGCAATTGGGCACAATGGAATGTAGGGGGGCCCAAGTTAGGCCCCCTATGGCACTTAAAAAAAAAAAAAAATACCTCTACTTACCTTAGATGGGTGTCCTCCAGGGGTGGGCGAGGGTGGCAGGGGGTGTCCCTGGGGGCAGGGAAGGGCACCTGTGGACTGCGTCCATGGTCAGAGACCATGGAAATGAGCCCACAGGTCCCTTAACTCCTGCCCTGACCCAGGCGTTGAAAAATGACTTGAAACTGGTTTAGAGTCATTTTTTGAGGCCCCCCCTCTCCTGTGTGTAATTTTTGCATGGGAGTATAAATAAGGCGCAAATACCTTAAGTCATTTTTTGCCCTGGAACGCCTACCTTACATCTCATTAAGGCAAGGTAGGTTTCCATGGTAAAAAAGTGACTCAAACTCCATAAATCTGGCACTAGACAGGTCTAGCACCAAAGTAAAAATATGGAGTTAAGTTTGTGCCGGGTTTGCGTAAAAATAAATGACGCAAATCAAGCGCAAACAGAGTATAAATATGCCCATTGGTGTAAAAAGGTGCTGCAGCATTAACCTGCCCAATGCATGTGCCCTAATAGCATCATGGACCAGATGTATCAATAAAAAAGTGGATTTAGATTTCCTAATAGCGAATCCTTGTGATTCGCTATTAGGAAATTGCAAACTGGGATGTACAACAGTGTGTTGAACACTGTTCGCAATTCCTAAATGGGTCACAAGACCTGCCTCATTAATAATTATGAGGCAGGTCACAGTTTCAACCCATTTGGGAATATCCACAGTCACAGGGATGGCGGTTTCTGGGGACAATAGACCACCATGTCTGTGATTGCTTTTAAATAAAGCAATCGTTTTTAAAAAAAAATGCAGCCTGCTTTCCTTGAAGAAAAACAGAATGCGTTTAAAAAAGAAACACGAAAAGATTACTTTTCATTTTTTAAGAGCAGCCAGTGGGACTACTGCCTGCTCTTAAAAAATGTTTTTGCTACCAATCTCAAAGAGGAAGGGGTCCCCTAGGACCCCTTCCCATTTGCGAATGGGCTACCACTAACGTGAAGTTGGTGTTAATTGCAATTGTTTTGTGACCGCATTCATGGTTGCAAAACATTCCTATATGCCAGTGCAATTTGGTATTAGGAAGTGTTGGAAAGGGCCCATTTTGCCAGGTCATCCCCAGTCTTTTTGCCTCCTGCCTCCTATTTTTTCTGACCTGTTGCTGTTGGCTTTTGAACTCTGAGCACTTTACCACTGCTAACCAGTGCTAAAGTGCATATGCTCTCTGTGTAAATTGTATGTAATTGGTTTACCCATGATTGGCATATTTGATTTACTAGTAAGTCCCTAGTAAAGTGCACTAGAGGTACCAGGGCCTGTAAATCAAATGCTACTAGTGGGCCTGCAGCACTGGTTGTGCCACCCACGTAAGTAGATCTGTAATCATGGCTCAGACCTGCCATTGCAGTGTCTGTGTGCAGTTTGAACTGTAAATTCGACTTGCCAAGTGTACCCACTTGCCAGGCCTAAACCTTCCCTTTTTGTACATGTAAGGCACCCCTACGGTAGGCCCTGGTTTCCCCAAGGGCAGGGTGCAGTGTATGGTTAAGGTAGGACATATAGTAATGTGGTTTATATGTCCTGACAGTGAAATATTGCTAAATTCGTTTTTCACTGTTTTAAGGCCTGTCCCTCTCATAGGTTAACAAGGGGGCTACCTTTAAATCTGATTAAAGTGTAGATTCCCTTTGGGAGCGGATGGACATGTGGAGTTTGGGGTCTCTGATCTTCCAATTTAAAAATACATCTTTTAGTAAAGTTGATTTTGAGATTGTGTGTTTTAAAATGCCACTTTTAGAAAGTGAGCATTTTCTTGCTCATACCATTTCTGTCACTCTGCCTGTTTGTGGATTCCCTGTCTGGGTCAGTTTGACAGTTGGGCTGGTTGCACCTCCCACTAGACAGTGACACAAAAGCAGCTGGGGTGTAGTCTGCATCTCCTGATAAGCCATCTGTTCTAGGAGGGAGGGGAGGAGTGGTCACTTACACCTGAAAGGGCTGTGCCTGTCCTCACACAATGCAGTCTCCGACCCCCTGGTGAGTGTCTGGGGCCTGGCCTGGGCAAGGCAGGATTTCACATTCAAAGGAGACTTTACTTTGAAGTAGGCCTACTTCAAAGGAGAAATTGGGTATAACAAGCATTTGCAATGCAACGGGTCTCGCGTTTGCTCATGTTAGAGCTGATAGCGTTGTAAACTCCTAATCCGACTTTTCACCTATCAGCAAAAGTGCATTTATGTACGTAACCCGAAAAAGTGCAATTAACTTCGTAAAGCGCTCGACTTCTGCCAAGCAAAATCGTGCTAGTAAAATAGAGAAAAAGTAGTCCACGAGCCGGACAGAAAACAGCGAGCGTCGCATGTTTTCTGTACTTGATCGATGCGCTCCAGGAAGGCTAGCCATCGGAAAAGGCATGACGTATGCATGCCTTCGACTAATGAAAGCAAGCAGATTTTAATAGGCAAGCCCACAAACCAATGAAAAACACTGACGTGACGTCGACAAGGCTCTGAGCCCTTTTTTAATACCTAAAGCGTCTCGCTGCGATATGCATGCGCAAGCACTTGCAACCCAGGCTCCACCCTAAAAAGGGCACCCAAAACCACAGACTTTAGAAACACTTCTGGAACCAAGAGGAACCTCTGCCTGGAGAAGAGCTGAATAGCTGAGGAAGAAGAGCTGCCCTGCCTGTGACTGTGCTTTGTGGAGCTATCCTGCAGTTTCTGCTTCTGCCAGAGTAAGAGGGCAAAGACTGGACTTTGTGTGCCTTCCATCTTGAGAAGAAATCTCCAAGGGCTTGATCTAGAGCTTGCCTCCTGTTGTTTGAAGTCTCAGGGACAGCAAAGACTTCTGTCTGCCAGCACCTGGAGTCTCTAGAGAGACTCCTACTCTGCCCTGTGGTGCCCATCCAGTTCCTGGAACCCTGAAAAGAGAAGCTGGCAGCCTAAAGGCAAGGAAATCCACGCACAGAGCACTGTGTGGGGAAAAGATTGACGCAACTCTGATCTGCGGCTGAAAAAACGACTCGCCACTGGCTCCGCAACTGAGAAAACGATGCTCGCAGGAAACGCGACCGTAGAATCGACGCTTCTCTGACGGAGGCTGGGAGATCACAACCTGTGCTGCGGGGATTTCGGATCATCGTGCGGCTGGATTTCCGACTCACGTATCACTGTGTGGAGTTATTTTGACGCACACCTGCCCGTGCGGGGTTATTTTTGACATGCACCAGGTAAATTTTCATGCTAGCACCGCTAGTGTGTGTTTAAAACTACTTAAAAACTCTTTTTGCATTTTTATTGATAACTTGACTTGTGTATTGTGGATTTTTGTCGTTTTGGTCTTGTTTTGTTTAGATAAATATTTCCTATTTTTCTAAACTAGTGTCATTTTGTAGTGTTTTCATTAAGTTACTGTGGGGGTCATTCATACCCCGGCGGGCGGCGGGAGCCGCCCGCCTGGCAGGAACCGCCGAATGACCGCACCGCGGTCAAAAGACCGCGGCGGCCATTCTGTGTTTCCCGCTGGGCTGGCGGGCGACCGCCAGAAGGCCGCCCGCCAGCCCAGCGGGAAACCCCTTCCCACGAGGACGCCGGCTCCGAACGAAGCCAGCGTAGTGGGAAGGGTGCGACGGGTGCAGTTGCACCCGTTGCGAATTTCAGTGTCTGCAATGCAGACACTGAAATTCTATGTGGGGCCCGCTTACGGGGGCCCCTGCAGTGCCCATGCCATTGGCATGGGCACTGCAGGGACCCCCAGGGGCCCCACGACACCCCTCACCGCCATCCTGTTCCTGGCGGTCGGAACCGCCAGGAACAGGATGGCGGTGAGGGGGTCGGAATCCCCCATGGCGGCGCAGCAAGCTGCGCCGCCATGGGGGATTCCTCAGGGCATCGGAAAACCGGCGGGACACCGCCGGTTTTCCTGTTCTGACTGCGGCCAAACCGCCGCGGTCAGAATGCCCTGCGGGGCACCGCCAGCCTGTTGGCGGTGCTCCCACCAACCCCAGCCCCGGAGGTCCTTGACCGCCGGGGTCGGAATCAGGCCCTGTGTGTGTTGGTACAAATACTTTACACCTAGCACTCTGAAGTTAAGCCTACTGCTCTGCCAAGCTACCAAGGGGGTAAGCAGGGGTTAGCTGAGGGTGATTCTCTTTTACCCTGACTAGGGTGAGGGTCCTTGCTTGAACAGGGGGTAACCTGACTGTCAACCAAAGACCCCATTTCTAACAGGAAGGGTCGCCCTAAATACACCTGTTGGATAATGGCCCTCTCTGAAGGGTCATTCCAAACCTTTTGCCTTCCTCCTCCTCGTTTTCTGGCTTAATTTGGTTTGGCTTTTGGACTCTGGACATCTTACCACTGCTAACCAGTACTAAAGTGCATGTGCTCTCTCCCTAATTCATGTAACATTGGCTGATACCCAATTGGCATATTTAATTTACTTGTAAGTCCCTAGTAAAGTGCACTACATGCACCCAGGACCTGTAAATTAAATGCTACTACTTGGCCTGCAGCACTGATTGTGTTACCCACATAAGTAGCCTGTTAACCATGTCTCTGACCTGCCATTGCAAGGCCTGTGTGCAGTTTCATTTCCACGTTGACATGGCATTTAAAACTACTTGCCAAGCCTTAAATTCACCTTTTTCTACATGTAAGCACCCCCTAATGTAGGCCCTAGGTAACCCATAGGGCAGGGTGCTATGTAAGTAAAAGGCACGACATATACTTATGTGTTTTATATGTCCACGTAGTGAAAACTCACAAATTAGTTTTCCACTACTGTGAGGTCTGCTCCTCTCATAGACTAGCATTAGAACTGCCCTCATATACGTTTAAGTAGCAGATTCTGATCTGGAAGGAGTAGCCTTGTCATGTTTAGTATGGCCAGAATGGTAATAGAAAGCTTGCTTACTAGTGAAGTTGGATTTAATATCACTATTTCAGAAATGCCACCTTTAGTGGTCATTTCTTTGCACTTACTGCCATCTGTGCCTTGCAGCCTGTCTCCAATCCACATCTGGTCTGTGTCAGTTGACAGTTCCCTTTGTGCATTCCACCCAGACACCCATAAAAACAGGATATTCAGTCACATCTGCATTCATCTGCATACTGAATAGGTCTCCCTGGGCCAGAAGGGTGGAGGGGGCCCTCTCTTACACTTTAAAGGCCAGTGGCCTGCCCTCACACAAAGGACTGATAACCCCCTTACAGGGATCTCGACGGACAGGACAGGACTGGGCTGCATGGGGAACTTGTGTACTTCAAAACCACTCCTTCCCTGCACTTTTGGGTATACATACTGGGTCTCTGACCCCACCAAATTAAACCCTTCTGGATCTACACCTGGAATCTGTGAGAGGGACTGCTTGGCTGCCGAAAGGACTCATCTGGACTGCTTTGCTGAGAAGGACTGTTGCCTTGCTTGATGCCCTGCTGGCCTTTGACTCTGCTGGAATGACTCTGCCTTCACCACAAGTGCTCTCCAAGGGCTTGGATTGAGTTTGCCTCCTGCTCGGAAGTCTAAGAGCCCCAAAGACTTCACCCCAAACAAGAAAATCCCTGTGTGTTGGAAAATCGATGCAATGCCTGCAGAAATCGATGCTTCGCCTGCCTCACGGTCGAAAAATCGCCTCATCACCTAGCGGACCTACACAGTTCCTGCTCCTTCTACTAGCACATTAAGATTTTTGTCATTTTGATGTTATTTTATTCAGATAAATATCTATTTTTTAAACCTGTGGGGTGTATTTTTGTGGTGTTTTCCATGTGTTATTGTATGAGTTATTGCACATATACTTTACACATTGCCTTCTAAGTTAAGCCTGTCTGTGCTACCAGAGGGTGAGCACAGGATAATTTAGATTGTGTTGTGACTTACCCTGACTAGGATTGTGATCCCTACTTGGACAAGGGTGTATGCCTCCCCCAAATAGAGACCCAATTTCTAACAGCACCCCTTCCTAATGCTAAATCGCAAAAGAAAATTGAGATTCAGTAAACGAGTTGAGTCACATTTTGCTCTGGTACATAGAAAAAAGCATTTTTCTGGTAGCAAATGGCCGTTTGATAGGTGAAAATCTTGAGAGTCATCTTTATCGAACTTTTCTGTGTGTGATTGCCATTCCCAAGTATGGAAGGGTACATTGAAGCAGTGCATATATGACTCATAGGGCCAGATGTATGTCCATTTCATTTTGCAAGTCTCTAACTGTGTCTTTTTGCGAGTCACAATTAGAGACACGCAAAATGAAATGTACAAGTGTGTCTCAGACACATTTAGCAACTCCCAGTGGGGTTGAAAAGACCTACCTCTTCAATATTCATGAGGTTGGTCGCACTTTGCAACCCCATTGGAAATGGCGGCACTCACAGGGATGGTAGCCTGCTGAGGACACTTGTTTTTATTTTTGAAATGCATCCCATTTTCCAAAAGAACAGAAAGAATGAAATGTTTTCTTTTCATGTTTTCAGAGTAGGCAGTGGTCTGTGGGACCACTACCTGCTCTGAAAGAATATTTATGCTTGCGTTCACAAAGAGGAAGTCGTCCCCATTTGCAAATGGGTTACCACCAACTTGAAGTTTTTGATAACTATGAATGTTTTGCAACCGCAATCACGGTTGCAAAACATTCCTTCATGCCAATGTGATTCCACATTAGGAAAGGATGCCCTAAACATGCACTGAATCGCAAAAGCAAAATGTAATTCAGTAAACAAATTACTGAGTTGGATTTTGCTTTGGTACATAGAAAAAAGCATTTTTCTGGTCACCGTTTGCCACCAGAAAACCTATGTTAGAAATGGGGTTTTTGGTTGGCAGTCAGGTTACCCTCTGTCCAAGCAAGAACCCTCACTCTAGTCAGGGTAAGTCACACACAATCCAAAATTAGCCTGTGCCCACCCTCTGGTAGCTTGGCACGAGCAGTCAGGCTTAAATTAGAAGGCAATGTGTAAAGTATTTGTGCAATAAATCATACAATACCACCATATAGCACCACAAAAATACACCACACAGTGTTTAGAAAAATATCTAATATTTATCAGGATACTGTAGGTCAAAACGAATAAAGTTGCAATGTGAATTTGTAGAGATATCACTGGAAAGTGATATAAAGTGCCTTAAGTCTTTAAAAAGCAAACAAAGGGGGTCATTCTGACCCTGGCGGTCTTTGACCGCCAGGGCGGAGGACCGCGGGAGCACCGCCGACAGGCCGGCGGTGCTCCAATGGGGATTCCGACCGCGACGGTAAAGCCGCGGTCGGACTGGCACCACTGGCGGGGTCCCGCCAGTGTACCGCGGCCCCATTGAATCCTCTGCGGCGGCGCAGCTTGCTGCACCGCCGCGGGGATTCCGACCCCCCCTACCGCCATCCAGATCCCGGCGGTCGGACCGCCGAGATCCGGATGGCGGTAGGGGGGGTCGCGGGGCCCCTGGGGGCCCCTGCAGTGCCCATGCCACTGGCATGGGCATTGCAGGGGCCCCCGTAAGAGGGCCCCTACATGTATTTCACTGTCTGCTGCGCAGACAGTGAAATACGCGACGGGTGCAACTGCACCCGTCGCACAGCTTCCACTCCGCCGGCTCGATTCCGAGCCGGCTTCATCGTGGAAGCCTCTTTCCCGCTGGGCTGGCTGGCGGTCTGAAGGCGACCGCCCGCCAGCCCAGCGGGAAAGTCAGAATTACCGCCGCGGTCTTTCGACCGCGGAACGGTAACCTGACGGCGGGACTTTGGCGGGCGGCCTCCGCCGCCCGCCAAGGTCAGAATGAGGGCCAAAGTCTCTTTCAAGCACAAAGTACCTGGTTTGGAGTGGAAAATCTCCTCAGAGGGTCACAGAAGAAGAGATACGTGGAAAAATGGTGTGTGCGTCGATTTCTCCCCAGCACACACAGACTTGCGTTGTTATTTTCCACGCGGGGAAGTCGTGCGTCGTTTTCCGGCGCGCAGACTCTCTCTTTCTGTGGATCGCGGGAATAACCAGATGTCCCGGGTCTGTGCATGGATTTTCCTGCTTGTTTTCCGGCTGCGCGTCGTTCTGCAGGGCTGCGCATCGAAGTTTCGCTCTCACGGCAGGCGTCGTGTCGATTTCTCCTCTGGAGGTCGGGCGGCATTGTCCTTGCGAGGCCGTTCGTCTAAGTTCCGGTCGTCCTGAAGGCGTCGCGTCGATCAGCGTTGGTGTGCGGCGTTATTCTCACCGCGAAACAAGCTGTGCGTCGAAAATTTCGGCGCATGGAGCGTCCAAGTGAAAAAGAGAAGTCTTTTTGGTCCTGAGACTTCAGGGAACAGGAGGCAAGCTCTATCCAAGCCCTTGGAGAGCACTTTCACAGCAAGACAAGAGTTCAGCAAAGCAGCAGGCCAACAGCAAGGCAGCAGTCCTTTGTAGGAAGCAGACAGGTGAGTCCTTTGAGCAGCCAGGCAGTTCTTCTTGGCAGGATGTAGTTTCTGGTTCAGGTTTCTTCTCCAGCAAGTGTCTGATGAGGTAGGGCAGAGGCCCTGTTTTATAACCAAATGTGCCTTTGAAGGGGGGGAGACTTCAAAGAGTGGCTAAGAAGTGCACCAGGTCCCCTTTCAGTTCAATCTTGTCTGCCAGGGTCCCAGTAAGGGGTGTGGCAGTCCTTTGTGTGAGAGCAGGCATTCCACCCTCCGAGCCCAGGAAAACCCATTCAAAATGCAGATGTATGCAAGTGAGGCTGAGTACCCTGTGTTTGGGGTGTGTCTGAGTGAATGCACAAGGAGCTGTCAACCAAGCCCAGCCAGACGTGGATTGTAAGGCACAGAAAGATTTAAGTGCAAAGAAATGCTCACTTTCTAAAAGTGGCATTTCTAGAATAGTAATATTAAATCCGACTTCACCAGTCAGCAGGCTTTTGTATTACCATTCTGGCCATACTAAATATGACCTTCCTGCTCCTTTCAGATCAGCAGCTGCCACTTCAACAATGTCTGAGGGAAGCCCCAATGTTAGCCTATGAAGGGAGCAGGCCTCACAGTAGTGTAAAAACGAATTTAGGAGTTTTACGCTACCAGGATATATAACTACACAGGTACATGTCCTGCCTTTTACCTACACAGCACCCTGCTCTATGGGTTACCTAGGGCACACATTAGGGGTGACTTATATGTAGAAAATGGGGAGTTCTAGGCTTGGCAAGTACTTTTAAATGCCAAGTCGAAGTGGCAGTGAAACTGCACACACAGGCCTTGCAATGGCAAGCTTGAGACAAGGTTAAGGGGGCTACTTAAGTGGGTGGCACAACCAGTGCTGCAGGTCCACTAGTAGCATTTAATCTACAGGCCCTAGGCACATATAGTGCACATTACTAGGGACTTATAAGTAAATTAAATAGTCCAATCAGGTATGATCCAAAGTTACCAGGTTTAAAAAAGGGAGAGAGCATATGCACTTTAGCACTGGTTAGCAGTGGTAAAGTGCGCAGAGTCTAAAAGCCAGTAAAACAGGGTCCAAAAAGTGGAGGGAGGCAGGCAAAAAGTTAGGGGTGACCACCCTAAGGCATGTAAGATCTTACATGTGTCCCCCCCCAGCTGAAACTGGGAGAGCTACCCGACCTCCTGGGAGCTCTCATCGCTAAGGCGGAAGTATCTGAAGAGACCATCAGCACTGGTGTGGTCAACCCCTGGGCGATGCTCCACCGTAAAGTCCATCCTCTGTAGGGAAATGGACCATCTCAAGAGTTTTGGATTCTCACCCCTCATCTGCATGAGCCATCTGAGGGGCCTGTGGTCTGTCTGAACCCGGAAGTGAGTCCCAAACAGCTAGGGTCTTAGCTTCTTCAGTGCCCAGACCACAGCAAATGCTTCTCTCTCAATAGCACTCCACCTTTGTTCCCGTGGTAATAGTCTTCTGCTAATAAAAACTACTGGTAGGTCTGAGCCCTCCTCATTCAGCTGTGCTAGAACAGCCCCTATGCCATGCTCTGCAGCGTCTGTCTGAACAATAAATTCCTGGGAGTAGTCAGGGGCCTTGAGCACGGGGGCCGTGCACATGGCTTCCTTCAGAGAATCAAAGGCTTTCTGACAGGCCTCTGTCCAATTCACCAACCTAGGTTGTTTCTTGGAAGTGAGTTCTGTCAAAGGGGACACAATGGTACCATAGCCCTTGACGAACCTGAGGTAGTATCCAGTGAGGTCCAAAAAGGCTCTCACCTTAGTCTGTGTTCTAGGTGGTTGCCAGGCCTTGATAGTTTCAATCTTGGCCTGGAGCGGCTTCTGCCCAGGCCCTCAGCGCCACTTGAAAGTCCTCCTTTTTGGAGGCCCCTTGGGTGGGTACCCTCATTGCCCTGCAGAACCCTCTTAGTTGTTTGACCGTATATGTATCCAACAGGACTAGGTCAAAGTCTCCTATTTGAGACCCAGTCAGAGACATGTTGAGTGAGGATTTAGTTTTTGAAAATTGTCAGGAAAAAGGAATTTGCAAAAAGAGATAAAAATCAAGTTGACCTTCAACTGTGGGTAGGTAGTGAAATACTTAGCTACTGTATGTCACTGCACAAATACAAGTCCTATCCTCACCGCTGATCACCAATGTTAGAAATGGTGTTTTTGGTTGGCAGTCAGGTTACCCTCTGTCCAAGCAAGAACCCTTACTCTAGTCAGGGTAAGTCACACACAATCCAAAATTAGCCTGTGCCCACCCTCTGGTAGCTTGCCACGAGCAGTCAGGCTTAACTTAGAAGGCAATGTGTAAAGTATTTGTGCAATAAATCATACAATACCACCATATAGCACCACAAAAATACACCACACAGTGTTTAGAAAAATATATAATATTTATCACGATAACTGTAGGTCAAAACGAATAAAGGTGCAATGTGAATTTGTAGAGATATCACTGGAAAGTGATATAAAGGGGGTCATTCTGACCTCGGCGGTAAAAGGCCCTTACCGCCGGTCAGAAGACCGCCAACATACCGCCGCGGCCGCGGTAAACCGCCACGGTCATTCTGACCTCCAACTGCCAAACCGCCGAAAACCCGACATCCACGGAAGGCCGCCTCATCAGCGGGCAGCGATAAACTGGAGATGACCAAACCTCCACCGCCACGCCAACACAAACACGCCCATGCCATTACGACCCACGAATCCACGCGGCGGTCTTTCAACCGCGGTATCCCATTGGCGGTACACACCGCCGCGCTCAAAATACACACACCTTTACAAAACACAGCCACATTGGACAATTCGAAATACACACACCTGATACACATACACACACCACTCCCACACATCCAAGCAACTATAAAACACACACCCACATCATCCACAAACCCCCAATACTCGCAAATCGGAGAGAAGGCGAGAGAGAGAGAGAGAGCACAGCTATCGCAAACCCCAACACACACAGGAACCCAACTTCATCAACCACACCACATCTACGCACACATCACCACACACCACCACTCACATCACCACAAACACCACCCCACACCTCATCCACACCACCCCATGGCACCCCAAAGACACCCCAGGTTTACGGACCAAGAACTCAGGGTCATGGTGGAGGAAATAATAAGGGTAGAGCCCCAGCTCTTCGGCACACAGGTGCAACACACCACAATAGCCAGGAAGGCGGAGCTATGGCAAAGGATCGTCGACAGGGTCAACGCTGTGGGACAGCATCCCAGAAACCGGGAAGACATCCGAAAGCGCTGGAACGACCTACGGGGGAAGGTACGGTCGATGGTCTCAAGACACAACATCGCTGTGCAGAAGACTGGCGGCGGACCACCACCCACTCCTCCCGAATTCACTGCATGGGAGCAAGAGGTCTTGAACATCCTGCATCCTGCGGGCTCGCTGGAGTAGGCGGAGGAATGGACTCTGGTAAGTCTAATCCCAACTACCCCCCCCCCCAACCACCAGCATGCCAACCCACACCCCCACCCTCACCCCCAACCCCCCAGCACACATCCTCCCTGCCAATGTGTCACCAGCACAACCCACCCAACCCAAAACCAAACCCTGAATGCCAACACAAACCATGGACACCCATCACCTAAGCATGACCACTGCACATACCCATCCCCCCCCACAAACCACCCTCACAACTCCTCCCACAAGGGAATGCCAGCACTGGGGGACAAGGGCACCCACAAATCGCACGCCATGGAACACACAGAAGCAATAACCATACTCTTTTACCCCTGCAGGGCCCGAAAGCCAACACACCGGCCAGGAGGGTCCAGATTTGTCCATCCCACCCCCAGAACAGGCCCCCAGTGAGGACAGCAGCTCTGTCGACTTAGAACCTGATGACCAACCCGGACCATCGGGGACCTCTGGACAGTCGGTTCCCCACACACAGACACAGGCCACAGCAGACCCAACCCCCTCTGGGAATATCAGCACAGCTCCCACCCAGCGGGCCCATGCCTCTGTCTCCAGGACAGGTCAATCAGTGGTGTGTCCGCCACTACAGGGCTCCCAGGCTGACCCATCACCCCAACAACAACAGGGACCTGGGGGCAGTGGTAGTGGGCACTCCGTCCAGGGGACAGAGGCCCGGGGAAACAGGGCAACTGGAAGGGCTGCTGTGCGACAGGGGGGGGAGGACAGGCCCAGGGAACCGACTCTCCAAGAGGCCCTCACCACCATCATTGGAGCATACCACCACTCCCAGGAGACGATGGCGACGGTACTGGCCAGGTTCCAGGAGATCCAGGCACAGCAGGAGGAAAGGTACATGGGGTACAGAGAGGAGCTCAGGAACATCGTCCTGGCCCTCAACCAAATAGTCACCACATTGCGGGACCATCTGGCACCCCAAAGGGCCCCTGTCACCAGCCTGGACCAGGAACAGCCTACCACCTCCGCCGGCGCTAGTGGACAGGAGGCCCCCACACAACAACAGGCCGCCAGAACCCCACATCCTGCTGAAGATCAACCACCCCGCAAGAGGAACCTGAGATCACAAAGGAAGACAGAGTAGGATGCCAAGACCCCCGCCAGCATAAGATACCCCCTGATGTCATTCCACTGTCCCACATTGTCACCCTGTCCAACCTTGAACTGCCCCTGCTCCATCCTTCCACAGGCATATGGACAATGCACCTGTGCGACTGAGAACTGGACTCTGCCATGGACATTACTCCACCCCCACCCATCACCGTTTAACTATCATCGACCTATATGTAGCACTTTAAATAAATCACTAATTGCACTTAAAACACTCAGGAGTCTGCTTGTATTCTTAACAAATGTATTACACATAACGGTTCAAAAATGTTCAGTTACATTGTGATGACAACATACCAATGTCAATGTGCTTTACTCCATGGGAAAACAAAGCAGAAGTCACGCAGTGGGTCATACAGCTCTGGAAAGGGAAGGGAAAGTCACAATTCAGTTGAAAGGAACTGGGGGGAAACACAGAAAGTAGAGATGCAGGAGGCCTGAAATAAATGTCAAATGGCGTGGGGGATTCTTACCTGTGTGCCACTGAAAATACTGTTGTATAACTGTGTCCCTGTTGTCCGTGTCGTCCCCGTCGTCTTCCTCCTCTTCACTCTCCACAGGCTCCACAGCTGCTACAACACCACCATCTGGACCATCCTCCTGCAGGAAAGGCACCTGGCGTCGCAATGCAAGATTGTGAAGCATACAGCAGGCCACGATGATCTGGCACACCTTCTTTGGTGAGTACATTAGGGATCCACCTGTCATATGCAGGCACCTAAACCTGGCCTTCAGGAGCCCGAAGGTCCTTTCTATGATCCTCCTAGATCGCCCATGGGCCTCATTGTACCGTTCCTCTGCCCTGGTCCGGGGATTCCTCACTGGGGTCAGTAGCAACGGCAGGTTAGGGTAACCAGAGTCACCTATTAGCCACACACGTTGTCTCTGTAGCTGTTCCATCACATAGGGGATGCTGCTATTTCGCATGATGTACGCGTCATGCACTGACCCAGGGAACATGGCATTTACATGGGAGATGTACTGGTCAGCCAGACAGACCACCTGGACATTCATAGAATGATAACTTTTCCTGTTTCTGTACACCTGCTCATCGTCTTTTGAGGGTACTAAGGCCACATGGGTCCCATCAATGGCACCAATGATGTTGGGGATATGTCCAAGGACATAGAAGTCACCCCTCACAGTGGCCAAATCACCCTCCTCAGGGAACACAATGTAGATCCGCATGTATTTCGTCAGGGCAGACAACATTCTGGACAAAATCTTAGAAAACATAGGCTGAGACATCCCTGATGACATGGCCACTGTTGTCTGAAAAGACCCACTTGCCAAAAAATGGAGGACTGACAGAACCTGCACCAGAGGGGGAATTCCTGTGGGTTTGGCGGATGGAGGACATCAGTGCTGGCTCCAGCTGGGCACACAGTTCATGTATAGTGGCTCGGTCAAGTCGGTATCGAAGTATAATATGACGTTCCTCCATTGTCGACAGGTCCACCAGCGGTCGGTACACAGGAGGATTCCTCCTTCTCCTCGCAAGTCCCAGCGGACGGTGCCTAGGAAGGACAACATGGAGCACTGAGTCAAGCAACCCACAGGTACGTAACTACAGCTTGCACAGTACACGAATCGCTATGCATTGAATGGCTTGTATGAGTGGCAATGCAAGGCCTAGGCCTGTGTGACGCATTAGAAATTAAGCCATGTGGGCCCTTGAAATGGCGGCTGCCTGACCTGAGAAGTGTGACAGTGGGATGTGAGGTCAATGCGCTGGCGTGACACACCGTGGCGGTAGGCGGTCGAAGACCGCGGCGCCAAGCCGCATTGGTTAACATTGAACCCTATGGGTTTCAGGAGCCAATGACTGGGTGCGCCGGTGGTCGCGGGACGCACCGCGGCGGAACGCACCGCCGCGGGCGTGACCGCCATTTTCTATCTGCTTAATCACTCGAGACCTGATCATCCACAGGAGAGGACCTATACTGCAAGTGCTGCTGTGACCTCGGTCTGGGAGATACTATGGCTGCTGCGACTGGGGAAAGGGCCCCTGCCTTCACATCTGAGGAATTGGATAAACTTGTTGATGGGGTCCTCCCCCAGTATGCGCTACTCTACGGTCCTCCAGACCAACAGGTAAGTACACTGTGTGCACGTTGAATGGGCTATGCCTGTGTTGAGTGGGGTGGATATAAGATAGTGGGGTGGGGAGAGAATGACGAGTGCAAGGCACGACAGATGAGAGCATGTGCCACATGGCAAGGTTGGGGAGGGGGGGCCAATCACATCTAACATGCGTAAAAATGATGATATTTCCAATTCCACCTTGTACATGTCAAATAGGTCAGCGCCCATCAGAAAGTCGACATTTGGCGTGCCATCGCCAAGGAAGTCCGGACCCTGGGGGTCCACAACAGACGGGGCACCCACTGCCGCAAGAGGTGGGAGGACATCCGCCGCGGGACCAGGAAGACCGCCGAGTCACTGCTGGGGATGGCCTCCCAACCTAGGAGGGGTGCCAGTCGTACCCTGACCCCCCTGATGTCCCGGATCCTGTCGGTGGCCTACCCCGATTTGGATGGGCGCGTGAGGACATTACAGCAGACACAAGGGGGTGAGTACCAGCACATTCAGCTATCTTTACGCGCAGTGGAGGTGCCTGGGTGCGGGAGGAGGGCTGTGGGTGACATTAGGCGAGGGCGCTTTCTGTAGTGTAGTCCTCTCCTTTAGCCATGTCCCTGTGCCCCCGCCCACCACCTCTGTAGGGTGACAAGTGCAGCTATCCATGGTCCTGCATCACCAATGTGCGCGTTTGTTGTCCCTAGACCTGTTGGCCTAGTCACAAGTACTGAGTAGTGTACCGCGATTGGGCGGCTTAGTGCATGAGGCTCCTGTGTCTGTCCTCTCCGCCAACGGTGTGGACAATGCATGCCCTCAACCTGTTTTTATTTCTAACCCCACCCTTTTTCTTTGTCTTCTTGTGCATGTGTGCATTAGCATCATCAGGCGGAGGAGAATTGGCACCGGAGCACGAGGGAGCTGCAAGTCACAAGGCCTGGTGGGCCATGGCACAGACACCGAGGCCACCAGTGATACGGAGGGTGAGGGGAGCTTCACAACGGGGACCCGTGGTGACACCAGCGACACCGACACGTCCTCGGATGGGAGCTCCCTAGCGGTGGCGGCAACATCCGTGCCCCCGCCTCTACAGGTACAGCCGCCACCCAGCGCACCAGCTCCGCCCTCCCACCAGCCCCTCAGCCTTCACTCCGTGCCCGCTCGCCCAAGAAGGCGGGCATCTCCTTCGCCCCAGGCCCCTCAGGCCCTGCCCCTGTTACCCCTGCTGCCCTCAGTGAGGAGGTCATTGACCTCCTACAGACCATCATTGTTGGGCAGTCTACCCTTTTGAATGCCATCCAGGGGGTAGAGAGGGAGGTGCATCGGAGCAATGCATACCTGGAGGGCATTCATTCGGGTCAGGCTGCCCATCAATGATCGTTCAATTCTCTGGCCTCAGCACTGACGGCAGCCATTGTCCCTGTTTCCAGCCTCCCTCTTCTAACTGCCTCCACCCTGTCTCTGTCTCCTCTTCCTCAGCCTATCCCATCCACACCATCAGACCAGCCTGCACACACCTCAACACCCAAGGGCAGCTCATCCAGACATAAGCACCACAGATCACACAAACATTCACCCAAGCAACACCCAGATGCAGACATGCCAACAGCCACTACCACCTCTGTGTCCCCCACCTCCTCGTCTCCCTCCTCCCTCCCTGTGACGTCTCCACTCACACCGGCATGCACACCACCAACAGCCAGTACTTCCATCACCAGCACACCCTCCAGTACAGTCTGCACACGTGCAGTCACCACCCCCACTGCCATTTACACGTCCCCTGTGTCCTCTCCCACTGTGTCTGTCACCCCCTCTTCCAAGACACACAAACGCAGGCAGCCACCCACCCAACAGCCAACCACCTCACGACAGCCTCCAGCCCATGCACCTTCACCCAAGGACAGCACACCTGACTCTCCTACAACCACCTCCTCTTCCTCCACTCCCATAACCATTGCACCTACCCTTTACCTTGGTCCTAAAATGTTTTACCTCTCCAGTCTTGACCTCTGTCCCTCCCCTGACCCACCCCCTCCATCTGCTAAGAGTCCCAAGAGCACCTCAGCCACCACCAGCCCGGGTTCAGGTGTTACCGTGGTGCATGGATTTTGGAGTCCCCCCTTTGCCAGCAGTGATACATCGGTCAGCAGCAAGGGAACAGCCAGCCCCCCCCTGGAAAGAGGACCCGTAAAGTAAGGGGCCGCCGCGAGAAGCCTGACACGGCTGCCCCTAAGGACCAAAGTTCGGCCACTTCACCTGCCACAACATCCAGGGGAGGCAAGGCCCAGAGAGCCACATCGAAGGAGGGCAAGGGCAGCAGGGCGGAGAAGTCAGCCAGCAGGAGCGCGGACCAGGAGGGCCCCACAAGCCCAATCCCGGGTGTGAGGGAGGACAGCCAAGGGCCCAGGACACCGTCAACGAAGGGTCCAGCAACGGCACGGTCGGAGGGCGACTGAGCAGGGAGTCCTGGCCAGGTCTGACTCCCTTGAATTGCAGGACAAGCACCGCTGAACAGGGCCCCGCCGTGCAGAAAGGCACCGCTGAACAGGGCCCCGCCGTCCAGAAAGGCACCGCTGAACAGGGCCCGCCGTGCAGTAAGGCACCGCTGAACAGGGCCCCGCCGTGCAGAAAGGCACCGCTGAACAGGGCCCCGCCGTCCAGAAAGGCACCGCTGAACAGGGCCCCGCCGTGCAGTAAGGCACCGCTGAACAGGGCCCCGCCGTGCAGAAAGGCACCGCTGAACAGGGCCCCGCCATCCAGAAAGGCACCGCTGAACAGGGCCCCGCTGTCCAGAAAGGCACCGCTGGGCCCTTCCTGTCAGCACCGCTCCGCTGGGCCCTTCCTGTCAAGCACCGCTCCGCTGGGCCCCGCCGTCTCAAGCACCACTCCGCTGGGCCCTTTCTGTCAAGCACCGCTCCGCTGGGCCCCACCGTCTCAAGCACCGCTCCGCTGGGCCCTTTCTGTCAAGCACCGCTCCGCTGGGCCCCGCCGTCTCAAGCACCGCTCCGCTGGGCCCTTTCTGTCAAGCACCGCTCCGCTGGGCCCTTTCTGTCAAGCACCGCTCCGCTGGGCCCCGCCGTCTCAAGCACCGCTCCGCTGGGCCCTTTCTGTCAAGCACCGCTCCGCTGGGCCCTTCCTGTCAAGCACCGCTCCGCTGGGCCCTTCCTGTCAAGCACCACTCTGCTGGGCCCCGCCGTCTCAAGCACCGCTCCGCTGGGCCCTTCCTGTCAAGCACCGCTCCGCTGGGCCCCGCCGTCTCAAGCACCGCTCCGCTGGGCCCCGCCGTCTCAACCACCGCTGGCTATTGACAGTGCCAGTTCTGTGTCGAGCTACTGTTCATGCTGCACTCGGGCCACCCTGCCTCCTCCATTGCCTGTGGAGACTGTTGTCCACTTGAGAGACTGTGGCTTTGCACTCCCCAGGATGTAACAGTGGGCAAGCCACCCACTGTAGAGACTTGAGAGACTGTGGCTTTGCACTCCCCAGGATGTAACAGTGGGCAAGCCACCCACTGTAGAGACTTGAGAGACTGTGGCTTTGCACTCCCCAGGATGTAACAGTGGGCAAGCCACCCACTGTAGAGACTTGAGACACTGTGGCTTTGCACTCCCCATGATGGCACAGCGGGCATGGTGGCCCCGTCGTGGATCTGGCGTCGTGGACTCATGTGGCTGTGGTGCCCCCCCTTCCCTTCCCCCTGAGGTGCCTGTAGTTTTATCATCTGATGCCCCTGCAGTGTTCTCTCCAACGGACTCAGGTCTCCTGTGTGGGCTTTGCCCATTTGTTGATACACTTTGGCCCACGGACAGTTGAAATTTCAGTGACTGGCCAGGACTTATTGACTCGATTTATCGGTGACGCAATGTTTTCAATTGATTTTTATTTTCATTTCCCTGTTTTACCATGACTTCAATGAACCTATTTTATACATCTATTTGGTTTCTCACTTTAATTATATCTTTTCATTATTCCGGGGGGTTGGGTGGTGTCACTTTGACTTGGTGCTCTGCATTGGTGTGTAGATAGTTGGGGGGTGGGTGTATTGCGTATGTGTGTGCCCGTAACCCTTCCTCCTCCTCCCTCCCCTGTGTCGTAGGTGCGGGACTCACCGTTGTCGTCTGCGCCGGAGTTCGTACTCGTGGAAGATGAGCAGGTAGACGAGAGCAGGTAGGATGTTTAATTCGAGTTCCATGCTGTCCTCCATCCTCGTGGAGTGTATAGAGGTGAGCGTTTTCCCGTTCCTAGTCTGTTTCCGCCGTGTTTTTATCGGCGGTGCTCCCGCCCCGGAAAAGGTGGCGGATTGGTGAGTTGTGATAGGGTGGGCGGTACATTGTCTCCCGCCTGCCTGTTGGCGGTGACCGCCGCGCTGTTTGTTTGTCCCGCCGTGGCGGTCGGAGTGTTAAGGTGGCGGTCTGTGTTGGCGGTTCCTGCCAGGGTCAGAATTCATTTTTTTTTACCGCCTGCCTGTTGGCGGATTGGCCGCCGCTTTATCACCGACCGCCAGGGTTGGAATGACCCCCAAAGTGTCTTAAGTCTTTAAAAAGCAAACAAAGTCTCTTTCAAGCACAAAGTACTGGGTTTGGATTGGAAATTCTCCTCAGAGGGTCACAGAAGAAACGATACGTGGAAAAATGGTGTGTGCGTCGATTTCTCCCCAGCACACACAGACTTGCGTCGTTATTTTCCACACTGGGAAGTCGTGCGTCATTTTCCGGCGCGCAGACAGTCTCTTTCTGTGGATAGCAGGGATTACCAGATGTCCCATTCTGTGCGTGGATTTTCCTGCTTGTTTTCCGGCTGCGCGTCATTCTGCTGGGCTGCCCGTCGACGTTTCGCTCTAACGGCAGGCATTGCGTTAATTTCTCTTCTGGAGGTCAGGCGGCGTTGTCCTTGCGAGGCCGTGTGTCGAAGTTCCGGTCGTCCCGAAGGGGTCGCGTCGATCAGCGTAGGTGTGCAGCGTTTTTCTCACCGCGAAACAAGCTGTGCGTTGAAAATTTCGGCGCACGGAGCGTCCAAGTGAAAAAGAGAAGTCTTTTTGGTCCTGAGACTTCAGGGAACAGGAGGCAAGCTCTATCCAAGCCCTTGGAGAGCACTTTCACAGCCAGACAAGAGTTCAGCAAGGCAGCAGGCCAACAGCAAGGCAGCAGTCCTTTGTAGAAAGCAGACAGGTGAGTCCTTTGAGCAGCCAGGCAGTTCTTCTTGGCAGGATGTAGTATCTGGGTCAGGTTTTTTCTCCAGCAAGTGTCTGATGAGGTAGGGCAGAGGCCCTGTTTTATACCCAAATGTGCCTTTGAAGGGGGGGAGACTTCAAAGAGTGGCTAAGAAGTGCACCAGGTCCCCTTTCAGTTCAATCCTGTCTGCCAGGGTCCCAGTAGGGGGTGTGGCAGTCCTTTGTGTGAGAGCAGGCCCTCCACCCTCCGAGCCCAGGAAGACCCATTCAAAATGCAGATGTATGCAAGTGAGGCTGAGTACCCTGTGTTTGGGGTGTGTCTGAGTGAATGCACAAGGAGCTGTCAACCAAGCCCAGCCAGACGTGGATTGTAAGGCACAGAAAGATTTAAGTGCAAAGAAATGCTCACTTTCTAAAAGTGGCATTTCTAGAATAGTAATATTAAATCCGACTTCACCAGTCAGCAGGATTTTGTATTGCCATTCTGGCCATACTAAATATGACCTTCCTGCTCCTTTCAGATCAGCAGCTGCCACTTCAACAATGTATGAGGGCAGCCCCAATGTTAGCCTATGAAGGGAGCAGGCCTCACAGTAGTGTAAAAACTAATTTAGGAGTTTTGCACTACCAGGATATATAACTACACAGGTACATGTCCTGCCTTTTACCTACACAGCACCCTGCTCTAGGGATTACCTAGGGCACACATTAGGGGTGACTTATATGTAGAAAAATGGGAGTTCTAGGCTTGGCAAGTACTTTTAAATGCCAAGTCGAAGTGGCAGTGAAACTGCACACACAGGCCTTGCAATGGCAACCCTGAGACAAGGTTAAGGGGGCTACTTAAGTGGGTGGCACAACCAGTGCTGCAGGTCCACTAGGAGAATTTAATCTACAGGCCCTAGGCACATATAGTGCACATTACTAGGGACTTATAAGTAAATTAAATAGTCCAATCAGGTATGATCCAAAGTTACCAGGTTTAAAAAAGGGAGAGAGCATATGCACTTTAGCACTGGTTAGCACTGGTAAAGTGCGCAGAGTCTAAAAGCCAGCAAAACAGGGTCCAAAAAGTGGAGGGAGGCAGGCAAAAAGTTAGGGGTGACTACCCTAAGGGATGTCAGGTCTAACAACGTACATCTGGCAAAATTGACTATTTGTGAATGCAAAAGTGCCTTTCCAAATGTATGAAAGGCATTGGCAAAACTTTTTGCCATTCCCCAAGATTGCAATGCCAATTAGGGAATCACAATTTGCAATTCCCTACATAGGAAATCACAATTAGGGACTTCCTATTTGTGAGTCCCTAAGCACATGTAACAAGCATTTCCTAAATGCAAAATGGGCATTTAGGAAATGCTATTACCATCAACTCCAAGTTGATGGTAACCATGTGCAATTTTAAAAAATGCATTAAAATGCATTTTTTTAAAGTGCAACGTAGCACACATGTGTACCTAGAGTATGTGTGAGCTTTACATATGCACAATTTATTTTAGGAGAGAATCGAAGGGGGTCTTAGGCTCTCACAACCCTTGGTTTTGCAATTCCTAATTTGTGATTTCCTAATAGGAAATCACAAATTAGAAAATGCAAAACCATCCTCACCTATGGCCCTTCGGCCCATAGGAACAAATGGAGTCACAATGCCTAATAGCGGTTCCCTAATAGCGATTGCGATTCTGTAGGAATCACTTTTGGGGATCACTATTTTGATTCATACCATTTTGCGTTCTCTAAATATCGATTTTCTTAAAATTAGCTATTTAGGGAATGCAAAATGGGATTTATATGAGTCTGATCACATAATTACCCTTCAATTAGAGACTGCTTTATTAGTGGAGACTATGGGCCTGATTCTAACTTTGGAGGACGGTGTTAAACCGTCCCAAAAGTGGCGGATATACCACCTACCGTATTACGAGTTCCATAGGATATAATGGACTCGTAATACGGTAGGTGGTATATCCGCCACTTTTGGGACGGTTTAACACCGTCCTCCAAAGTTAGAATCAGGCCCTATGCTTCCACAGACAGATGTAGAACAAGCCACAACTTTTAGTTGCAGTACCTCAATAAAGGAAATAGAGAAAGCAATAGACAGTAGGAACACAAGGAAAGCACTAGGAATTGGTGGCTTCCCTCTAGAATATTACAAGGTCGATATGTTTAGGCTTTCACAATTTTTGCATAAGATATTTTAGGAGATGAAGGCACAGGATTCATACCTGACACCAGGAAAAGATCCTTCACAGTCCACCAGTTATCAACCTGTATCATTATTAAACACAGATACAAAAACACTAGCAAAAGGCTTTGCTAATATGTTGGGCCCATGGATGTCAACACTGATACATCTGATGCTAGTAGGCTTTGTATTCTGCAGATCTTCAGCAAACATTATGTGCACAGACACCACTACTCTGGTAGGGTATGAATGACAATTATGAAAAGGTGTCCTTATTTCTAGATGCAGGAAAAGCATTTGCTTGCATGGGGTTAGCTACCTCCTTAGAAGAAAGGAAAGAGCTGAATTAGGGACAGATTTTATACATAGAGGGGGTCATTACAACATTGGCGGTAAAAGCTGCTTACCGCCGTGCAAAAGACCGCCAATACACCGCGGCGGCGGCGGGAGACCGCCACAGCTATTATGACACACATCACGGAATCTGGCGAAATTCAGACACCCACACAATACCGCCACACCGAAGGTCAGCAATAAATATGCGGAAACAAATCCTCCACCTCCACGCCAATAGAAACACGCCCATGCTATTACGACCCACGAATCCACGCGGCGGTCTTTCAACCGCGGTATTCCATTAGCGGTACACACCACCGCGCTCAAAATACACACACAGCTGCAAAACACCGTCACATTGGACAATTACAAATACGCACACCTGATACACATACACACACCACTCCCACACACCCAACACAATATAAAACACACACCCACATCACCCACAAACCCCTATTACCACAAATTAGAGACGAAGGCCAGAGAGAGACAGCACAGAATAGATAACGCCATCACACAGAGGCACACTACACCATCACCCACACAACATCCACGCACAAAACACCACATACCACTACACTCACCACACTCATCAACACATACACCACCCCACACATCACACATACCACCCCATGTCACGCCAAAGACACCCCCGCTTCTCCTAGGAGGAGCTCAGGGTCATGGTGGAGGAAATCATCAGGGTAGAGCCACAGCTATTTGGCTCACAGGTACAGTACACATCCATAGCCAGGAAGATGGAGCTATGGCAAAGAATAGTCGACAGGGTCAACGCTGTGGGACAGCATCCAAGAAATAGGGAGGACATCAGGAAGAGGTGGAACGACCTACGGGGGAAGGTGCATTCCACGGTATCCAGGCACCACATCGTGGTACAGCGGACTGGCTGTGGACCCCCACCTCCTCCCCCACAACTAACAACATGGGAGGAGCAAGTCTTGTCCATCTTGCATCCTGAGGTCCTCGCAGGAGTCATTGGAGGAAGGGACACTGGTAAGTCAAATCTTCACTATCATATCCCCCACCCTACCTGCATGCTATCACACACTCCCACCCTCACACCCTCCCCTATCACCCTAACTCCTCACTAATCTACCCATAACACCAACCACCCATCCCAACCCCAAGACCTGCATGACACAACTAAGCATGGACACCCATCACTGAAGCATGCCCACTGCATAGACCCACAACACCCCCCAACCATCACCACACAAGCCCCCAGACAGGAATGCCTGGACTGGGGTTCACGCACACCCAACCATTGCACACCATGAAACACACACATGCAATAATCATGTACTTATACCCCCGCAGGAACCCGAAGGAACGTCACCACACCAGAGGGTCCAGACAACACCACTCCACCCCCAGAAGAGGCCCACAGTGACGACAGCAGCTCTGCCCTACTGGATCTTGATGACCAGCCCGGACCATCGTGGGCCTCAGGACAGTCGGTTCCCCTTGCCCAGCCACAGCCCAACACCGAGCTTACACCCTCTGGTAACCCCAGCACAGCACCCACCCAGCGGGCCCATACCTCCCTACCCAGGACAGGTCCACCATTTCAGGGCACCCAGGCTAACCCACCACCCCAACAACAACAGGGACCTGGGGGCAGTGGTAGTGGGCACACGGTCCAGGGGACGGAGGCACAGGAACACCGGGGAACTGGGAGGGCTGCTGTGCGACAGAGGGAGGACAGGCCAAGGGAACCTACTCTCAACGAGGCCCTAGCCCCCATCATGGGAGCATACCACCACTCCCAGGAGACGATGGCAATGGTCCTGGACAAGTTGCAGGAGACCCTGCGTCTGCAGGAGGAGCAGTATTTGGGGTTCAGGGAGGAGCTCAGGACCATCGCCTTCGCCCTGGGCACCATCGTAGGGGTGCTGACGGACATTGAAAAGACCTTGAGGGACACCGTGGCACTCCGAGGGGCCCCTGACACTAGCCAGGACAATGAAATGCCCACCACCTCCGCCGGCGCTAGTGGACAGGACGCCCCGCCACAGGACCAACACACCAGCACCCCACCCCCTGCAGATGGACAACCACCACGAAAGCGGGCCCTGAGATCCAGGAACAGGACATAGCAAGATGGCAAGACCCCCGCCAGGAAATAAGACCACCCTGATTGTCCCCCCACTGTCCCACTTTGTTACCCTGTCCAGCTTGGAACTGCCCCAGCTCCACTTTCAATGGCCAGATGTGCTATGTACCTGTGAGACTTATAGACTGGACTCTGCCATGGACATTCTTCCACCATGACCTCTCCCCATTTCACAACCCCCCTACATTTTTATGCACTTCAATAAACACCCTTGAAACCTCAATAATATTCGAGTCAGTCAATGATTGTGAACTTTGTATTGTCAATTACAGTGTTAAAAAAGGTTACCCATTGGAAGGTCAACATACCAATGTCACACATCACAAGCCTTTCAAGGGTGCAAGCTGTTGACACGTAGGTTACCACATTACTTAAACTGAAATGGAAGGGGACAACTCAGTTACCAAATAGGGAGTGAAATGTAGGTACAGGATAGACGTAGACGTGTGAAATGTAATATAATGTGAAACATGAAATTGTACTCACCTGTGTCTCATTGAAAATATTGCTGTATGACTGACTCCCTGTTGTCGTTTTCATCTTCATCAGCTTCATCCTCATCACAGTCCACAGGCTCCACAGGCTCAACCGCTGCAACAACACCGTCATCTGGATCATCCTCCTGCAGAAAAGGCACCTGGCGTCGCAATGCCAAGTTATAGAGCATGGAGTAGGCAATGATGATGTCGCACACCTTCTTCGGTGAGTATAATAGCGACCCACCTGTCATATGGAGGCACCTGAACCTGGCCTTAAGGAGGCCGAAGGTCCGCTCGATCACCCTCCTAGTCCACCCATGGGCCTCATTGTACCGTTCCTCTGCCCTGGTCCTGGGATTCCTCACTGGGGTCAGTAGCCAGGACAGGTTGGGGTAACCAGAGTCCCCCAATAGCCATACACGGTGCCTCTGGAGTTCACCCATCATATCAGGGATGCTGCTATTCCGCAGGATGTAGGCGTCATGCACTGAGCCAGGGAACATAGCATTTACCTGCGAGATGTATTGGTCTGCCAAACAGACCATCTGGACATTCATGGAATGATAACTCTTCCTGTTCCTGTACACCTGTTCATTCCTGCGGGGGGTGGACCAGAGCTACATGGGTCCCATCAATGGCACCTATGATGTTGGGGATATGTCCAAGGGCATAGAAGTCACCTTTCACTGTAGGCAAATCTGCCACCTCAGGGAAAATGATGTATCTCCTTACGTGTTTCAGCAGGGCAGACAACACTCTGGACAACACGTTTGTAAACATAGGCTGGGACATCCCTAATGCCATGGCCACTGTTGTCTGAAAAGACCCACTTGCAAGGAAATGGAGCACTGACAGCACCTGCACGTCAGGGGGGATTCCAGTTGGATGGCGGATTGGTGACATCAGGTCTGGCTCCAACTGGGTACATAGTTCCTGGATTGTGTCACGGTCAAACCGGTAGGTCACGATGACATGTCGCTCTTCCATTGTCAACAGGTCCACCAGCAGTCTGTACACCGGTGGATTCCGCCATCTTCCAATATGTCCCAACTGACGGTGCCTAAGAAGGACAACAGCGAAGAAACTGTCAGCATTCCTCCATGTATGTACCCACAGTCACACACAAGAGTACACCAGACAATTAACCCATCCGGGAAAGGTTTTGAGTGTAGGCCTCGAATGTGTGACGCAGTAGTAATTGAAGCCATGTGGGCCCCTGAAATGGCGGCTGCCTGACCTCTAAACTGGGACAATGGAATTGTGGGGTAACTGCGCTGGCGATGGACACCGTCGCAGTAGGCGGTCGTAGAGCGTGGCGCAATGCTGCATTGGTTAACATTGGACCCTATGGGTCCCAGGAGCCAATGAACAGGTGCGCTGGCGGTGATGATGCGGACCGCCGCGGACGTCACCGCCACGGACGTCACCACCATTTTCTTTCTCTTCAATCACTAGATACCTGACCTTCGACAGGAGAGGACCTACACTGCTAGTGCTGCTGTGACCTCTGTCTGGAAGCGACGATGGCTGCTGCGTCTGGGGAAAGGGCCCCTGCCTTCACTGCATAGGAGTTGGAGAAACTTGTGGATGGGGTCCTTCCCCAGTATACGCTACTCTACGGTCCTCCAGACCAACAGGTTAGTACACAGGGAGCACGTTTTATGGGCTAGGCCTGGGTGGAGAAGGCTGGGTGGATGAGGGAAGGGGGCAGAGTACATAGAACAGTCATGCATGGGGATGATTGGGCCACAGGGATAGAGTTGGGAGGGGGCCAATTACAACGACAGTGCTGTAGGTAATGATTGTTCCTCATTCCTTGTGCATGTCATGTAGGTCAGCGCCCACCAGAAGAGGGACATTTGGCGTGCCATCGCCAAGGAAGTCCAGACCCTGGGGGCCCACCAGAGACAGGGCACCCACTGTCGGAAGAGATGGGAGGACATTCGCCGCTGCAGCAAGAAGACGGCGGAGGCTCAGCTGGGGATGACCTCCCAACGCGGGAGGGGTGCCCGTCGCACTATGACCCCCCTGATGTTCCGGATCATGGCGGTGGCCTACCCGGAGTTGGATGGGCGCTTCCAAGCAGACACAAGGGGGTGAGTACAACCTCATCCTATGGACTTTGCGTGCAGTGGAGCTGTATGGGTGGGGGTGGTGGGCTGTGGGTGTCCCTAGGCCAGGGCGAGTTAGGTAGGCAAGGCCCCTCCATTATGTAGGCCATGTGGCACTCTACCCCAGCTAAAAAAAAAAGGCAAATTGATGTATAGTTGACCCTTTGCCATCCATGTGGGCAGATTTCTACCATTGCCATGTAGGCCATATCCCAGAAATTGCATGTGCAGAGGGCAGGAGCACGGCATAATGCAGGGGGCTGCTGCGTTTGTCTTGTCCGCCAACGGTAGCGGTATGCCATGCACTAAAACTCTCTTTCTTCTGTCGCCACCCTTTTTCTGCTCTCCCTGTCCTTCTGTACATCAGCATCAACAGGTGGAGGTACAGTGGCACCGGAGCATGAGGGAGCTGCATCCCACATGGCCATGGAGGGCCACACCACAGACTCTGAATTCACCAGTGGGACGGAGAGCGAGGGGAGCTTCACGTCGGCCACAGGATCACCAAACAACGACACAGACTCGTCCGCCGATGGGAGCTCCCCTGTGGTGGCGGCACCATCTGTGCGCCCAACTTCTACAGGTACAGCCGCCACCTCCCCTACCAGCACCGCCCTCCCAGCAGCCCCTCAGCGTTCGCCCCGTGCCCGCTCACCCAGGAGGGTGGGCATCACCTTCGCCCCAGGCACCTCAGGCCCTGCCCCAGTCACCCCTGCTGCCCTCAGTGAGGAGGCCATTGACCTCCTCAGGTCACTCACTGTTGGGCAGTCTACCATTGTGAATGCCATCCAGGGTGTAGAACGAGAGTTGAAACACGGTAATGCATTCCTGGAAGGCATTCATTTTGGTCAGGCTGTCCTTCAGTGAACCCTGCAATCTCTGGCTTCAGCACTGATGGCAGCCATTGTCCCTGTGTCCATCCTCCCCCCTCCAACCTCCTCCACCCAGACCCAATCCCCTGTATCCCAGCCCATCCCAAGCACACCTACAGACCAGCAGGCACACAAGTCAACACACACAAGTAGCTCAAGCAAACATAGGCACCACACACACCACAGGCACTCACACAAGCATCACACCCATACAGACACAGCAACATCCCATGTCTCCACTGTGTCCCCCTCCTCCTCTTCTCCCTCCTCCCTCCCAGTCTCGTCTACACACACACCTGCATGCACCACATCTACAGGCACTAGGACTCGCACCAGGACACCGAGCACCACAAGCCGCTCACCTGCACTCACCACCTCCACTGCCACATACACGTCCCCTGTGTCCTCTCCCAGTGTGTCTGTGACGCCCCATTCCAAAGTACACAAACGCCGGCAATCACTCACCCAACATCCATCCACCTCACAACAGCCTCCAGTACCTGCACCTGCACCCAAAACAGCTAAAGTGACACCTCCTACAACCACCTCCTCTTCCTCCACTCCCAGACCCCCTCCAGCTACCCATCCCAGTGTACGTCAGAAACAGGGCAAAGACCATGTGGGTATGAATAGTCTGGCACATCAGGCATCGTTCTCCCATGTGCAGCTGGGACTGTGACAGGACATGTACTTTCACGGGGAGACTCATCCAGTCTGGGCACCAGTCCCACCCAGTACCAGTAGAGAACTGCATCTACTTGCGAAGATGTGTCTTTGCACTCCCCAGGATGGCACAGTGGGCAAGCCACCCACTTGTGAGACCTGAGAGACTGTGGCTTTGCACTCCCCAGGATGTAACAGTGGGCAAGCCACCCACTGTAGAGACTTGAGAGACTGTGGCTTTGCACTCCCCAGGATGGCACAGTGGGCAACCCACCCACTGAAGTGACTTGAGAGACTGTGACTTTGCACTCCCCAGGATACATCAATGGGCATGGAGCCCCGTCGTGGATCTGGCTTCGCATTCATGTGGCTGAGGTGCCCCCCTTTCCCTTCCCCCTGAGATGCCTGTATTGTTTCTATCTGATGCCCCGGCAGTGTTCTCTCGGATTTTGGTCAGGTATCTATTGTGGGCGTCGCCCATGCATTTTTGGACTGTTGGTGCACGGACATTGTTGTGTACATATCTGCACTACTTCTTATATTGTACATTTATTTTTGACAGATTTCGTGATATATATATCTGTATATTTTTTAATGAGTAGTATATTGGCACAATACAAAGTTTGACCGCTATTCGCTTTGTCTTTGCATTCTTCCGGGGGGATTGTGGGTTGTTACTGTGATTTTTGTGACTGCATTGGTGTGTATGTTGTCATATGCGAGGGAGGGGGTGTTTGGTGGGTGTCCCCGTAACTGTTGCCTCCCCCCTCCCCCATGTCGTAGGTGCTGTACTCACCGGTATGTTCTGCGCCTACGTCGCTGTTGGTCGTAGATGAGCAGGAATGCAAGGGCAGGGAGTATTTGTAGTTACGGCTCCATGGTGTCCTTGTGGGATGTGTTGAGGTGAGCGTTTTCCCATAGCACAAGCTGTTTCCGCCGTGTTTTTATCCACGGTGAATCCGCCCCGGAAAAGGTGGCGGATTGGTGTGTTGTGATAGTGTGGGCGGTACATTGTCTTCCGCCTGTCTGTTGGCGGTGACCGCCGCGCTGTTTGTCTGTACCGCCGTGGCGGGCGATGTGTTAAAGTGGCTGTCTTAGTTGGCGGTTTCCGCCAGGGTCGTAATTCCCTTTTTTTGTCCGCCGGCCTGTTTGCGGTATTTCCGCAACATTAACACCGTCCGCCAGGGTTGTGATGACCACCATAATGTAGTGGTTACAAACAATCATAAAGGTGCAAGTCTCCTACAAGGCTTCAATTCTAAGACATTTCCCATTGAAAGAGGTACAGATCAATGATATCCACTATCGGCATTTTTTATTGTACTAGCTCTTAAGCTTCTAGCATCTATAATTTGGCGATCCTCTAATATTAAAGGCATGCTTGCACCATCAGGGTCATGAAAACTATTTTTATATGCAGGCAGCACACTATTGGTGACCAAGGCTACGGCCGAAACGCATTGGAGGGGAGTGATTTTTTCAAATAATTTTTTATTTATTATCAGCAGCTTGGAGGTGTCCTGTCTTTCCTTAAATCAATTTGATATAGTGTGTATATATATATATATATATATATATATATATATATATATATATATATATGTGTGTGTGCGTGTGTGTAAAGAGATTTCACTTTTATATGTGGGTGTGTTTTTCATACATATATATATATATGTATATATATATATAGATCTATCTTTAGACATATCTATATATTTATATATTTATACATCTATATATATATATATGTATATATTTAGAGAGCGAGAGAGAGATATATAGATAGATATATATATATATATCTACATAGGCATGTCTCTATATAGACTCCGGCACTGAAGCGGTTAAGATGGATATGTATTTGAGCCTTGCATCACATTTGCACCACGTAAAGTGGTACATGCCTGACACAAGGTTCTAAGTATTCTTTATGAAGCCATGCAAAGCCATTTTGCGTGTTTTAGTGGCCTCATAAATCTGGAGTAGCGCCCTGGGTAGGTGTTCCATGGGTGTTGAGGTGAGTGCTGCCACGCAGTCCACATGGATTTTAACACATCCCCAGATTTACAGAGCCTTGTAAACCTTTGATTGTGCCAAAAGCTTATGCCTCCCCTGGGGAGATGCAACCCGCAGTACACACAGAAAAAGAAAAAAGCCTCCAAAGTCTGTTTTTGTGAAGGAAGGTGACCCTTCCTGCACAAAAGCAATTCTGCATGCAATGCAGGCACCCTTGCACGATGGTGCAAGGGTGCCTGCATTGGTATGAGGCAGCCCATTATGCACCCGGGGAAGTACAGGAATGCAACATATGCCTTAAATATGGCACGCTCTAGCCCTTTACCTGTGAAGCAGCACAGCAAGGTGACTTGCTAGGCTGCACTACGCAACTTTCACATAAATATGGGCATCGAGTATTGTGCAAATTGGATGAAAAGCAAAGCACTATTTATGCCAAAAGCAACAGCCAGCCCAATTTTAAGGACATTTCCTATTTAGAATGGTGCCAAACAATTTGAAATATTTAGGAATACTAAACAACCTATGCCTAGAAATTATGGTAAGACATAACATATGACCACTACAGATAAAGCTAGTACCTGGGTCCTTGAAATAGTGTAATTTTCAGCAGTTTCTCTGATGGAAGATGCAGACAATTAAAATAATGATTGCACCAATATTCAACATTTATTTTGCAATGTTTCCACTAACGATACCGCACCCCACAGTATGTGAACTAGATGTATTCAATGAAAAATCTATCTGCAGAAAGATGAACCCATGACTGTGAGCCTCCAAAGTGCACACTAATGCAACAAACGAAGGACTTTTTTTTACCACACATAAGAACATTTTACCGAGCATGCCTACTGACCCACCTTGCATGATTACAAGTTGAAAATGAGAGACAGCCAATGTAGGCCAGAACCGAAGATCAGCTTCTGTCTACAAAAGGAGAGTTAGACTCGGAATACAGAGACACCATGAACATTTTAGGACACATGCATGCTGCACCCGTGCCTTGAGAGAAGCATACCAGCTCTTAAAAGTGGATCCTTTTAAGTACTGGCATGCTTCAAATGCTAGCCCTCTTATCTTACCGGTAAGGGTAGGTATGGCTTGCGTTGGCAGCATTTCATAAAGATTTTCTTTCTCTGAAGGCGAATTCACCTTGTGAAGTATTGAAAAAGGCAAAGATCAGACAATGATCAAGAACAATGAAGATTACCAGTAAGCAATATGAACGATAAGAGAAGTGGCTGTTATAGAATAGAGACTTCTTTTGTGAAGATATACTAATCAAATTCAATAGGTAACATCATTTTGGAAATGTCTGATAGCCACTGGTTGGAGCACGATCAATGTTACGTGGGATGCCTGCTTTTTTAACAGATCTTCGTTGTTTCCTTTCTTCCTGTATCCTTCATCCCATTCACCTAGCTGGAGTGAGAGCAGGTAAAAGATTGCTTGCATTTTTAAGATCATACTTTTTTAAGAGCAGGAGCAACATTTGACCTCTGATGTGTGTCAACGGTACAAGGATATAGATGTCTCAGTGTAACGACTCATATCCCGTTGCAGATCACTCTTTGTGCAAGTGCTTCATATGTGCATCTTATTTTGCACAGCACTCATGATGAACAGATAGTGCTGGAAACCCCTTAGTAAAACACCAAACCTGGGTCAAGAGGGTAAAGTATTGAGTACATCCATGCGGATGCTGTATTAATGCAATAATAAATGCACCCACTATGTCTGATCTTTCAGACTTAACATTTCTCTACAGAAATTGATGTTATGGTGGAAGAAGGTCTAGCTAGTATACGATTGATCTAAAGGGACAGATTTTTATATTCACAAAGGGTGGCTGTGGCCTTCAAAAGCTCCAGTGTACACCCTGATTTGTATTAACGGTCCACTGCAGCAATACCGCCCCTGGCTCAGCGCCAGGCTGCATTTTATTAAGGATATAGATTATTATCGGTTGATATAAATATGCTCTCTTGGAAAGAGGTAAAGCATTGGTGTTAGACCTGACAGCCTTAGGGTGGTCACCCCTAACATTTTGCCTGCCTCCCTCCACTTTTGAGATACTGTTTTTGCTGGTTTTTAGACTCTGCACACTTTACCACTGCTAACCAGTGCTAAAGTGCATATGCTCTCTCCCTTTAAACATGGTAACATTGGATCACACCCAAATGGGCCATTTAGTTTACTTATGTGCATTATATGTGCCCAGGGCCTGTAGATTAAAAGCTACTAGTGGGCCTGCAGCACTGATTTTGCCACCCACATAAGTAGCCCCTTAATCTTGTCTCAGGCCTGTCATTGCAAGGCCTGTGTGTGCAGTTTCACTGTCAATTCGACTTGACATTTAAAAGTACTTGCAAACCTAAACCTCCCCTTTTTCTACATATAAGTCACCCCTAAGGTGTGCCCTAGGTAATCCCTAGGGCAGGGTGCTGTGTAGGTAAAAGGCAGGACACGCACCTGTGTAGTTTACATGTCCTGGTAGTGTAAAACTCCTAAATTTGTTTACACTACTGTGAGGCCTGCTCCCTTCATAGGCTAACATTGGGGCTGCCCTCATACATTGTTTGAGTGGTAGATGCTGATCTGAAAGGAGTAGGAAGGTCATATTTAGTATGGCCAGGATGGTAATACAAAATCCTGCTGACTGGTGAAGTTGGATTTAATATTACTATTTTAGAAATACCACTTTTAGAAAGTGAGCATTTCTCTGCACTTAAATCTTTCTGTGCCTTACAATCCACATCTGGCTGGGTTTAGTTGACAGCTCCTTTTGCATTCACTCAGACACACCCCAAACACAGGATACTCAGCCTCACTTGCATACATCTGCATTTTGAATGGGTCTTCCTGGGCTGGGAGGGTGGAGGGCCTGCTCTCACACAAAGGACTGCCACATCCCCTACTGGGACCCCAGCAGACAGGATGGAACTGAAAGGGGACCTTGTGCACTTCTAAGCCACTCTTTGAAGTCTCCCCCACTTCAAAGGCATGTTTGGGTATAAAAACAGGGCCTCTGCCCTACCACCTCAGACACTTCCTGGAGAAGAAACTTGAACCAGAACCTGGACCCTGACAAGAAGAACTGCCTGGCTGCCTAAAGGACTCACCTGACTGCTTTCTGAAGAGGACTGCTGCCTTGCTGTTGCCCTGCTGTCTTGCTGCTCTCTTGCCTTGCTGCAGACGTGCTCTCCAAGGGCTTGGATAGAGCTTGCCTCCTGTTCCCTGAAGTTTCAGGACCAAAAAGATCTATCTCCTGCAGCTGAAATCCCCGTGCGGTGAAAATTTGATGCACTGCCTGACAAGAACGACGTACAGCCTGCTTGAGGTGAAAAATTCACCACACGCCGAGTCCGGAACGACGCAGCCTGACTTAGCAACAGAAGTTCGACACAGCGCAAGCAACGTGACCGGAACTTCGACACACAGCCCTACTGGATCGACGCAAGCCAACTCAGAACGATGCCACCCAACTTCCTGAGAGGAATCAACGCAAATTTCCATGCATTGCCTATCGGAATCGACGTAGCCGCTGTGATTTTGCTCCGCAAGCCCAGGATTCCATGCACCATCCCCGGGGCATCTGAAAACCCCGCAACCCGAAGAGGATCCAAGTCCGCGTGCCGTAAATCAACTCAATGTCTTCCACACGTGAAAACTAACGACGCAAGTCCGTGTGCGAAGGGGCGAAAACGACGCACACCTACTGTTTTCCAAGCATCTCCTCCTCTGCGGTCCCTTGCGAGAATTTTCAACGCAAACCAGGTACTTTGCCCTGCAAGAGACACTTGTTGTTTCTAGGAGAACTTGAGACACTTTTTATTGCTTTTACAGTAATGTTTTAATTATAAGACACTTGATATCACTTTGAGTGGTATCTCAACATTTGCTTATTTCACCTTAAACCGTTTTGACCTGCATTTATCAAGATAAATATTATATATTTTTCTAAACACTGTTTGGTGTATTTTTGTGGTGTTATATTGTGGTATTGTATGATTTATTGCACAAATACTTTACACATTGCCTTCTAAGTTAAGCCTGACTGCTCAGTGCCAAGCTACCAGAGGGTGGGCACAGGATAATTTGGATTGTGTGTGACTTACCCTGACTAGAGTGAGGGTCCTTGCTAGGACAGTGGGTAACCTGACTGCCAACCAAAGACCCCATTTCTAACAATTGGACATAGTACAGATTATTGGCAAGCGTGCTAATGTCGAGTCTATACCCTGGAGTTTGGCATGCATTATATTGGGATGTATTGTAGATTAATCTGATTCAGTGAAATTGTAAAAAATATTCCATGCAACACAAAAAACCTATGATTTCTAAAGGCCTCCTACCAAGAACGAAACTAGTTTATAAACCAGTAGCAGCAAGTGTTAATCTTAGCTGCAAGTGTTTCCTCCACCACCCTCCCAGTAATAGCAGAAAATACAGCCTAAATGTAGTCAGGAAAAATATGCTGCATCCATTGCTCAGCTACTGCACAACTTTCCTACTATCAGGCATTTTCCAGTAACTAATCTTTTTCAGGCACCTTGAGGAATGTGCACTTCTGTGGAGAGCACAACCCTGTGGCATTTAAGTTTCCACACCAAAGGTGCAAATGTGCCACTCCGTTGCCTTTTCATCTAAGCAATAGTACATATACAGCAGAGGCAAATCAAACTCACATCTGATGTTATGAGGGAGGATTACATTGAATAATAGCCCCATAGGTATAAATAGCAATGCTTAGCAGTTGCAAAGTGCAGTGTGAGTCAATATATGAAAACTAGTTGTTAGGAATATTTTATAACTGGTCTGCACTTCCCATATTTCCTCGAAGTTGCATTAGAAAAACACTTTCCCAAGACTCATGTAAGAAAACATATGGATTAAGAGTTAGCGTCAAGTGTCTGTGAGCTTAGATTTAGCTGTCTCTGCAGTAGGAAGCCTTTAATTTTTGTGCCGTCCATTAGAGTAGCATCAGAAGGTCTGCCCTATTTAGAGTGATCCTTCCAACACATATTTTTCCTGTTCAGGCCCGCCAGGAAAAGTTGGTTCCAAACAACAGAAATCACCCCAACGCCGCTTGAGGAAACTTCCAGTGTGCCAGGGCTGTTGTTTCTTTGTTTTGCGATACCATACTCACACTTTGGTAACTTAGTACTTTTCCAAGCTGGCACATCAAAAAAGGCGCTCACTTGGCAAATCATTAGAGCTTTCAATGGGCTCTTCTCTTGAGGCATAGAGAGCGTGCTAGGTAGGCAGGGATATCATAAGCCAGTGGAGCAGGGGCCGTAGCCTCTGTTGACCTGACAGCAAGTGGGTTGTCCGTCAGACTCTAAATAACTCTTTTTGATGTGGCCGACTGGAATTAGTGACAAGTTTAAGGCGTAGAGCCCTGCTGAAACTTGACTTCTATCAGCCTAGGGAAATAAAATCTATAAATGTAAAATGTTGCATCGACACTGTTCATTTCACCAATTTTGATTGCTCTTTAAATTGTTCTCAAGATCAACTATTGTACATGTGGAGCAGTAGGCAGCTACAGAACTTTCAAAGGTTGCATAGGTTCAACTGATGTGTTTGCAATTTTTGACCTACTTATATTACTCTACTTCAGGCTAAGTAGGCACAGAGCTAAGGTACCTTTCTGTCTGTTTTTCCTAAGTAGAACTTTATAAAAAAGTTAAAAAGTCTGAATGTGAGCAATTAGGAAGTGACACACACAATCATCCAGTAGTACTTAGTTGACAGTTGGCTATCAAGGGACTTCCAACATCACAGGCGACCAAGATACAGTATATAATGAACATCAACAGAGCACGTTAAATATAACATCTAACAAATGTATAAACAGCTCCATGATGACACAGAGCCAGAAACACCAGCCCTAGACTGAATGTATGATGGAACAACTAATGCGAGAACCACGCGTGCCTGAACAACGCGGTAGGGACAACAACTGCGTTTTTATCATGAATGCTTTTAACACGCATGAGTTTACAATGTTTTTTCATTGTAAAAGCATGCCTAGTAAAGGCATGTGTGGGAAAGGCTTGTGTGGTTCTAGCATGCCACCCCCCGCGCACCTTAAGGCCCAAAAGTACCCCACCCCTAATAATAAAACTACCCCGACTCCTGCCCCTAAAAACAAAAGTACCCCAACACCCCCACTCACCCTGAGCCCTAAAACCTTCCCGACCCCCCACCCACCCTAAAAACAACCGAACCCCCACCCCACCCCTAAAAACAAAACTACACCGACCACCCACTCACCTCTAAAAACAAAACTACCCCTACCTCCCACCCTGCCCCTAAAAACAAAACTACCCGACCCCACCACCCACCCTAAAAACAAAACTACCCCATTACCCCATCTAGCCTGTGCCCTAAAACCTTCCCCAACCCCACCAGCCTAGAAACAACTGACCCCAGCCCCTAAAAACCAAACTATCCCGATCCCCCACTCCACCACTAAAACCCAAACTATCCCGATCCCCCACCCCTAAAACCCACACTACCCCTATCCCCCACCTCCTGCCCGAAAAAACCGAAACTACCCGGATCCCCCACCCATAAAAAACAAAACAACCCCGATACCCCCACCCACCCTGAGACCTAAAACCTTTCCAGATCCCCCACCGGCACTAGAAACCAAACTACCCGACCCCCCACCACGCCCCTAAAAACCAAACTACTCCGACCCACCCACCCCAACCCCTAAAAACCAAACTACTCTAACCCCTGCCCCTAAAAACAAAACTACCCCACCCCTAAAAAAAACGACCCATACTCCCACCCCTGCCCCTAAAAACAAAACTACCCCAACCCCACCAACCCGCCCCTAAAAACAAAACTACCCCATTACCCCATCCACCCAGTGCCCTAAAACCTTCCCCAACCCCCCACCCACCCTAAAAACAACAGACCCCAGCCCCTAAAAAACAAACTACCCCCGATCCCCCACCCCTGAAAAACACACTACCCCCATCCCCCACCCCCTGCCCTAAAAACGAAACTACCCTGATCCCCCACCCCTAAAAAACACACTACCCCATCCCCCCACCCTCTGCCTTAAAAATGAAACTACCCCGACCCCCCACTCCTAAAAACAAAACTACCCCGATGTGAGCCCTAAAACCTTTGCAGACCCCCCACCAGCCCTAAAAACAATGACCCCGCCCCTAAAAACCAAACTACCCGACCCCCACCACACCCCTAAAAACCAAACTACTACGACCCACCCTAGCCCGTAAAAACAAAACTACTCTAACCCCACACCCCTGCCCCTAAAAGCAAAACTACCCCAATGCCCCTACCCTGCCTCTAAAAACAAATCTACCCTGATCCCCACCCCTAAAAACCAAACTACCCTGACCTCCACCCCTTCCCCTAAAAACCAAACTACCCCGATCCCCACCCCTCCCCTAAAAACCAAACTACCCCGACACCCAACCCCCACCCCAAGCCCTTAATCCACCCCACCTCTAAAAACTACTCCCCAACACTGCCCCAAACCCACCAACCTAACCAAACTACCCCGATACACCTACCTTTGCCCCTTAAAACCAAACTACCCGATCCCCATCCCCTAAAAGCAAAACTACCCCAACCCCACCCCTATAAACAAAACTAGCCAACACCCCCACCCACCCTGAGCCCTAAAACCTTACCTGACCCCCCCACCCACTCTAAAAACAACCGACCCCACAACCCAACCCTAAAAACAAAACTACTCTGAACCCCAACCCCGCCACAGGCCCATAATCCACCCCACCCCTAAAAACAACCCCCCAACCCTGCCCCAACCCTACTTACCTGACCAAACTACCCTGATCCCCCACCGCACCCCTAAAAACCAAACTACCACAACTCCCACCCCACCCCAAGCCCTTAATCCACCTCCTACCCCTAAAAACTACCCTCCAACCCTGCCCCAAACCCACTCACCTGACCGCGCCCTCTCTCTCAATCCACTTTGCCTTTTTCTTTGCCTTAACCATGCATGTTTAGCACATGTGTGGTTAATGCAGAGAAAAAGGCAGTCGTTGTTCCGGCAAGCGTGCTTGTGCTTGCGTTGTAGACAATGCAAGTGTGACTTTGTTCAGGATGTTTCCCGCCCTAGGCTATTTCATCGATGGGGAAGGTCATGATACCTACCTAAGATTACCTGCTTAAGCAAAAGCCCTCTGGCAAAGTTTTCTGTCACCAACATAAATGGCTTATAGCCCATTGAAGATGACAATGCCACCCAGTCAAAATTACATATTTAACCCCAGTCTGTGATAGAAACTACAAACCACATACTGCGGAACCCAATAACAAGTGACAGTGCTTGAACACATATTCATGGCGATGGTGCATTTGTAGAAATACCAATAACATTATATAATGCATAGAGGTAGTTGTAAAGATTGAAGGTTTACTTAACATAATTCACTTTAGAAGTCTTGAACCAAAAACCCCAAAATCCTTTAATTTTAAGTAGAGTTCCAACTCTGCATGAATACACCACATTGGAGACAATGCTAGCATGCTGATATTACAACAACAGTCCTGTCTCCCATGGATCTATGTGCAAAACTGTAGAACACAAGAAATTAAAAGAAACAAAGGATTATTGCATTCTGTCTTACCATTTCTTACCACATCCCCTCACACAAGGTCCACAGTTTCACATGGACTCTGGCCTCTTTTACTATATCCTTTTACTTAGCAGAGCAGCACATTTGCTTGATAGACGCTTGCACTGGAATTATTCACAATATATCGCCACAACCATAGACCATAAAGTGCAGAAATGCAACATGTTGATGTTGATTGGAGCACAGCCCAGTCTGACACTTTTGCAAATTGAAGCATGTGATAATATAAGGTAAAAGGTAATACTTTTGGAGTAAAAAGCTTGTTTTGCATGCTTTAGATGTTTATATATCAATGTGAATTTTGGAATTTGGGTCTTTAGTTGGCAGAGGTATGCACCCTGTCCAAGTAGGGCCCACAACACCCCCTAAACTATCCTCTGCTCACCCTCTGATAGATTGGCGCAGAGCAGTCAGGCTTAACTTAAGAAGAAATGTGTAGAGTGTTTGTGAGAAAACAGGGATTGCAGAGGCCACCTAACGTTTTGCCCCCATTTTTTCCCTTTTTGCTGGTGTTTTCCTGACTTTGATGGTGCCACGGGTACTGCTAACCAGTCCCAGGGCCTGTGCTCTGTATAAAATAAGTCTGCAAATTAGGCTAATTATAATTAGGTATGTCAACCTACCTTTAAGTCCCTAATATATGGTAGGGCATGTAGGTTAGGGACCCCAGCATAGGCAGTGCACCCATAGGTGCACTGCTGGGGTGCCCAGGGTCATTTTAAAGCCAGGCCTGCCTTGCTGGCTGCTGTCAGATTAAAGTTATATGCAAATCCGACTTTGGAATTTAAAGTACTTCCAAAGTCTTAAAAGACCTTATTTTTACAGAAAAGCCACCCCTTAGGTGTTCCCTCTGTGCCCTAGGGTTGGGTGCCATGTAACTATAAGCAGGGACCTTATAAAGATAGTTTTTATAAGCCCTGGTGAGGTGAAACAACTACATTTGTTTTTCCCTCATTGTAGTGAATAGCCTCCATAGGCTAGAATGGGCAGACTTTATTTTAATTTATAAAGTCCCCTTAAGTGTCACGTTACTCAAGTTTGGTATCACATTAATAGTTACAGTAAATCCCACAACTTACAATTGTTGGATTTTATATAACTTTTTCAGGTACAGCGTTTAAACTCTACCTAAAAAGTTGCCAACTTCAGCCCTGTAGTTCTCTGCTCTGATTGGCCAGCCTCTGGCAGCCTGACCAGGTTGACTTGATGAGGTGTGAAGTTGCCTGGGCTGAACACGAAGATATATGCCTGAGGGAGGAGTTCTCCTGAGAACTCCCCTCAGCAGATGGAGAAGCAGGAAGGGAGGAGGACTGCCAAACTAGTCGTCAGAGGCAGGGAAAGACATTTGGAGTAGTCCAGAACCTCCCTCACTTCCTGCAACCCCAGCAAATTAGGTGCCCTCTTGATGAGAATAAGAGAGGGCTGGAAAATGGTGTGTTTAAGATTTTTAGCCACAGCAGTGGGTGGGCTCAGCCAGATGTAACCTCCAAGAATCTGTTTCAGCCATGATGGATTTTTGAGGAGTGTTGCTCCCTGGGATTGATTTTTGCCACACTTCCCAGGAAGTGGTCATCACAGGGGGAAGGACCCTGCACCTGATTGGAAAACCAGGACCCCCCTGTTTTTCACCCAGGAGCAAGGATAAAACTGGCAGACCTGCACCCATACCCCAGATCCCTACCAGATCCCTACAGGAGAAGAAGGACTGCCCTGCTGGAACCCTGACCTGCACTTGGACACTGCACTCTGGAGGACTGCACCAGCTGCACACTTGGGCTTCACCAGAAGAAGGATTTTGCGTGGCTTCAACTGCTTCAAGGTGGGACTCCCTGTTTGCTACAGGTGACAAATTGCTAATCAGAGACCCGTTCACCAACTACTAAAGAAGAGGAACAGCTGACCACTGTCCAGTGGCCAAATTGGAGTTTGCACCAGGTGCATTCTGGGCGCTGTCGTCCGCACCCTCAAGGAGCATCTCAGAGCTTCTGTAACCTTGGAGTAAGCTGTGGACCTCAAAAGAACCCTAAAAGAACACCTGGGAGAATATCCAGAAGTTTGGAGATGTTTGAAGAACTTTTGGAAAAAAGCTCCATAAAGGGACCGACCTGCCACAGCAAATCTAGCCTGCTTACCTCAACCGTGACCAGGCTTGACTTGCAGGTTCGTCCCGGTGAAGAAAATCTCTGAAAAAGTGACCAAGTCTGAACGTAGAAAGTTGACACTGACCTCCCAGTGTATCCGAAGAGGGCTCCAAGGATGTCAGATCAAGATTCAGGTTTGCATCAGTCGAAGGATTTGCTTCTAGAAAAAACAACTAAGTCAGAAGGTAAAAATCTCCCCCGAGGGCTCCCTCGACAGGTATCAGAGGAAGAGTTCCAGGAGGTCGGATTAGACTGACGACTTGGTCCCACTGAAGAAAATCTTCAAGAAAACAACTATATCCGAAGGTAAACTTTAGACTGAGGCCTTCCAAGGGCATTAGCTGAGCAAGGCTCCATTGTGGTCAGCCTTAAACTTTGACTTTGCCCCGGTCAAGGTGGGATCAGATGACCAGGTTGGCGCTATTAGTTTCTATGCGCTAAAAATCATTAAATATTTAAAAAATCATATCTCTGGTTCCCTTTATCCGATTTTATTCGTTTTGGTGTCATTTTAAAGATGAAAATATGGTCTATTCTATGATTTGGTGTTGGATTTTTATTGTGATTTACTTATTTACTGTTTTGCGATTTTTAAATGATTTACACATTTGTCTCCTAAATTGAGCTTTGTCGCTCTTTGCCAAGCTACCAAGGGTTGAGCTGGGTTTAATTTATTGAGACCTAACTGGACCTAAGTGGAGGTTAGTGGCATATTGCTAAGTGTAGATACTTACCTGCCCTTAACTATAATCCATTTTCCAACAGTGTTTGTGCAATACATTAGCAACAACACAGTGAAGACACCACAAAAAGAGTCCAAGTTAGAAAAATAGATTATGATTATATATATAAAACAAGACCAAAACAACAAAGATCCATCAGTAGAAGTCGAGATATGAATTTTTAAAGATTTAAGGCAAATATAGTGCTTAGAAGTAAATAGCGTTCCAAGAGTTAATGGATCACCTTTGATGTGTTGTTGATCCCCACGCAGATGAGGTGTTGTGATGAATTTGTCCACACAACTGTGGAGATGCATTGGATCTGTGAGCAAAGCGTTGGTTCCGAAGTGTGGTAGTACCAAATGCGATACCCTGTGTTATTCTTCATGCTGTGGAGGAGAGGCATCGATCTTCTCCACACGGTGGGGCAATGCATCAGTTCCAGAGTGATGGTTCCTAGTGTGATGTGGCAGTTCTGTGTGCCATGCACCAATCCGGTTCCTGCAACAGTGGTGATGTGTTGATTTTACTTGTTGCAGCAGAGGATGTGTCAGTTCCACTGGGGCATACCCCTACATCCACTTCCAAGGGTCCAGGACTAGGGTGGCACAAGTGGGCAGGTCGTGCTCACCAGCAGATGAGCCCATGACAGGAACAGGAGGATTCTAAGCCTTTCATGTCCATGAGACTTAGGCAACAGGAGGAAGGCCAGCAAGCCCATGGAGACACTCTGGGGTCAAGTGAAGCAGGTCCAGTCCTTTTCACCCGGGCAGGGGACCAGCAGGCAGGAGGGCAGCTCAGCAAGGCAAGAGCACAGCAGAGCAGAGTACAGAAAAGCAGCATTCCAGCAGATTAGCAGTCCTTTCAACACAAAAGTTCTTCTTCATGGCAGAGTATTCACAGAGTTTTTCTCACCCCTCCTCATCTTCCTCATTTTTTAATATATGTTGGTGCTCTGATTTCATCCACCCTTCCATCCTCCATGATGCTGACCACCCACCCGACTTCCCACACGCTCTCCTTGTGATTTTTTTAAAATATACTTTTAAGGTGATTGAGCAGCTACAAACACTGCTGTCCTGTTCACAACAATTTCTATGCTTCTTGTGACTTTTTTCTCATTGTTTTATTACTTGAATTAATGGATCTTATATGGGCAGCCACCATGCAAATTTGGTGAATTACAAATGGCCACCCGGGTCAATGCGCTTGCACACAAAGACATCCCAATCATCACATCATGATGAGTATGTGTCATGAGGCTGACAGCCATTGTAAATGGATTTTATTTGAAAAACAAATTGTCATCGTATATACATCTTTATACATGCACACACATAGCCAATAAATGCATTTTAGACCTACTGGTTTTGGCAATTTGGCTAACATAGGAGTCGGACAAGATACTGTACTGAAATCCGACAGTTGTGATACAGAACTAAGACCCAGATTTATACTTTTTGACGCAAAACTGTGCAAACACAGTTTTCCGTCAAAAAGTTTAGTGCTGTCTTGCACCATTTTTCAGCGCCATCAGGGCATCATATTTACACTATGACGCATAATGGTGCTAAGAAATGGTTAGAGTAAAAAATGTTGACATTAACCTTTGCCCCCTGTCATAAGGCAAAATGATTTTAATGCTGCAAAACTGACTCTGACCCGTTTTGCTGCACGTAAACATGTCACAAACGGATATACACCATTTTAACCCCACATTTGCATCAACTTTAGACGCTAAGCAGGAAAGAATGCAATTCAAAGGAAGCAGCAGGCCAGGAGAGACCCCAGGGTGACCCCATACATTCAGGAACCAGCCAGAAGGACACACGAAAGTCCCAGGAGAAGAAAAAGAAAAATCGGATTAGTGAGGAGGAGCATGAGATCTTTGTTAGAGCGGTGACAGAGCACCAACACCAGCTATTTGTCACCTCCATATTGCCAATTGGTAAGAAAGAGGCAATATGGCAGCAAATAGTGGACAAAATCAACGGTGTGGCAAAGGTGAAGTAAATGTCACGGAGTGCAAGAAGCGCTGGCATGATTATAATGAGACTAAGGAGAAAATGGCCAGGAATAGAAAGGCAGCACTGCAAAATGGAGGTGGAAGCCCTGCACCACAAGAGGACCTGGATGAGGTGCAGGAGATGATTGCAACGGTCAACCCGGAAGAGCAGGTCACAGGAATACAAGGACAGGACAGCGTAGACTTACAACAACCTCCACAAATGCAGGGTAAGTTGTATGGGGAAAATAACTGCCAATTTTACTAATGCCAGAAGGAGGAGGCACATGTGATACACTCAATTCATGCAAAAGGAGTGTAGTGGGACACATCGCCCATTAATCAAGATGCACCATTGAAACATAAGCGACATGTACACACACCTTGGATGTGCCATGCACTACAACACATACACAACCTGGACATATGTCAATCACCAGGGCTATATACCAACATGTACATATGCAGCACATTGGATGGAAGGCATGTCTAATTACTGTGCCTGTGGCTGTGTCATCACAACACCCCTTGCATACAGTCAAACCCACCCTACCCACACAACTGAGACATCAGAGACTAGGAAGAAAGTCAATATCATTACTGGGATTATGTCATGGTGGTGTCTCTCACAGAAAAACTTAGCTACTGCCATGTCCCATTGCCAAAACACATGTGTGCTGCATCTTACAGCACCCATTAAAATGGTATCTTAGCTAACATTACTCATACATGCACAGGAGGAACACTACCCTGCACATAAACAACCCATCCCCATAAGGCAGCCACTTCTTTATCATGCTGCTATAATGCCTGTGTGGGTTCAGGGAGAACTAATCTGTGCAGCTGCTGGGGGAATTGCAGGGTGGTCCCCAACCCTGCGTAACAAACCTGGTCCTGTGTTGAGCCACATATATTGAGGCTGATCAGAACTGTGCTACTAGAGAAATATGTGCAACAGAGATTGCAATCTGTAGAACACAACACATACAAGCTGAGCCCACAACAACTCTGACACAACCATGTGAGCCACATAGGACTCTGGAAACAATCACACAAAGACAACATATGGTGTATGTCTGTGAATATCATGGTGCACAATATATCACATTGACAGGCGGGGGATGGCGCATGGGCAAGTCTGGCATTGGTAAGACTGCCAGTGTGGTTTTCCCTCCGCAGTTGACAGTATGAGTTTTGTGCTGGGATACGGGTGGAAATCTGACCTTTGCATGACATTTGGATGGCCATGCAGAGACTGGTGTAAAAGCGGGAACAGATTCTGGAGGGTAGCGCTGATGGTAATGCTTGGCTGGTGTCACAAGACAGGTGGCATTGCCAGTCCGTAATCTGCTGGCAACCTGCCAGTGCCAGGCCATTGGCCCATGTGGCTTTCCCCATGGTCAAAATATGCCACTTCCACCTGTGCTGTTGGAGGTGGTCTTATTGCCAATGGTCATAGGACTTCCAGATTTGTAATGAGGGTCCATGTATGCACTATTTCAACTAATTGCAAAATCTCCATCAAACTACCTAGAGGCCCTGATCAAAGCTGAAAATAAGTCAACTATCTATGTCCATAAGTTAGTGGCATCAGGCACTGTCATGTACAAAATGCTGTTCACATCAATATATGATACACACGCCGGCCATCCCTGAGCCCATCCCTGTGCCAGTGGTAAATTAGCTGCACTGCCACAGTGATGATCCCTTGCACTGTAGTGCAAGTTTGACTGCATAGTTGTGTAGGAGGAGCACCTCTCAGCATAACCAGAAACTGAAATGGCAATCTACTAGGTCCATGTGTGCTGTGAAATGCAGCATATATACACATACATTAACATGAGTGGCAATCAAAGTAAACTACATTATTGCGTCTTGGTAATGTCATTCTTGGGGTGGTGTAAGGGTTTGGTACCAACCTGGTGTATGAAAAAACGTGAAACTGGGACGGGGCAAATTGCAATGTGTGTTGGTGTGGCTTTACCACCACAACAGCCATTGCAAGGCCCTACTATCCAAATTGATGCATGGGAAGTGGCCACAATAACAAGGTGGTGTCAAGCCACCATAAGGGATACACCACACCTTGGAAATATGACACAGCCTATTGCACAACCTCAGCTTCCCGTTATGTGACACTCAGGTGGGAAAAAGGGCTGATAAATTGGACCCATAATGTACAAGAAAGAATGTTTCGGCTGTATGTTGTCACTGTGCCTCCAATAGCAATTGAATGATGTGACATGTCAAGTGCCACAACATATAAAGATTGATTTTACACCATCTCATTGCAGAGGATGATGGCTCTCCTGTTGATGTGCCTGTCCTGGAGTTCTCCGATGACCTGGATGACCAGCTGATAACCATCGGCCAACAGACTCTCCAGATGTCCTGGTATCCCTCCCGACACCACCTCCAGTTGCAAGGAGGACAACCAATGTTGCAGAACCCCAGATTACCCACCCAAAACCCATAATATACTACCTGCCAGTACAAACACAGCTCAGGACCCCGAGGACCCAGAGACAAGCTTCCATAGGACAGTGGCAGGAGTCCAGCAGGAGCTGGTCAAGCAGGTGCGGGTTTGGATGGAGACTGTGGCAGCCAGCCTAGAGGGAATGCGCACGTACCTCATGACAGCTAATGAACACACAGCGGCCAACCGAGGCACACACTCCCCACTGTGTGGAGCCTAGCAGGGTCTGGTGGACATAGCTGCTACCGTGAAAGGAGATGCCACAACAACTGCCCTCCCAAACTGGCAGCAGCATGATAGAGAACAAGCTGGACTCAATTCAGCATGAAGTGGCCTTCCCCAGGGAAGACATGGCTGCCTACCATTGGGATGTTGCAATCATTTAAATAAATCAGCAGTTCCTCCTTGCTGCAGTGATGCCATATGTCATACCACAAATTGCAGCTGCTGAGAATTGGAACTCCACATCTTCAAAGACTGAAGTGTGTGGCTCCTCTGCCTCTCCACCACCACCAACTTCACAGGAGCGACCACACACATCAGAGGATGAAGATGTGTAACAGATCACTTTAACATGGGCAGCTTTCTCCTTAATTCTGGGCTAAAGATCATGACAGTGTTGTCTCAGTAGGATAAGTGCACTCTTCGCCCACAGACTGTTGACCTGTCTGCTATGGATTGTCATTGTCTCTCACTTACCAATTGGCAATTTTTGTTCCTCCTCACTTATCAACACTATTCTGAAGCATGTCTCATGACATATTCCTCAACCCTGGACTCAGATTGTGTCAAAAAATTATTATTCACAAATGGGGTTCTACACCTGGACATTGTTGATATTTCACTTAGACACTTTCACTTGTAGATAAACACGTTGTACATAATTTCCATGTCAACATTTTCTGTGATCAGTCTACTTAGCTAAATGATAGTATTGTGTGTATCCATGTCAATGACTCCAGAAGATCAGTACATGAGTGCTAAACTGTGAGGGCAAAAATCAACACACAAGGATACAAACATGACAATGGTGTAGACTTCTCATAAACTGATGGATACATACAGATTGTGGTCAAGACATGTGGCAGGTCAGGCAGAAAACCAAGTAAAAGGCAATGTAGCCCACTAGGAGTACCAGAATAACTCATTGATGTGGTACAGAGATAGCTAACCTCATCAGTGATGGGTACTGGTCAATGTTGTAGGATAGAGTTCCATATGGGGCTGATGTATGATCTGTCACAGTTCCCAACATGTTAGACATGACAGCCTTAAGGTGTTCACCCCTAACTTTTTGCCTGCCTCCCTCCACTTTTTATTTACTGTTTTTGCTGGTTTTAAGACTTTGCTATGCTAAAGTGCCTATGCTCTCTCCCCTTAAACATGATGACATTGGATCATACCCAATTGGATTGCTTAACTTACTTATAAGTCCCTAGGAAAGTACACTATGTGTGCCCAGGGCCTGCAGAATAAATGCTACTAGTGGGCCTGCAGCACTGATTGTGCCACCCACTTAAGTAGCTCCTTAACCTTGTCTCAGGCCTGCCATTGCAAGGCCTGTGTGTGCAGTTTCACTGTCAATTCGACTTGGCATTTATAAGTTCTTGCCAAGGATAAAACACAAATTTTTCTAAATATAAGTCACCCCTAAGGTATGCCCTAGGTAACCGATAGGGCAGGGTGCTGTGTCGGCAAAAGGCAGGACATGTACCTGTGTAGTTTACATGTCCTGGTAGTGCAAAAATCCTAAATTCGTTTTTACACTGCTGTGAGACCTGCTCCCTTCATAGGCTAGCATTGGGGCTGCCCTCATACATTGTTTGAGTGGTAGCTGTTGTTCTGAAAGGAGTAGGAAGGTCATATTTAGTATGGCCAGAATGGTGATACAAAATCTTGCTGACTGGGGAAGATGGATTTAATATTACTATTTTAGAAATGGCACTTTTAGAAAGTGAGCATTTCTCTGCACTTAATTCTTTCTGTGCCTTACAATCCACATTTTGCTGGGTTTAGTTGACAGCTCCCTTGTGCATTCACCCAGGCACACACAAACACAGGATACTCAGTCTCACTTGCATACATCTGCATTTTGAATGGGTCTTCCTGGGCTGGGAGGATGGAGGGCCTGACACTTGTATGTCAAAGGACAGTAGCATGCCCTCACACAAAGGACTGCCAAACCCCCTATTGGGAGCCTGGCAGAGAGGATTGAACTGAAAGGGGATCTTGTGCGCTTCAAAGCCACCCTTTGAAGTCTCCCCCTCTTCAAAGGCACATTTGGGTATTTAAACAGGGCCGCTGCCCCTACCAGCTCAGACACTTCCTGGAGAAGAAACTTGAACCAGAACCTGCATCATGCCAAGAAGAACTGCCTGGCTGCCCAAAGGACTCGCCTGTCTGGTTTCTGTGAAGGACTGCTGCCTTGCTGTTGCCCTGCTGCCTTGCTGCTCTCTGGCTGAGGTGAAGAAATGCTCTCCAAGGGCTTGGATAGAGCTTGCCTACTGTTCCCTACAGTCTCAGGATCAAAAAGACTTCATAGCTACAAGAAGGACTCCTTGTGTGGCAAAATCCGATGCACAGCCTGCCAGAAACAGCCTGCACCGCTGTGAAAAATTCACTGCACGCCGAATCGGAACAACGCAGCCCGACTTTGCATCGAGAAGATCGATGCAGCACCAGTGTAGCAACTGGAAATTATACGCATGCCCTACCGGATCAACGAACAGCTGGGCCGGAACGATGCAGCCCAACTTCCAGAGAGGAACCAACGCAGTGCCTGCCGTGCAGTAGAAAATTTTACACAATGCCCACCGAATCGATGCAGCTCCTGTGACTTCATCCTGCCAGTGCAGAAAATCCATGCATCATCCCTGTGGCGTCCGACAACCCCGCAACCTGAAGAGGATCCAAGACCGAGCACCGGAAATCGTTGCACAGCCATCCCTGCGTGAAAACTAAACAACGCATCGCCGTGTGTGGCCCGAGAAATCACCGCACACCCCTTTGTTTCCATGCATCTCCTCCTCTGTGGTTCTTTGCAGAGATTTTCCAAGCGAACCAGGTACTTTGTGCTTGAAAGAGACTTTGTTTGCTTCTAAAAGACTTAAGACACTTTATATCACTTTGACAGTGATATCTCCACATATACTTATTGCATTTTAATCATTTCGACCTGCATTTATCCAGATTAATATTATATGTTTTTCTAAACACTGTGTGGTGTATTTTTGTGGTGCTATATGGTGTTATTGTATGATTTATTGCAGAAATACTTTACGCATTGCCTTCTAAGTGAAGCCTGAATGCTCAGTTACAAGCTACCAGAGGGTGGGCACAGGATAATTTGGATTGTGTGTGACTTACCCTTACTAGAGTGAGGGCCCTTGCTTGTACAGGGGGTAATCTGACTGCCAACCAAAGACCCCATTTCTAACAGGACCCCAACAATGACAGCTAAAGTACCAGACTTTCCTGTCTCAGAGAAACCATACATAGACGTAATGAATGGTCGCTACGCTGCATGGCAGACGCATGGACTAGTAGATGTGATGTTGCAGCCAATGTGACAGCTCAGTTGTCAATAGGTGAAGTACTTGTTAAAAAAAGAGGGATTTGAAGGCAGGATGGATTCTCTAGGCCAACCCCCAGTTTGCCCAGTGCACTCATGGGAAGACCCTGAGACTCCAGCAAATTACACAAATTGTATGGAAGAATGCAAAAATATTTATTTTAAATACAAGAGACCTTAAACAACTAAAACCTACCCTATCCTAAACTAACCTTTACTAACTATACTTACCCAACAACTATAGCTATCTACCCTATGCTAAACTTAACTTACACATTAAACATCATGCTCTAAACATTGCCCCCTGCACCTCTTAAGAAACAAGACACAAGTAGGACAACAATTAATGATACTACACATGTACTAACTAATCCTAAACAAATATTGTTTTTAAAAACATCTTTATGTTTACATTATTTTTTAGTTTTTGTTTAAAAAAATACATATATACCCCAACATGTCTCCACCACCACCCACCCACCAATAAAAACATTAGAAGAAAAAACCCACCCCCAACTACACTTATCTTAGCTAATCAATAAACCTACATTAACCTAACACTAGCTCCCTAAACCCCACAATAAAATATATCAACTTCAAAAGAGAGGGAAATGAACTGGGAGGGAGTCAAGTGACTGTTCAAGTTAAGTTTGGTCTTCAAATCCCTACGCAGGTCCTGCAGCAACTGTGATGTTCCGACGGCAGGTGATGTAACCAGTTGTGGTTGTGTGGCATCCGGTGCAACTGATGTGGTTGGGGTGGGGCCAGCTGTGCACCCCTGCACCACTGAGGAAGTTGCTCCTTGCTTAACCTTTGGAGGCTGTGTGGGGGCCCCATGTGGTAATGCCCGCCATTCCCCAGTAGCTTTCTCGGATCAGAAGTGGCGAGCCATGCGGCAGTATCCAGACCCCACTTCCAGGATGTGGCGGTAACGTGCTGCTCTCTTGTGAAACTCGTGCCTCTCCTCATTTGTCATGTTAGCAGCTGTAAGATGAGGACAAGCAACCATCAATGTCAGCATTGGGTGGAGTCTGTACAGATTACCAGTTTACATTGCTACATCTAATTACACATACACTCCAACAAACATTCCAGAAAAGACAAACTTCCTCCTCATCTGTGTCTGTTTCCAACCATACATCACCGGTATCTTGTACATGTCAGTGGGAGGAGTGGTAAGTGTTGTTAACCAAAAAGGGTCAGAGCTGATAGGAACAAATGCAAGCCTGATCAACATAAGTGTAACCTACACTGTGAGCATCACGTCTTTCTACAAGTTTGGTAGTCTCCTCTCCCTGAGCCTAGGGGGGGATTGCCAAACTATCCATCATCTCAACAGTCCTGGACATCCACCAAGTCCTGAGCACTCTTCATGGAGTCAAGGAGTGGACCATATGATAGGGGGGCTGCTAACTAGAAAGGACGGTATTCAAAGGATAATAACATCTACATTCATATGTCCAGGTGTAGACACCCATCAATATGTGATCTGCCATTACTATTCCCTTTACACACAGTTCCATGCCAGCACCTGTTGGGCCTTGACCTGTATACAAGCCAATCACATTCTATAAAAGTGGAACATACATGAAGTGAAAAAGACGGAGCGCCATGCTCAGGAAAAATTGGCAGCCCAGTCCTCTGCCTTTAAAAGAACGCAGAGATGAGACAAATTAAATCTAAAATGGTGCACCCCTGTGTTGTCAACTATGCCTGGACACATTTTGCTTACATACTACAATCCAGAGACCCTTGCCCCGTGGTGTAAGGATGGCTGCGATGAGGGGGAGATTGCTCTTGTGCAGGAAGGGACAACTTCAAACACAATAAAGTAATCTTCAAAGAGTTTTTACAATTTAAATGTGTGCTGTCTAATGCATCACCCATTGAACGATCCAAAACGGAGGAAACATATGAGTATTTATCCTCATTGCGCATTGCTAAGGTCCCCCTTGGGGTGTGTTCAGAATTTGTTACTGCCTCTGGTGTGAGAAAATCTGTAAATCTGGTACTGCGTCTAAATGCAATGGGTGTTGTTGTGAGCATGCCACAGCAACACCCATTGCATTTCTTACGCTGCCCCAGATATTAGAGTTTTCTTACACCTGAGTCAGTGCAAATTTTGCTAACCCCACACCAGGGGTGGTGCTAGAAGGGTGCAATGAGGAGAAATGTAGTTATTTCCCCTCAATTTTTGCTCTTTCTATGCGTGCTGGTCTCTGCAACATGCAGAGAAAGAGCAAATTGCATTTGGAGATTTTATTTTGTGCAGGAGGGACACCCTACAACTATCCAACTTCTCAACGCAGCGATTCCTGCACCGTGGCACAAGTGTGGTTGCATTGGGGCTTGGCTGCAAATTTAGTAACAACACAGGGGACAACACAGGGGGGCACTGTATATGATTGAATAGGGCGCATTCCAGCATTGTAAAAATGACAGAGTGCGGCTCAGCCAATTTTGCCACAGCATTGCATTGCGTAATTTTTGGTTAAATGTGGGCCTAAATGTTGCTTGACACCACATTGTATACATGGTGCTGGGGATAGCACACCACGAACCTCCCAAGACATGACTCCCTGGTGGTGCTTGGGGATCTTAAAAATGGCCCATTGTGTCACTATCTAGCATACTATGATATCTGATCATTCGGGAGGCTAACACATCTGGCATTGCATTCCAATGGCAGGACCATTGTCACACCCATAGTATTTCTGCCTGCAACAGATGTAGTAAACATCCACATGATTATCATAGCTCACAGATAAACTGCTACCCTGGGATTGTGTGGGTATTGCAAGGTGTTGAGGATTGGCATAATACTTTCGTCAAAGGATAAAGTTAAATGTGTGTGCCATCTCAATGCAGACACACTTAATAAATTGCTATGGCGGTGGACCCATGTGAAGTTGGTTTACCTACCTGCTCATTCACTGAATTGAAACATGGATGTAGTGCAAATAGTGGGAGGCATGCCATTGTTGCCACGGTATACCATTATTAATCCAGTGAGGGATAAATACATGGGCATAGAAATAGCGCTCAACACAGACACACTTGCTCTGTGGTCAGAGGATGCATCTGGTGTTGCAGGTCAGTGAGTGATGTGGCAGAGATGGAGCTGATGCAGTGCAGCCCCATACTGTCAGTGAGGAGCTGTAGGCCAGTGGAATGGACTCTGCACATGTGTGTGGTAGTGGGGGCGCTATAGGCTGTCTGTGTTAGATAATGAATTGGAACTGCCAGTAGTTTCTTCCCAATTCATGTTCAAGCACCCTTACATGGCCTCGCCTAATTACACACAGGGGCCTATAGGACTACAGTGGTGCTGCACCAATTGCAGCTCTACTGTCCACTTGGGCCTCAGTGCACCCCATAATCACAGCCATGTCTGTGCATAGTCAAATAAAAGTCACAACATGATGCTGGTATCTTCAATTCATGCGAATGCTAATAGATTCACTCTGCAGGGGTTCCAACAGATCACTGCAACTTCAGATGAATACATAGGGTTCCTTGTCAGACATATATATACATATATATATATATATATATATATATATATATATATATACCCACAGCTCAAACCTTCTCTCAGCTGTTGTGCAGACTTGATGGAAATCATACATATGGTTTAAGTAATTGACTCTGGGGAATTCACTTTGTGCTCCCTATTCTGACTTGGAACACCCTTTCATGTCTGTTGCATGGCGCAGGCATCATTAGTAGGTCCTCATTACAAAGGTACACCATGCATGCATCACAGCACTTTGGAACACATTTCTGCGAAGTGGTGCAGCACTAGGGCCTGATTTATGAAAAGTTGGTGGCACCTTTGTGTAATTTTTTTACGTAAAAATGGAGCAAACTTACAAAATGTATGTATATTTTGTAAGTTTTCATTGCTTCGGCGTGAAAAAATGATGCAAAGGCAGTGGCGACTTTTCATAAATCAGGCCCCTTGTGCTGCTGCACATTAAGGGGGTCATTCTGACCCTGGCGGTAAAATCCGCCAGGGCCAACGACCGCAGGGAGCACCGCCAACAGGCTGGCGGTGCTCCCTTGGGCATTCTGACCGCGGCGGTACAGCCGCGGTCAGAAACGGAAAACCGGCGGTGTACCGCCGGTTTTCCGCTGCTCTGGGGAATCCTCCATGGCGGCGCAGCTTGCTGCGCCGCCATGGGGATTCCGACCCCCATACCGCCATCCTGTTCCTGGCGGTTTTGGCCGCCAGGCACAGGATGGCGGTATGGGGTGTCGTGGGGCCCCTGGGGGCCCCTGCAGTGCCCATGCCAATGGCATGGGCACTGCAGGGGCCCCCGTAACAGGGCCCCACCAAGATTTTCAGTGTCTGCCATGCAGACACTGAAAATCGCGACGTGTGCAACTGCACCCGTCGCACCCCTTCCACTCCGCCGGCTCCATTCGGAGCCGGCATCCTCATGGAAGGGTGTTTCCCGCTGGGCTGGCGGGCGGCCTTCTGGCGGTCGCCCGCCAGCCCAGCGGGAAACCCAGAATACCTGCGGCGGTCTTTTGACCCCCTAAGTGTGCACCTTACCACACTCCTGACCCCACCATGTTACTAAACAGTGCACCATGGTGTTAGGGGAAGTTGAAGTACAAATATGTGACACTACTCTGGCGCTTTGCAAGACTTGCATAAAATATATTTACGTTAGTCCCTCAAGTCACCGAGAGGTGCATTGTTAATGAGGTGAAGATCTGTTAAATGTCTACAATGATCAATCATTAAAAATATTTTGACTTATGTGGCAAAGTTATCTCATTGATTTAATTGCGCCATGTTCATTGCCCCTTTGTGGCGGGAACACCACGCTTGCAAACATAATGCCTGGGGCAGGGCTCCTGTGTGTGATATGTTCACAAAGTTGCGCTATTTATGCATTGCGCCACTTTGTAGACACAATCCAGGGAAAAATGGTAGGGATTGCTGCCTTAGCGTTCACTATATGACACAATGCTGGTGCAAAGGTGGCACCATAGACTCCAACATTTATGCCTTTGTGATGGTTCTACATGATTTATCAAACATCTGACTTAATTGCATTGGCTTCATTGTTGACATGTGTACTCCCGGCTTGAACTGGCGCAGTGACTCTTCATATCGGTTGCATACAACTACCCTGGTATCCAGCCGCAGTCTGACCCCGAGTCAGGCCCTAGACCTTCCTCAGCTTCTCTCTCCGAGGTAGACTGACTCAGTGATGGACTACGGGGAGCAGGAATTAGTTGCTACGAGACTGAGCATATTGTCTACCCAGTTCCTAGTGTACTACTTCATTCATACAATCTACTCTGACAGATCCCTACAATCCGGGAATTAGTGAGAATATCACCTCTGGAGCCAGTGAGGAGGGGGGATCCTTCGCGACAAGCGCTCCCTACAATCCTGGGTTTATTTTTCCTGTCAAGTTATTAGACATGAATATGACTGGTTTTGTACCTAGCGGAATGAATAATCTACAGGGTAAGAAAGAAAAGGGTCAATTTATGATCATGGGGGACACTAAGTTTTCTGGCTGTATCCCCCCTTTCAGAGAGCAACCCCGAGTGAAGCTTGGCAAGAAAAAACAGACGCATTTGATACTGTTCTTAGCTGGAACATAGCAGGGCTGGAGAGCAAAATGCTAATTCCAGGATGGTGCCAATTTATAGATGAACATCAGATATGTCTATTTCAAGAAACATGGGCATTGGGGCCCAAATATAGATCAGGCTTTAAAAGCTACTGGGTTCCAGCGCGCAAGGCGTCTTCTGGGAGACCATCAGGAGGGCTATTTATATGGCTAAGCTGTTCTCTCAGGTGTAAGGTTGAAGTTGTAGATATGGGCGACCCTGATTTACAGGCCTTACTAGTATCGACCCTCAAGGAGAGACCTCTACTAATAATTAATATATATAACAGGAGTGTGGGCAGTAATTATGATTCTGATGCCCTGACCATACTGAATAGCTTTCTCCACAGCAACATTTCAACCTATTTCATCTTAATTGCAGGGGACTTTAACGTTACCTTCGAGCCCTATCCTTTGGTCCATGAGCTCTATAAAGAAGAGGATGCCTATTGGGGCATCCCCCAGTTAGTGTCAAGTAAAAGACCCAGATTGAATAGAACAGCGCACCAAGTTGCTGATATTACACTAACACATGGTCTTCGAGCTTGCAACGGTCGCTCCCGTTCAGATGCCAACTCGCACTTCACCTTTAGGCGTGGAGCTCACAGGAGTCAAATTGATTATATTTTACTTGACATCCGACTGTGGGGCCATATGTCTGACATGAGGGTGCAAGAACATAAAGAGAGTGACCACGACCCACTGATTTTATCGATTAGGGGTCTGCTGCCTTCGCTTGAAGTTCCCCACCCTAAGGCATATGCACAACAGCTCGCCCTGACAAATAATAGACGTAGTGTCAAATAGGAGTCTGTTATTACCTCCTCTGATTCCCTTTCACTAATATACAATTTATTAGCAGACCAAATAGAGCACATGCTTTTGCATTTAGAGGACGGTGACAGGCTTTTAGCAGCTCACACTGAACTGTTCAGCTTTTTAAAGTATCTTCTCACAAAGGGATCATCAGTAAACCTAGGAAAAAGTGCAGTGCAAGGTGGTTTAGCAACACATGCGGGGAAGCCCAGCATAAGCTATTGAGAACACTGAAAGAGGGTCATGTAGAGCTTATAAGAAAAGCAAGGAAGGGCTACAAACAGGAATGTTCTAGGTCACGCAGGAGCTGGGAGGAGGCCAGATGGGTAGCTATCCTGGAGACTGCAAAAGCAAACGATATTTCAAGGTTTTGGAAATTTATAGCAGATGACAGTAGAGATTCATCCTCCCCGCCTGGTACATCAATCCTCTCTGCAGCATGGATTGAGCACTTTGGTCGACTATATGAAGGGCCATCCGAAGCTACCTTTAGGACCATTGACGATAGCTCAATTTCCAGGGCCACCCTGATCAAATTCAGTCTAGCTGAAACCAGAGCTGCAATAATCTCATTGAATTGGGGAAAGTCCCTGGGTCCTGATAAGATCCCGGGCGACTTATATAAGACAAGATCTGATATATGGGCCCCTTATTTAAATTTAATCTGTAATGCAGTTGCGGCAGGAGCACCTGTTCCACCCTCTTGGAAAGGGGTTGAGATAGTTCCCATCTTCAAAAAAGGCAGTCCTAGTGATCCTGCCATTTACCGCCCGATATGTCTACTTGACAAGTCCCAAAAAATCTTTGCAAAGCAACTCTTGTTCCATCTTGACGAATGGATTTCAGAGTCCGAAGCTATATCCGATCTACAGGCAGGGTTCAGACCCACAGTTAGCATTATAGATCAAGCCCTGAGGTTCCTGGTAATCAAATGGAAGAATGTGGACCTAGGGGGGTGAATCTGTATGTGGTTTTCATTGACCTTAGGCCTGCATTTGATTTGGTCCCCAGGAACCTGCTATGGTTGACACTATCCAATATGGGTGTTCCAATAGGCCTCCTGAAACTTATTGTTTGATTGCACGAGAATACCTACGCACAAATTAGGTGTGGTAAGGACGGCAAATTCACAGATCCTGTAGCTATCAAAAGAGGAGTCAGACAAGGTTGTGTTCTTCCCCCTACCCTCTTCCTCCTATACATAAATAATTGTATCCAATATTTAGAGAATTGCACAAACGATTCGCCCAAGCTGGCTAGGAAGAAAATACCGTGTCTGCTATATGTGGACGACACTATCCTGCTAGCTAAATCACCGATGGGAATTCAAAATTTGGTCAACCAATTCTGTGTCTTCTGTAGAGACTACGGGTTGGATGTTAATGCGAAGAAAACAAAACTTATGATATACAGTGCCTCAAGAAAAATATTACGTTCAAGAATAGTAATGAATTCAATTCCGCTGGAAAGAGTTGCTGAGTTCGATTATTTAGGCATTAGGCTAACGGACTCGGGCAGTTGGGAGGCTGCTATTGGTAAAGGGGCACTCATTATAAGCCAAAGAGGTGGGGCATTAATACGTAAGGCTAGAACTGCAGCGAGCCTCCCCTTGAATCCAATCTCTCAGATTTATAAAGTCCAAATCCGTGCTGCGGCCCTGTATGGAGCAGAACTTTGGGGTCCCACAGAAAATTGGATATTTTACAAACTAAAGAAAATCACTTCCTTAGACATGTATCCAGGTTAGGGAAGGGTACACCAATGACCCCTCTCAGACTCGACCTAGGACTAAATAGCATCAAAGCCACAGCGGGTTTGAGACCGCTTTCTTACTGGATCCTTTTATGGAAAACTGACGAACTTGAACCAAGAGAACTTATAATATCCTCACAGGGATGGGAAAAAATCCTTTGGCTGAAGTATCCCGAGCTGATCCCTGCTAATGCTAGGCAACTTGTCAAAGGGAGATATTGGGAGAAAACCAACGAAGATCTTTTACATCGTAATAGGGTGGGCAGGTTAACAGTAGAATTTCTGCCAGTCAAACATGAACCCCGGCCCGAGAACCTCATGGACCTTCCTATACCTGCACGTGCCCGCGCCTCATTTCTCCAGCTAAGATACAGCACTTTGCTCGTTAACAGCTTTACGGCCCGTTGGTCATCAAGTAACGCCACGACTGACAGATGTATATTTTGTCATCAATGCAAGGAAACAACTGAGCACGTGCTGTTCTTCTGCCCCCTATACAAGAGCCCCAGAGGGAGGTGGATCATTCCTTTGTGTAAAGTCTTACTACTGCAGGACCGAGCTAATGCTTTCAGAATATGCAAATATGATGCATCCACATTGGTAGTAAGCTCAGTTACCAAATACCTGTCTGAAGTTTGGTCCTTTCGCCATAGGTTCACCTTAGCCCTGGGGCTCTAAGTCGGCTAGGTATTCTTTTGTCTATGGATGGGGATTTTTAATTAGATATATCTATTCTCTCTTTTTAACATTTAGATATGTCATGTATGTTAACTCTGATGGGAATTTCATTTAATCATTGTGTGGTTTTCAGAAATTTTCGGATCATTAGGTCTCTCATGTGAGAAGTTAAGGCCCTACTAGTCCATATAGATGAATTTTTAGTTCAATTGGCATGGCATTTTATAAATTATATTGATATGATAAGAAATGTATCCGTCCACAAATCGATCATGTTATCTGTTTCAGTTTTATGGAATGTATTAACTGTATTTATTCGAATGATGGACACAAGTTTTTACTATTGCCATGTATGATTGTTTTAGTGTATCCACAAATTGATTACGTTACCGGTCTTAGTTTTAAGGAATGCACTAACGGTATTTACTCGAATGTCGGCCACAAGTTTTTATCACTGCTATGTATGATTGTCTTATTGTATTTTAATGGTCTACATTTTTAGACTGAATAAATAAATAAATAAGACCTGTTCAGAAGCATTGCATACAGCACTCCACCTCATCTGCTACTGTCATTCAAAAGCAATAAACAGTAAATTGTATGCCAATGAGAGATTTATCAACAGTTTCGCCAATCTCTATCCCCAAGTGATCCAGCAGATCCTGCTCCCTTGCCATCAGATCTGACCAGTGATGCTTGATCTTGTGGCCATTCCATGTTGTAAATGCTCCTCAGGTGGTGGAGCATGTTGGCCCACCGCAGATGCCTGGCCTCCGTTCGGTATACGAGGATCACCCGGCCACCTATTTGTAGCATCATAGGGAGGTAGTGGGCAACAAGCCATACAACCCCCCCCCACCAGCTCATCCACAGACATCCTGCTCATCCTCCCTTTGCCAGACATAGGTACTGGCGAATGGAGTTCACTGAACATATAATAAAAAAATAAAGAAAACTTAAACCAACTAACTAAACCCAACTACCCTACCCTACTTAACTATCCCAGACAGACACCCCACAATACAATGACAAAACTGTGCAATCACGAGACAAAATACAAGTTATTTTACAAAATCTACACAAAAAACACAGCAGACAACACAATGAACACTACAAAATTGACAAAACACTCCAACAATCGACCACCAGCTCAGAAACACAACCACACACAGTCACAGGAGAACAGACTGTAAAGAGAAAGTAAAACTACACTCACTCTCCAATGCTTGTTGACAGGATTTCCTGCTACATCACTTCCTGGGCGTGTTTGAGATTTTTTTTATTTGACACCTTGGGCTTATGTGTTGTTTAATAGACACATGACACCTGTGCATTGTTTTTATTGACGCATGATGTTAATGCGTCGATTTCATCAGGTGCAGGCATCAAAAAGCTTGATTGAGTTTTTGGGGCTAAGCATCATTTTGCTGATTGGACTTGTTCAATTTGTGTGTATGCGTTAAAAATAACGATACATGATGGTTAGGTGTCGATCTCACAAGGGTGCATTAAGAGGAGTGTGAACATTAAATTCCCGTTAAGGGCCCATGTGTCATTTTCTTCATGTTGATGTATTTTTTTGATGCATTTGTGTCATATTTTTTGCTTCATTTCTTGTTGAGGTGGTTTTTGCATTGTCCTTGAGTGCACCCTGATTCAATAAACATATTACATTGGCTGTGCTGCAATGTGGTATATAAGGTATGGCCATATGTGGAAGTCCATGAAGCAGTGTGGTAAGGGTGAGATAGGTTGGTTCTACCAATAAGTGTGTTTTGGAGTCGGCCGCATGCAATCACCCTTACTCTGTGCATATGTGCATGCGTACCTACAGTGTGTCCACATATATTTTGGCACGTGTGTGCTCTGTGTGAACATATGTGTATGTATCTGAATGTGTAGGTGGACTACATAGTTGTCTCTGTGACAATAGTGTTAAGACATAACTATTACTGATGATATAAGATGTCTGACTCCAACACATGCGCATGCATGTGTCACCTATTGCAATTTGGACAGTATGCAATGTACTTGGACTGCTTTGACATCATATTTCCCCTGACAAGTTATGTAGACATACACATGCACAACTGTGGTCATACAGACCAGTATGTGATGCTCTGCTAGGCGGCACTTGATGTCAGGCCTTCCCCTCTCGGGTACAGAGCTCGGCTGCTTGCACATGTAGGACATGTCTCATTCATAGAACTCATTATCTGTTTCCATGTGCAGCATGTTTGGGGGTTTTATAATGGTAGTGATGTCAACAGTCAACTAATGGCATGGTACAGATGGTGTTGTATGTGACAGACTCCTGTCATGGTGCCAGGTTAAGGCCAAATACCATGTTATGCTTGTGCCAAAGATGTGTGGGTCATGTACGTACCTGGCCAGCCTCAATATACACATGTGAAGGATAGACCTGCAGGCATTGATGTGTTGCCCTGTCTGTTTTGGAGTATGACTGTTCATTATCCTCTTTTTCAGGCATTACTTTTAAGATATATAGGGGGTCATTCTAACATTGGCGGGCGGCAGAGGCCGCCCGCCAATGTTCCCCTTCCAAAATACCGCTCCGCGGTCGCAAGACTGCTGAGGGAATTTTGGGATTTGCCCTGGGCTGGCGGGCGGCCGCCAAAAGGCCGCCCGCCAGCCCAGGGCAAATCAACCTTCCCACTAGGACGCCGGCTCAGAATTGAGCCGGCGGAGTGGGAAGGTGCGACGGGTGCAGTTGCACCTGTCGCGTATTTCAGTGTCTGCAAAGCAGACACTGAAATACTAAGTGGGGCCCTCTTACGGGGGCCCCTGCAGTGCCCATGCCATTGGCATGGGCACTGCAGGGGCCCCCAGGGGCTCCACAGCACCCCCTACCGCCATCCTGTTCCTGGCTGGAGACCCGCCAGGAACAGGATGGCGGTAGGGGGTGTCAGAATCCCCATGGCGGCGGAGCGCGCTCCGCCGCCATGGAGGATTCCCCCGAGCAGCGGAAAGTCGGCGGGAGACCGCCGACTTTCCATTTCTGACCGCGGCTGAACCGCCGCGGTCAGAATGCTCGAGGGAGCACCGCCAGCCTGTTGGCGGTGCTCCCGTGGTCGGTGACCCTGGCGGTCACCGGCCGCCAGGGTCAGAATGACCCCCATAATGTGTCCTCCATTTATCCCAAATATTTGGCAGCCACAGCTCTGTACGCATCTTCTACAACAACACTGTGTGGTGATAAAGGGATAGAATCTAACATATGACTTGGGTAATGTTGGGATCTAGCCTCCTCCTTCTACTGGCAACTTGATAGTTCCCATTCCCTTGGTGGTATTTGTGAGATGTAATGAGTGCCACGCACACATATCATGACTTATGGCACACCACATGTGTAGTATCCAGATGACATGGCGTGTTCTATTTTGAACTATCAGTGGGTATCTCAGAGCTGTCCATCCACATCCCTCATGGAACATGGTTATGCAGTTCTACCAGCATCCCACAACCTAGCTAACTCTTGCCCTGACTGAATGATGTAGAGGTTAGAAATAGTCTCAGTGCTGTATTTATCTTTTGAAGACTACCTACCTAGGTGGCTAAGTGTACTCCAACTCACTGCGATGTTGGGTATCTGATAGTATTGGACTATGCAACACATAGCAATACACCCACACCAGATTGTGAATTAGGAGTCCAAAACATGTATGGGACACATTATTACAGTTAGTACCATGTAATTCTTGTGTATTGTGAGTGAGATTGAGTGTTGTGTTTTGCTATGTGATGTGTGATGTGTGATGTTGACATGCAGAGCATACTATATAAAGCTGCAAATACAGGTCAGGCATTGTTGATGATGGGCTAACTGCTGCTACCTAGGAGATGTAACCACACATCTGTTTTCATATTTAAATATGTATTTTCTGGAGATATGTGTGAAAACAGTAGATTTGTCTGACAAGTGTACATCTTTGGTACATAGTGAGTGTAACACACTCTGCCTACTTTCCACCCAGACTATGCTTTGATCACGCATTGTGTAATTAACTTTTTGCTCTTGCCAATAGTTGTTGTATTTGCATAGGGTATCTGCAGCCCTAGCTGCATTGTCTCTCATCCAAACCAATGTGCATTCAACAGACGTGTGAGTGTGCAATAAGTGAGGTCAAGTTTACCCTGTGTCAAGGTTGTGCCCCATGGCTGTTGCAGGACATTATCCTATGGATAGACTGTGCAGGCTCTACTTCTACCAATGGTTACTATCCATGGGCAAATCATTATGACCATAGTTACCTTTGAAGTCCCCCCCTTGTCACACATGTTCTATACAGCCATTGCAACTATCACACTTAGTTGTGACAGTGTTCAGTTTCAGGATTACTTAAGATCAATTTATTGACATCCCCTGCCTTATGTCTGGGCCCCTTGAATACATCCTACTAGGCCATGGTGTAGTTGGGTGTGATGGGCTACGACAGTGCAAGTTGGTCAAATGAATGTACAAAATATATAGTGGTCCATGATTGAGTCTTTCAATTGTCGCCTACCAGTAAATTGGCTGTAAGTGATATGTGAGATGGAGGCAATATGATTTCTTACATCACACATGATGTTGCTACAATACTTGTCACTTTAGTGTTTGTTACATGATCCCTGAGGTTAGAGTCACATTCCTATGGTATATGTTGTTGAGAATGAGTAGACCAAGGCAGAATCGGTGAACAAAAATAAATGTTAATTTACAGTAATTACATAGTGAGTTCTGTTTTCATCAGTGTGTAGTTTCTGGTGTACCCCAGCAGCTGTGTTGAGCTATTGCCTCTCCAAATCGTCAGCACCATCCTCCTCCTCAGGCGGGACCGCACCCTTGTCATACAATGGCACGTTCATTCGCACACAAATGCGCAGGATGGCACATGTGAGAATAATTTTCCACACAATGGCTGGGGCATAAAGGAGGCTGCCTCCTGTCAGGTCCAGGCACCTGAATCTTCATTTGAGGATGCCAAATGTGCTTTCCATCACATTGCATGTGTGACGGTGTGCCTCATTGTAGGCACGCTATTCTGCTGTATTAGGGTTAGCAAATGGCATCATGACTCACGGCTGTGTGCCTTAACCCTGATCCGCTGCAAAGATGAGAGAGGAAAATTGTTTTTAAAGCTTGAGACAGGTTTTGAATATACCATGGCAGTTGTTATTTGGAGTTGGACTGGTGAATTAGACATGTTTGTGGTATAGTGTGGGTTCCTGGCTTTGTACTAAGATTTTATTGCACTGTGTTGTTGGACATGACAATCTTGGGTATTGGCTCAAGGACCTGGGACATGTAATTAGGATTCCTAATTGATGCTCAGTATGTATTTACCATGTGTTGTGTACTGCATCTTTGTAGGGGTGTGCAATTTTTAGAGGGGACCTGCCACATTCTTTCTCCACAATGGTGTCAGATGTAGAGACAACATAGTAGCCCTACATAGCCTGGCCATCCCAGTCATTTTTCCATGAGGTACTACAGATGCAGTGCAACACTTAGGCCCATACTAAAGGGTAAATGACAGAGCGCATAAGTAGCACATTAATATGAGGACACATCAAAGTATATTCCCTTATTGCAATCTGCAAACGCCACTCCTGGGGTGATGTTTGATGTTGGCACTGCCTCAGGTTTTCAGAAACACATACATCTGGGGAAGCATCATCACGCTATGTGTCTTGCTGCAGCACACATTCCACGCCCCTTCCATGCAAAGTGCTGCGTGGGAAGGGGCCCTGTTTACAAGATGGCATCAAGTCACAAAAGAGTGGGCTTATGCCACTTTGTTAATGCGGTGCAAAGCATGACGATGGCACTAGGAGCTCTTAAATATGGCCCTTAGTTTTCTTGAGTGGCAGATGACGGTTGTACAAGGGTGTGTATCCCATTATTTCAGGTAATCAACATAGCTACTGGTGTTTCTCCTAGCTTCCAATACATGAATCAGCATCTATACTGTCAACACATACACAGTGCAGGCTACGGGATGAGGCACAGCTAATTTATAAACGTGTCCCTTAGCACAGTGCATGTAATGTCAGTAATGTCCTCTAGACGCCTACAGGGTCCCACTATGGCATCCATGATATTTACTGCTTGACAGTGACTCTGCCCCATGGTGGACCATTTATTGTCTGTGGTACAGATGTGATAGTATTAGGGGGGCAGTAAGTGGTGCATGTTTAGTGGCACTAGAGCAGGTGTGGCATCATTTCCCGTGAATCTGGCACATGGTATATGATGTCAGTAATTTGGTATTCCTATGTGTGTGACCCAATGCATCAGGCAGATACATATGCACACTACAGGTAAGTCAGGTATGTGTAGATGAGATGTGTTTGGTATTAGCACCAGTTGTCTGGCATTTGATGTATGTTTTGCCAGAGACTTGTACCGCATGATTTACATTGGGCTGTGCCTTTGTGTGACTTTCTTTACGTGACATGGTGTATGCCGTTGACATTGCTTAACTATTCTTTGTTTTGTGTAATGCGTGTGTGACCTTGTAGTGGTTTGTGGTCATCTTCTGTTAGCAAAGGGGACATACTTCCACGTGTCCTTTCCTGCACGCTTAAAGGGATAAGCAGATAATGCTACGCCAGCAAGTTTGGATGCATATGCGGATGGATATGTGGAGTTTGGGGTCTTTGAGCTCACAATTTAAAAATACATCTTTTCGGAAAGTTGATTTTAAGATTGTGTGTTTGAAAATGCCACTTTTAGAAAGTTAGCATTTTCTTGCTTATACCATTTCTGTGACTCTGCTTATTTGTGGATTCCCTGTCTGGGTCAGTTTGACAGTTGGGCTGGTTGCACCTCACACTAGACAGTGACACAAAGGGAGCTGGGGTGTAGTCTGCATTTCCTGATGAGCCATCAGTGCTAGGAGGAAGGGGAGTAGTGGTCACTCACACCTGAAAGGGCTGTGCCTGCCCTCACGCAATGCAGTCTCCAACCCCCTGGTGGGTGTCTGGGGCCTGCCCTAGGCAAGGCAGGATTTCACATTCAGGAGAGACTTTGCTTTGAATTAGGCCTACTTCAAAGGAGAAATTGGGTATAAAAAGGGCACCCAAAACCACAGAATTTAGAATACTTCTGGGAACGAAGTGGAACCTCTGCCTGGAGAAGAGCTTAAGAGCTGAGGAAGAAGAGCTGCCCTACCTGTGACTGTGCTTTGTGGAGCTATCCTGCAGTTGCTGCTTCTGCCAGAGTAAGGAGAAACGACGCAAGGTGTCGCTCGTGAGTGAAATCGATGCATTGTAAGCCCTTTTTGATGCACACTTGCCCGTGCTGGGCTATTTTTGACGGACCCAAGGTACTTTTTCACGCTAACAGTGTTAGTGTGTTTTAAACTACACGAAGACTCTTTTTGCTTTTTAATTGATAGCTTGACTTGTGTATTGTGGATTTTTGTCGTTTTGGTCTTGTTTTGTTTAGATAAATATTCTTTATGTTTCTAAACCTGTGTTGTGTCATTTTGTAGTGTTTTCTTTAAGTTACTGTGTGTTTTGGTACACTTTACACCTAGCCTTCTGAAGTTAAGCCTACTGCTCTGCCAAGCTACCAAGGGGGTAAGCAAGGGTTAGCTGAGTGTGATTCTCTTTTACCCTAACTAGATTCAGGGTCCTTGCTTGAACAGGGGGTAACCTGACTGTCAGACAAAGACCCAATTTTTAACAGAAACAATTTCATTTTCAGGACAACAGCTGTTATCCCCAATTGCCCCAAGATATTTGGTAAATTCCCTCTGCCAATTTCCCCATGGAATGGGTGGTTAACCTGGTGTCTGCAGAAAAGGAGGTGGGGCATTAACACTTTGCATATTGATCTTCAAGTGACACTAGTGCATAATGCAGATGCTATGTAAAACGTTTGTAATACAATGTGTTTGTACAACTTTTGAAGTAAGGCTTCAGGCACCTGTGACACACTTCTTAATGTGTGTGTATCATAGTTGAAAAATAAATTATACACAACGCACCATAGATGTGTGCATATCACTGTGTCCTTACTTCCACAAACACACAACTTTAGAAGTTTGTTCGCCATCACAGATTTTCTATGTAAAGTTTGAGCTGCCTGTGAGTTTTCACAATGCGTATATTACAGTAGGAAAATTAGTTGTCTTTGACACACCATTCAATGTGTGCATATCACAGTGCTTTAGTTTCCATGTGTACACAACATTAAAATGTCCACTGCCAATCAATCTGTTTTGTTGAGATACATTTCTTGTTCCAAAATGCCCACTGATGTGGCCCTAACCACACGCAACTCAACGGATCTCATCAGAAACAAAGAAGAAACAGCAAGTACCAATCACGCACTGTAAAGGAGCTGGCGTCAAACTCTGGAATGGACAACTTTACTGTGCATGGCATTGGAATGACTTCCTTGAGATGAGAATAGGATAAAGGATGGTTCCAATGCGTCCAAGAAGAGGGCACTGTGAGTGAGCATTATGATGCTGGGTGGGAAACTGTTACCATAGCAATTGTCACATCCCAGAAGGCACCCCCTTATAAGCGGCTCGCTGGTACTGGCCTGTGATAGTCCACTGTTACAGTTCTCTTAACCCCTTAGCTGATGGAACTCAATCCCCCCCACACTCCCCTCTCAAGTGCTGAGCCCTTTATTGGCTATTTGGGGTAGTTTGTGCTTAGGCCTCAATACCATTTTGTCCACATAAGCTATGCACGCCAAATTTATGTCCTTTTTTTCCAACATCCTAGAGATTCTAAAGGTATCTAGAGTTTGTGGGTTCCCCTGGAGGAGACCAAGAAATTAGCCAAAAGATAGCAAAAAGTTGATTCTTTTTTAAAAAATGGGAAAAAAGGGCTGCCCAAGAAAGCTTGTATTTTGTTCCCTGAAAATGGCATCAACAAAGGGGTTGCAGTGCTAAAATCACCATCTTCCCAGCTTTCAAGAACAGTCAGATTTGAATCAGAAAACCAAATTTTTCAACACAATTGTGGCATTTTACTGGCACATACCCCATTTTTACTATTTTTTGTGCTTTCAGCCTCCTTCCAGTTAGTGACAGGAATGGGTGTGAAACCAATGCTGGATCCTGGAAAACTAAACATTTCTGAAAAGTAGACAAAGTTCTGAATTCAGCAAGGGGTCATTTGTGTAGATCCTACAAGGTTTTCCTACTGAAAATAACAGCTGAAATAAATAAATATTGAAATTGAGCTGAAAAAAACATTTTTCTCTATGTTTTACTCAGTAACTTTTTCCTGCGATGTCACCAAACCTGTGCATTTTTTTAAATGTGACACCTAGGGGAATCCAAGATGGTGTGACTTGTGGGACTCTCACCAGGTTCTGTTACCCAGAATCCTTTGCAAACCTCAAAATTTAACAAAAAAACCCACTTTTTCCTCACATTTTGATGACAGAAAGTTCTAGAATCTGAGAGGAGCCACAAAATCTCCTTCCACCCATTGTTCCCCCAAGTTGCCCAATATAAATGGTACCTCACATGTGTGAGTAGGCCTAGTGCCCATGACAGGAAATGCTCCAAAACACAACATGAACACATCACATTTTCCCAAAGAAAACAGAGCTGTTTTGTCAAAGTGCCTTACTGTGAATATGGACCTCTAGATCAGCCGCCCACTAAGGAAACCTACCAAAGCTGTGCATTTTTGAAAACTTGACACCTAGGGGAATCCAAGCTGGGGTGACTTGTGGGGCTCTCACCAGGTTCTGTCACCCAGAATCCTTTGCAAGCCTCAATATTTGGCACAAAAAACACTTTTTCCTCACATTTCGGTTATAGAAAGTCTGGAATCTTAGAGGACCCCTCCAGCATTCCCCCAAGTCCCCCAATAAAAACGGTACCTCACTTGTGTGGGTAGGCCTAGTGCCTGCAACAGGAATAGGTCACACAATTGTCTATGTTGGTCCTTACATGAGAGCAACTGTTGACCCTGCAGTGATCCATTCCTGACACAGGCACTAGGTACAGGCACTCAAGTGGGGTAGTGTTTTTATCAGGACAGGTGGGGAAACACTGAGTGGTAGGAATTTTGTGGATCCCAGCATATTCCTGTAGTTTGTGTGACAGAAATGCAAGAAAAAATAGAGTTTTTATTTAACATTTCAGCTTTGCAGGGTATTCTTTGAAAAAAATTGGGGAATCTACACACGTCACACCTCTTTGGACTCTCAGGATGTCTATTTTCCAGAAATGTCTGAGTTTGGTATGTTTCCCTATATGGTCACTGAGCCCAGGACCAAAAACATGGGCGCCTGCCTTACAAAACTAGTTTGTTTTATGATGGTAATGTTGATGTCTCCACAATATGATTTGGGTGGTGGAATTTGGGGCTAAACTAAACAGGGAAATGTAGAGCTCTGATTTGCTGCCAACACCTCAACCAGAAGGTGTTGGCAACCATTGTGGTACTCTGCTTTATCTGCAACCCAGAAAAAAAGATTTAAAAAAAACAGGGTAGGGAAATCCCCACTCTCTCTGTGCCTGCCGCCGCATGCAACTGCTGTCTGGGTTGGGCTAACCCGCTATTGTCCTCTTGCACAGACTGTGCTTGCGAAGGGACAGCAGGACTGACCTCATCACCTCCCTCATAATCACTGGGAGAGGAGTTATTGAATGGGACTCCTTTAACTGAAAAATCACTCACAGAGTCTGCGCTATTGCCTATCCCTCAGATGCTGTCTCAGTATCTGCTGTCTCAGTCTCTGATCCCACGTCAGAGCTGTCCTCTATAACCCAAGTGAGGGCTTGAGCAGCAGTCAACCAACGAGATGCCATCTCTGCCACTGGCTAAACTGTTGCTATAAAACACTAGCCTTTGTAGACAGTCACAAAATTGCTGTGTGTGATACGTGCAACAGTAGAGGTCACCTTAACTTCGCTTCTTCCCTCAATCAGCACATTCTTTCAAGAGACTCAAAAAAAGACACATTATTACCTCATCTTGTCACATGCCAATCATCACAGTCTTTAGCACCTCTAGTGCCCAGTCCAGCAATCATTATTGGTGCTCCCACTCCCATGACCTCTTCCTCGGATTCCCTTAGTACCACCCAGCAAAAGTGCCCTTCATCTCTCCGTAAACCCGCACACATACATTTCATTTGTATTATAGTGCAGGTAATGGCTGACTTTACTAATATACTCAGCTATTTACATAAAATACAGATTTGATGTTTGCAGTAGGCATATAAACCTTCTACACTCATTTATGGCATCAACACTGCCACTAGACAAAAGTCTGATCCTTTTGTAGAAGAAACATAATCACAAGACTTACTTGACTTTTTTATTGCTGTCTAAAAGCTTCAGTTGAAACGCATCAGTTGAAGTATGTCTATTGATTGAGGACGCAAGCTGCAACTGCAGGACAACTGGTGGCGAATATATATATATATATATATATATATTTTCATCACAATGCGGCCACATGCCACAACGCGCTCAACAGTTGGTGCCATGCGAAACAGCCGGCCGTGCTTTCAATAATTATGTATATCAAAGAATTTTAGCAGTGCACTCCGTTAAAGAGAATCTTCCTATTTTATTGGTGCAGTGAACAAACAAAACAACACGTTTCGACTAGGCAGTCTTCATCACGGTGATGAAGACTGCTTAGTCGAAATGCGTTGTTTTGATTGTTCACTGCACCAATAAAATAGGAAGATTCTCTTTAACGGAGTGTGCTGCTAAAATTCTTTGATCTACATATATATATATTTATATATATATATATGTATCACTTTTATATGTGGGTCCGGTTTTCCTGGGGGCCGATCGACGCCCCCAGGGAAACCACAAACGCATTGACGAAAGTGATATATATATATATATATATATATATATATATACATATATATATATATATATATGTATATATATATATACATATCTATCTATATAGATATATGTATCTACATAGATAGCTATATCTATCTACATGGATAGATATATCTATATATATAGATCTATATGTATATGTATATATATATATATATATATATATGAATGTTTGTTGGAACAACGCATGCTGGAACAACGCATGCTGGAACGACGCATGCCTGAACAACCCTGTCGGAACAACGACTGCGTTGTTACCACTAATGCCTTTACAACGAATGCCTTAACAACGATTTTTAATTGTAAAGACATTCCTGGTAAAGGCATGCGTGGAATGGCATGCATGGTCCAGCATGCGACCCCCCATTCCCCCCACCCCTGCCCCTATAATTACCGTGACCCCCACCCCTTCCCTAAAACCTAAAACCACCCAAACCCCCCACCCCTGCCCCTAAAACTACCCCAACCCGACACCCCGTCCCTAAAACCTAAAACCACCGCAGCCCCCCACCCGTCCTTAAAATTACCGCAACTCCCCGTCCCTAAAACCACCCCAACCCCCCACCCCCACCCCTAACACCTAAAAGCACCCCAACCCCCACCACACCCCTAATATTACTGCGACTGCCCACCCCGCCCCTAAAACCTAAAACCAACCAAACCCCCCACCACACGCCTAAATTACCGCAACTCCCCACCTCACCCCAAAAACCACCTCAACCCCCCACACCCCGCCCCTAAAACCTTAACTAACACAACCCCCACCGCACCTCTAAAACTACCCCAACCCCCCCACCACGCCCCTAAAACCTAAACTACCCCAACCCCATCACTAAAACCACCCCCACCCCTAAAACCTAAAACCACTGTAGGGGTTAAAATCTTGTGGTTTCTCTGTATGCTTCAATCCAGTCAACGTTCTGCTTGTTGCTGCACTTGGTCCTATCCTTGTCACCAAATTTGTGGTAGTATTTTATCACAAAACGACAAACTCAATATGTACCTCAAACTTGGAGTTTATTGGCCACAGTCACAGGAACTTCCAATCTCCAACTGACTATAATGGATCGTTTCTCACTGAAGCCTCACCCTGCATTCCACATTTCTAAGCCATTGAACATACAATGTGGAATGATGTGTGAAGATCCATGATACATGGCCACACACTGATTACACGAAAGCTGTAGTAAACATAGTAAAGCTAGTACAAAGGATTCAAGGATAAACAATAAATTAAAATAAAAACCTCTCAATGATAAAGAGACACGTTGCATGCTCGTCTGTGGAGTAAAAGTCCGAAGTCACCAAACTTGGCATTGTGGTCAATATCACCACAACAATATTGTCATCAATAAATACATCCACTATTGACCAGGCTTAAATTAGTCCCATTTAGTCCCTTATCTGTGGCATATATAATATGATGTAGGTTAGCAGCTAGTGGAGAACCAAGGACTAGTTATCTGAAATAAAGGTGAGGTAGTAGAAATGATTAAGAAACAAGAATAACCCAAACTTTCCAAAACTTCACTCTTCACACTGGTTAGTCCAATGTCACTTAAACCACACGCATTGATTGATTAGGTTATTGGAGTCTATCCCTCCACATGGATGGCCTGCCTCTTAGTAATCTGCTAAAAATTAACACAATGTCTGTGATTGGCCATACAGCATTCCCCACATTTACGTGAAGGTGAACATCAGAATTTAATGGCAATGACAAAAGTACTACCATTCATTGTTCCCATACATTATTTAACATGTGTGGTTAGGGTAATTCTAAGAGATAGGAAATGGCTGTATGAAGCCAATGTGGACTATACACGGGGATGGCTGCTGCTGTATTGCCCCAGATTTCAAAGATAAATTATGATAGTATGGAAATAGTGAGGACAAAGAATCAACAATAAAATTTCCAAAGGTAAGTATATATTTTTTATACTTAACTACACATAAATGTACCTTGACAATATATATGTTGTCGAGGTGCGTAGATGTGGGGTTAGGTATGGTAAATCTATACTTCCACTATATACACTCAACTTTCAGTATTTTGTCCAAGGTAGTCTTATATCATGATATTCCTATATTTGATATTCAGTAGTACAATTGGGTGCTGTAATTCGACCTAGGTCGTTGATTCAGGGACTTGTACAAATCATATAAAAATAAATAAATAAATGCATTGAAGTAAAATAAAATTCCTACTAACTATAAACTGAGGCCAATCCAGTGGCATGTAGTTGATGACTCAGGCATTTTTATATTCAAACCAAAAGTATTTCTAAATGCCACAGGATGATTTTAAAAAATCGCATCTCCAGTGGAGACAACTGCTACAATTTGTCCCAAGCCGGTCGGCCAGCAATAAAAACTTACTAACCCTAGTAATTTCTGAGAATTAGACAAATAGAGAAATTCAGCTTTGGTGGCTCACAAAGATGCAGCTAAAGTTTCTTAGCTTGAAGTCATTGTAATGTGAGGCCTATATAAAAATACATTTCCTCACGGTTCCCATGGTGTTGGCTGGTATATTTTATCCTTGGCCAGTCAGCTCCCAGGGTACCTTACCAACCCAAAGCACTACTGAAAGCTAGAGTGTTAAATATGACCATCTTTTGAGTTGTATCCTTCCATATTTCTCCTTCATAGGGAAGCTGATGCTGTTTTTGTTGAGTTTAGGACTCCACACAATTTACTCCTGTTAACCAGTGGAAAAGTGTCTGTGCTCTCTCTTACCAAACATGGTAAAATTGGTATGCAACTAACTTCCACTTTTCATTTACTTCTAAGCTCCTAGTAATTGGTACTACACGTACTAAGGGCCTGTAAGTTAAATGATACCAGAGGGCTGCAGGACTCATTGTGACACCCACTAAATTAGAACTGTGAAACACATCTAACATCTGCCACTTCAGCCTCTACTGCAGTTTCAAACCACCATTTTGACCTGACAAAATAAATCTTTTGGCAGTGAAAGGTTTCCAAAGTAATTTTTACTGTGGCAAGACTGGCTTCTCACAGACCAACTTTGGGTTACTTTATTACATTTAATAAGTGATAACTTCAGTTTGGGAGCAGTTTTTATTTCTTCAACTCAATCTCATTGTAATATTAAATCTTCATTAATGATAAAGTCAGATTAAAAAATACTATTCCAAAAGTACCACTTTTAGAAAGGTTGCATTTTTCTGCCTAAACCAAATGTTCGTGCTGCTAGTGTCCATGCGTGATGTGTACTCCTTCCAGACAGGAAACAAAAGGGCTTGGGTTTGGGAAAGGGTGTTCCTCTCCCGAGCAGGATGGTCTGGGAGTTGTACCTATCCCCTTCGCAAGCTTCAAAGAGCAGCCCAAGGCCTGTACCTAACCCCTTCTTGAGATGCCTTCCCTATCACTGGCAAATGCAGATTACACCTGGACTTACCTGCTATTCGCTTCACTCCTCAAGCTGGAGCCAGACCCAGGGGAAAAGGAGGAACTGACCAGACCCAGTTTTAGGGTTAGACAAAAAGATGCCCCCCATCCACTGGCTAGCACCTCGTATGAAGATTGCACCCTCAAATCCTGAAATACCAGAAATCAGAACACTCCTCGACTTGCGAAGATGCAGAAGAAGAATTGTCCTGCTGACTGGACCTGTTTGCTTTGAACCCAGGACACCAGAATTGAAGCCAAAGGTTAGGTGGCTGACCTCTTATTGAGCTACAAAGCCCTCTGCTGTTTTCCTTCCAACCAGACCCAACTAGACCTGCACTTGCCCTCTCTGCTGTCCTCTGTGGGAGTGAGGCCTGACCCCCCCATATGCTTTTCTTAATATCCTGGACCTTTGGCTGGAGCCATAGTGTACTCTTCCCTGTTCAACTGAAAGTTTCATTAGATCTGACACAGTGTGGCACAGAATTATGCAGGTTCTTTCATAACAGCCCCTCATAACTCATGATCACTAGATTTGATGCAGTGCAGCACAGAACGACACAGAGACTCACAATGCAACCCCTCTTTTAACTTTATTACTGCTGGAGGGCTGCATAAATATTTTACATATCTTTACACATTGCCTTTAAGTTAAGCTTGCCTACTTTGTGGTAACCTAACAGATAGTTAAGCACAGGTTTATTTAGTAAATGTTATGGTTCACCCTGACAAGGTTTGTGATTAATGTTTAAGGTGGGTTCACACAACTCTCTAATAATACTTCAATTTCCAACAAAGAGGCGTGACTTGTCTGTATGCAGCTAACATTTAGGACACAGGATTTCAAGTCAAAGTCAAAATATGGTTTAAAAACACAATTTCCTCATTGAGGTCATAGAGATTGTTTGCAGAGTTTGGACCTGAGTCATCTGTCCTTAACGATAAGCTACCAAGCTGAATACGAATTCAGGCTAACATGGCTTGCACAAATCCTACCATGTTTTCTTAGCCTGAGGATACTAACCTGTACAACAAATGCATGGCTAAAGACTCAAAATAATATCATGTGTAGCTGCTGTAAAACACTATAATTTGCCGGCAGTAGCAAAATTCATACAATCATACATTCCCACACATCTTTAAATAAAAACAGTACCCTACTTACGTGAATGAGTCTGTCATATGGGACAGGTAGGAGCCAAAATGTGACCATGTGAAGTTAACATGGAACTCAAATGGACACAATTTTAGGCTGTTTCTCAGTGCCAGTGAAGAATTAGACCATTCCATAGACTGCATGCTCATACACATAAACACCACCCTCCCTCTTCCTCTCTCTCTCTCTCTCTCTCTCTCTCACTCAGTTTAGGCCCAGCCATACGCACATCAGGCTTGACCCTGATCCCATGGGAAATGTTCAACCCAATCTGCTAGGCCAGGTCCTGCTAGAATCGGAACACAAGTAACCTAGGACTAGTTTCACCCTGATAATGTGCCAGGTATAGCTTGGTTCCAGTGGCGCAGTGTGCACTGGACCCACATCAGGGCATAACCATCCCACTTAAGGCTACACTCTCAAGTATACAAAAAGGAATGGATGTAAGGTTTGATTTAATCTCAGCCACTGTTAATTACTTGGGGTCACATTCCAGTCCATCGTTATTTGGCACACCAGGCCACCTCAGTTTGCACCCAGCCTACTTAGAGCTCATCAGCCAGGTACAGACTGATTCCAATGACAGAGCCTATTTGGGATGGGTATGCCCAGATTTGGGCCATGTGCCCATTTTGTCACAGGAACCAACCTATACCTACCTGATGAACTCTTATCAGGGGGAAACTAGTACTAGGTTGCTTGTGTTCTAGGTCAGGGAGGACATGTGACTGTTCTTGAGGTCACCTCCTTCTGCCCGACACAATACTGTGCATGCTACAGGACGCCCTGGACTCTTAGCCCTTGGGCCTACACATGTACCTAAGGGCACACTGAAGTCCCTGATGGCCTTTCCCAATTGGACACCTCTGCCTGATATCAGGCTCCAAATAAACCCTTTAATTGCTGGCCTCAGTGCACAGAAAGTGAAGACTGTGGCCTCTAGTATAACTGATTCTCCCTAGTGCATGCTGTGCCACCACCCTAAGCCTCACACTGAGTTGTTACCCTGCTTTACCCAAAATCATCATTGTTCTTTCCCCTCCGATTTTTTTTACCAAAACTATCTTTAAAAGAAGAAGCCAAGCAACAGGACTTAAATTAGCATCACTCATCAGCACAGGAAATGACATCACAGCACCCTGCACTCCCCACCCTCTCAGGCCCTACTTAATGGCAGCTGCAGCACCGCTAGCATGCCAAAGGCCTGTCAAGGGCAACCCTATCTGCACTTGGACTGCACCCAGCACCAGGAACCCTGGTCCAATCACTGCCCAGTGATACTCCACAGCACCCTATACCTCAGATGCCATACCCACCAAAGGCTACTGTGTAACTCCTCACGCCAAGGTAGGAGCTTTCACCAGCACCCACTGCCAGCTTTGCAGCAGCCACACACCCAAATCCCCAATGAAATACTCCCCTCAAAGCCCCTCCCAATACACACACACCACACAATCACTCACAACTTCTCCACTCTCATCCTACACCTCATTCCACAGCAAATCAACACATGAACACCCACTTGCATGCATGCTTCTCAATACACAATCACTCAGCAAACACACAAACAAAATATGGGACTTGCTGAGTAGCATTGCACCGGACATACACCTTTATTAAAGAGACCTTGCTCAACCCCTCATCACTTGATAGGACTACCTAAACAAGCCAGGAGGAGGACTTGCAGCATCGGACTCACCCACCCCCTCCCAGAACCAACACCGCAGGACACACACTAGACCTCATCTTCACCACAAACGACATGATCAAATACACTCTATCATCCCTCTCATATAGGCTTATCACTCTATCATTCACTTCCAAATCAGCACATCTCACGTATAACACCCACACAAGTTAAAGCTTTCCAAGCTGCAGCTGGGGCAAAATCACAGAGGCAGACTTGCTCAGTTTCCTCAGCACAGATTAACCTAACCCCACAGATGACATGGACAAGGACATCAACAACTTCAACAACTGGATCAAGAACTCCGCCAAACCCAACATGCATAAATCACACAACCAGGCCAGCTACTACACAAAAGAACTCCAAGACACCAAACTACAGTGCAAACAGCTAGAAAGAAAATGGAGAGCCAGCCACAACACCACCAACAAAACTACCTACAAGATGACACTCAGACACTATCACCAGAAAATATGGAACACCAAGAAAAATACGCACTAATGGACTACATTGAAGGAAGCTACAAGGAGATCTTCTCGATCATAAAGGATTTCACCTCAGCCACTGCCATCAACATCGCTGCATCCTAGAAACTCTGTGTCATCCTGTCCAATTACTTCCACAGCAAAATCACAAACATCCACATCAACTTCGCACAACAACCGAACCCCAGAAAACTCATTGCCAACCTAGCCACCACTAACCAAGACAACCATCTCACTGAATTGACAACCCTCACTAGAAACAACACAGTGGCAATCATGCAGACTGTTAGAAATGGGGTCTTTGTTTGGCAGTCATGTTACCCCCTGTCCAAGCAAGGACCCTCACTCTAGTCAGAGTAAGTCACACACAATCCAATCTATACTGTGCCCACCATCTGGTAGCTTGGCACTGAGTATTCAGGCTTAACTTAGAAGGCAATGTGTAAAGTATTTGTGCAATAAATCGTGCAATAACTCAGTAGAACACCACAAAAATACACCACACAGTGTTTAGAAAAATTCAGGTCAAAACGATGGAATAAGTATATGTTGAGATATCACCGTGAAAATGATATAAAGTGTCTTTAGTCTCTTAAAAGCAATAAATATCTCTTGCAAGCACAAAGTACCTGGTTTGCGTTCACAATCTCCGCAAAGGACTGCAGAGGAGGAGATGCGTGGAAAACAAGGAGGTGTGCGTTGATTTCTCGGGCCGCACATCGCGATGCGTCATTTATTTTTCACGCAGGGAAGTCTTTGCATCGATTTCCGGCACTCTGGGGGTCATTCTGACCCCGGCGGTCTTAGACCGCCGGGGCCAGGGTCGGCCGACAGGCTGGCGGTGCCCCGCAGGGCATTCTGACCGCGGCGGTAAAGCCGCGGTCAGACCGTCAACACTGGCGGTCTCCCGCCAGTGTACCGCCGCCCTTTTGAATCCTCCAAAATTCCGACCCCCCCTACCGCCATCCAGTTCCCGGCGGTCCGCCTGCCGGGAACCGGATGGCGGTAGGGGGGGTCACGGGGACCCTGGGGGCCCCTGCAGTGCCCATGCCACTGGCATGGGCACTGCAGGGGCCCCCGTAAGAGGGCCCCTATGAGTATTTCACTGTCTGCTTGGCAGACAGTGAAATACGCGACGGGTGCAACAGCACCCGTCGCACCTTCCCACTCCGCCGGCTCGATTACGAGCCGGCATCCTCGTGGGAAGGGAGTTTTTCCCTGGGCTGGCGGGCGGTCTTTTTGCGACCGCCCGCCAGCCCAGGGAAAAACTTAGAATACCCTCCGCGGAGCGGTATTTCGGAGGGGGGAACTCTGGCGGGCGGCCTCCGCCGCCCGTCAGGGTCAGAATGACCCCCTCTGTCTTGGATCCTCTTCAGGTGGGTTGTTTTCTTTATCAGCACAGGACATTGTAGTCTTGCTGTGCTTTTAAGTCCAGTTCCTTCAGACTCAGTTCATGAGCCATTTTTCTTTCTGCGTCGATTTTCTCCTTGCGAAGTCGGGCTGTGTCATTCCGGTTCTGCGTAAGGTGAATTTTTCACCGCGATGCAGGCTGTGCGTCGTCACTGGTCGGCTGTGCGTAGATTTTCACCACACAGGAAGTTCTTCTTGCAGGAATGAAGGCCCTCATTACAACCCTGGCGGTCGGTGTTAAAGCGGCGGTAATACCGCCAAAAGGGCGGCGGAAAAAAAAATGGGATCACGACCATGGCGGAAACCGCCAACATAGACAGCCACTTCAGCACTCTGACTGCCACGGCGTAGAAACAAACACCACAGCGGTAAACGGCCAACAGACAGGCAGAAGACAAGGTCCTGCCCATTGTATTACAACAGGCCTATCCACCAACTTTTCCAGGGGGTACCAATGCCATCAAAAGCACGGCGGAGACAGTACACAGAAGGGAAACCACTCACCTCGCAACACTCAAGGAAGAACCAGGACCCCATGGAGCCTGAGTTACAGGTCCTGCCCATGTTGCTTTACCTCCTCTTGTATCAGGAGCAGCAAAGACGCCAGCGATGACCACGGTGAGTACTGCACCTAGCACACAGGGGGGGGGCGAGGGAAAAGAGAGTGACACACACACACAACACGCAACACCCCCAACCTCACCCACAACACCATACACACAAATACATGCAGCAACATTACATATACACCCCGTCACCCCCTGGAAGAACGCAAGGACTAAAGGAAATGATTGTAATCATTCAAAAATCAGATAGGCCAAATTGAAATATCAGTATATACAAATAAGTACACCAACTATACAAGTCCGGATATGAATGAAATCATTGTCAATGGATCAGTGTCCCAAAATGCATGGGCGAAGCCCACACAAGATACCTGACTCGAAACAGAGAGAACACTGCAGGGGCATCAGATGGAAAATAAACAAGCACCTCAGAGGGAGAGGGAGGGGGGGCACCTCAGTCGGATGAACGGACTACGCCACTGCTCCACGAGGGGGCTCCATGCCCACTGATTGTTCCTGGGGAGTGCAAATCCACAGTCTCACAAGTTTCTCCAGTGGGTGGTTTGCCCACTGCATTATCCTGGGGAGTGCAAAGCCACAGTCTCACAAGACTCTCCAGTGGGTGGTTTACCCACTGCTTTATCCTGGGGAGTGCAAAGCCATACTCTCACAAGTCTCTCCAGTGGGTGGTTTGCCTACTGCATAATCCTGGGGAGTGCAAAGCCACAGTCTCACAAGTCTCTCCAGTGGGTGGTTTGCCCACTGCCTAATCCTGGGGAGTGCAAAGCCACAGTCTCACAAGTCTCTCCAGTGGGTGGTTTGCCCACTGCATTATCCTGGGGAGTGCAAAGCCACAGTCTCTCAAGTGGATGTGATTCTCCACTGGTTCTGGAGGGGGCTTGGTGCCCAGAGTGCTTCATCCTGCCAAGGACTGAGGTAGGGAATGTGATTCTCCACTGGTTCTGGAGGGGGCATTGTGCCCAGAGTGCTTCATCCTGCCAAGGACTGACGTAGTGGATGTGATTTTCCACTGGTTCTGGAGGGGCATTGTGCCCAGAGTGCTACATCCTGCCAAGGACTGAGGTAGTGGATGCGATTCTCCACTGGTTCTGGAGGAGGCTTAGTGCCCAGATTACTTCATCCTTCCAAGGACTGAGGTAGTGGATGTGATTCTCCACTGACTCTGGAGGAGGCATTGTGCCCAAAGTGCTTCATCCTGCCAAGGACTGAGGTAGTGGATGTGATTCTCCACTGGTTCTGGAGGGGGCATTGTGCCCAGAGTGCTACATCCTGCCAAGGATTGAGGTAGTGGATGTGATTCTCCACTAGTTCTGGAGGGGGCTTAGTGCCCAGAGTGCTTCATCCTGCCAAGGACTTTGGTAGTGGATGTTATTCTCCACTAGTTCTGGAGGGGGCTTAGGGCCAGATGTAGGAAAGGATTTGCGAATCGCAAATGGCGAAAAACGCCGTTTGCGAGGCGCAAAAGCCTATCTGCGATGCAGAAATGCATTTTGCGAGTCGGATCCGACTCGCAAAATGCATTTCCGACTCGCAAATAGGAAGGGGTGTTCCCTTCCTATTTGCGACTCGCATTGCTATGCAAGTTCATTTGCGACCACGAAAGCGGTGGCAAATGAACTCGCAGTTACCATCCACTTGAAGTGGATGGTAACCCATTCGCAAACAGGAAGGGGTCCCCTTTGTGAATGATCACAAAAACAATTTTTCAGAGCAGGTAGTGGTCCTGTGGACCACTGCCTGCTCTGAAAAATACAGAAACAAAAGGTTTCGTTTTTTTTTCTAAGTGCAGCTCGTTTTCCTTTAAGGAAAACAGGCTGCAGATAGAAAAAAAAAACTGCTTTATTAAAAAGCAGTCACGGACATGGTGGTCTGCTGTCTCCAGCAGGCCACCATCCCCGTGAGTGCCCATACTCGCAATGGGGTCGCAAACTGCGACCCACCTCATTAATATTAACGAGGTGGGTCTTTGCGACCCCATTGCGAGTTGCAGAAGGTGTCTGAGACACCTTTCTGCATAGCAAATTGCGACTTGCAATTTGCGAGTCGCACAGACTCTCAAATTGCAAGTCGCAATTTTCAACCTACCTACATCTGGCCCTTAGTGCCCAGTGTGCTTCACATGCAGTGTGGCAGGTCCCATTCCCTCACCTGGGTGTCTTAGCTAAAAGATTGCCTGGGAACAGGTAGCATGATGCTCCATGGAGGCAGAGACACACTCCACCCTACTGCGACTTTGCCTGCAACCTGCAGGTACAAACAGTGCTGGGTGTCGTGCCTCATCTATGTTGTGCAGGGTCCAGGACGTCTCCTGCAGCCTCGGACGGCTGGCCACTGGGGATGATTGGCTTGGTTGTTGGTGCGGATTCTCCCTCCGGCATGTAGGCACCTTCTTCACCTTGGCAGGTGGCGAAACAGCCTGCTCCTCGGCCTCGCTAGGTGGCACACTGGCAGCAGTGATGGGTGCCGGCCGCGATGTGACCGGACTTTCTGAGACCACTGTGCTGGATGATTTGATGGCTGAGGTGCTGGGCTGGGCTGGGACCTGGACAGCCTGGCCCTAGGGGAAGGACGGGGGGAGGTGTAGGGAAGAGGTCAATGTTAGCCAGGAAGAGTTTCTTAGACACACTGGGACAGGAAGATGGAGGGAGTTTGGGAGTGGAGGAAGAGGTAGTGGTTGTAGGAGGTGTACGTCTGCTGAGTTTGGGTGAAGGTGCATGGGCCGGAGGCTGTTGTCAGGTGGATGGCTGTTGGGTGGGTGTGTGCGTGCGTTTGTGTACTTTGAGCTGCGGGCTCACAGACACACTGGGGAGAGGACACAAGGGATGTGTGCATGGTAGTGGGGGTGGTGATTGTATGTGAGCGGTGTGTGTGGTGATGGGTGTGCTGGTGATGTAGGGAGTAGATCAAGATGTAGTGCATGCAGGTGTGAGTGGAGACGAGACAGGGAGGGAGGAGGAGGACGTTGAGGAGGGGGACACAGTGGAAGCAGTGGGGATGGTGCTTGTGTGAGTGCCTGTGGGATGTGTGGTGCTTATGTTTGCCATGTCCACTCTTGTGTGTTGATGAGTGTGTATGATGGTCTGATGGTGTGCTTGGGATAGGCTGAGGTACAGGGGATTGGGTCTGGGTAGAGGAAGTTGGAGGGGGGAGGCTGCACACAGGGACAATGGCTGCCATCAGTGCCGAGGCCAGAGTCTGAAATGCTCTCTGTTGGGCCGCCACGCCAGAATGAATGCCCTCCAGGCATGCATTTGTTTGCTGCAAATGCCTCTCAACACCCTGGATGGCATTCAAAATGGTTGATTGCCCAACAGTGAGGGATCTCAGGAGGTCAATAGCCTCCTCACTGAGGGCAGCAGGGCTGACTGGGGCAGGGCCTGAGGTGCCTGGGGTGAAGGAGATGCTCACCGTCCTGGGTGAGCGGGCATGGGAAACTCGATGAGGGGCTGCTGGGAGGGCAGTGCTGGTAGGGGGGAGGTGGCGGCTGTACCTGTTGATGCGGTGGGCACAGAGGTGCCCGCCACAGCAAGGGAGCTCCCATCAGAGGAGGAGTCGCTGTCGCTGGTGTCTCCTCCTGTCCCCGTCGTGGCGCTCCCCTTGCCCCCGTCCCACTGGTGCCTTCGGACTCCATGACTTCACCCTCCAGGGCCATGTGGGATGCAGCTCCCTCCTGCTCCGGTGCCACTGCTCCTCCGCCAGATGATGCTAATGCACACAAGGACAGGGTGACAAAACAAAAATTGGGGGAAAGACAAGGGGACACATGGTCAATGCCTGCAACACCACTACCAATGGCAGACACAACACACAGGGAGCAGCCCTATGCACTAAGCCATGCACTAACAGGGAAGGGGAAAAGCATACGACCATGGGGGACTCTGTCTAGACCCATTTCATGCACAGCTGGAATCCACAGGAGCCTGACTAGATGTAGAGGGCAAATACCACCTTTGGGGTTGGACTGGGAATGAGGCTGCAAATCAATGGATCTACCTTTGAGCGTCTGCTCTGGCCTAAGGGAACCCACAGCCCACCTCCCACACCCAGACACCTCATCAAGCCCGCAGAGTCAGCTGAATGAGAGTGTACTCACCCCCTTGTGGCTGCTGTGATGCCCTCAAGCGCCCATCCAACTCAGGATATGCCACCGCCAGGATCCGGTACATCAGGAGGGTCATAGTGCGCCGGGCACCCCTTCCACGTTGGGAGGCCATCCCCAGCTGGGCCTCCGCTGTCTTCTTGGTCCAGCGGCACAGGTCCTCCCATCTTTTCCAGCAGTGGGTGCTCTGTCTATGGTAGACCCCTATGGTCTGCACTTCCTTGGCGATGGCACACCAAATCCCCTTCTTCTAGTGGGCGCTGAACTAGAGGAAAAGTGAAGTAAGAATGGATGTTACTTCCCTGTACATTTCTTCACACACATTGGCCACAAACCTCCCACCCTGGCCCAGACAAACATACACACACCATCCTCACATGCTGGCCTGTCCCCCCTGTCTCTTCCATCCACGACACTCCATACAATCATGTGCCATCCACCATGCACACAGTTTATTCACCTGTTTGTCTGGAGGACCATAGAGTTGCGTGTACTGGGGGAGGACCCAATCCACCAGTTTCTTCAACTCCTCCACAGTGAATGCAGGGGCCCTTTCCCCAGACACTGTAGCCATTGTCGCTTCCAGACGCAGGTCACAGCAGCACTTGCAGTGTAGGTCCGCTCCTGTTGAAGGTCAGGTATCAAGTGAGGGAACAGATAGAAAATGGCTGCCACTTCCGCGGCGGTTCGTAACGTCACTGCTGGCGTACATCGTCATTGGCTCTTGGAACCCATAGGGCCCAATGATAACCAATGCTGAATTGTGCAGCGGTCTTTGACTGCCTACCACAACGCTGCACACTGCCAGCGCAGTTACCTCATTTCCCCTTGTCCCACCTTACAGGTTAGGCAGCCGCCATTTCAGGGGGCCACATGGCAGGCCAACTAACTGAGTCACACCTATTTAGGCCAAGAATACAGAGAGACAAAGGCACATTGAGAAAACTTAACGATTGTGCTAAACAGTCTTGTGAAACCTATGTGGTGTATGACCCTCTGCTCACCGTTCTCCTCCATAGGGCACGTCCACTGGGGCAGGTGATGAATGGCGGCATCCTCCAGTGTACAGACCCCTGGTGGACCTGTTGACAATGGAAGACAGATACATCATTATCACTTACAGACTTGATTGTGCAACAATCCAGGAACTGTGTGCCCAGTTGGAGCCAGACCTGATGTCAGCTATCCGCCATCCCACAGGAATCCCCCCTGTAGTACATGTCCGGTCAGTGCTCCATTTTCTGGCAAGTGGGTCTTTTCAAACAACATTAGCCATTGCATCAGGGATGTCCCAGCCAATGTTCTCTAACATGTTGTCCAGAGTGTTATCTGCCCTGCTGAAACACATGTGCAGCTACATTGCTTTCCCTCAGGTGCAGGATCTGCCCACAGTGAAAGGTGACATTTACGCCCTGGGACATATGCCCAACATCATTGGTGCCATTGATGGGACACTTGTGGCATCTGTCCCCCCCGCAGGAATGAACAGGTGTATAGAAACCGGAAAAGCTACCATTCAATGAATGTGCAGATGGTGTGTTTGGCAGACCAGTACATCTCCCATGTGAATGCCAAGTATCCAGGCTCTGTGCATGACGCTTACATTTTGAGATATAGCAACATCCCTTATGTGATGGGGCAACTCCAGAGGCACTGTGTGTGGCTAATAGGTGAGGTCCCCAAACAGTTTAATTTGCTGTCTGGGTATGGGAGATTCCCTAATGTTTGGAAGATGTCTAACAGTTGTCCCTCGATATTTGCAGGTGACTCTGGTTACCCCAACCTGTCATGGCTACTGACCCCAGTGAGGAATCCCAGGACAAGGGCAGAGGAACACTACAATGAGACACATGGGTGAACTAGGAGGATAATAGAGCACACCATTTGCCTCCTGAAGGCCAGTTTCCTGTGCCTCCATATGACAGGTGGTTCCCTATACTACTCACCGAAGAAGGTGTGCCAGATCATCGTGGCCTGCCGTATGTTGCAAAACCTGGCTTTGCGATGCCAGGTGCCTTTTCTGCAGGAGGATGGGCCTGATGGTGGTCTTGTGGCAGCTATGGAGCCTGTGGACAGTGAAGAAGAGGAGGAAGAAGAAGATGTTGACAACCGTAACAACATCATCATGCAATACTTCCAGTGAGACACAGGTAAAAGGAGGACACTGCTTCCCACATCTCATACTATTGTAGGATTTAGCATTAATCTGCCTTTTTACCTCTGTGTATGGACCCTGACTTGTCACTTTGGCTTTCCATTTCACAGATCTGGGTTCCACTTTGTGCCCTCTGCTATGTTTACTGCTGGCCAACAACTGTGTAACATTGGCATGTGAACATGTACATTGACATTTCTATATTTCAGAGAGGTTGCATTTACACATTTGTGAAAGCACAGACTGACTCCAGATTGTTTTGTGATTCAAGGGTGTTTATTTCTGTGCTAATAAGTGGAGGGGTGTGTGAAATGGGCTGGGGTGATGGTGGAGGAATGTCCATGGTAGAGTCCAGTCTCTTGGTTTCACAGGTGCATTGTCCAATGGGGCATAGAAAGGGGAGTAATGGCAATTTAAGGTGGACAGGGTGACAAAGTGGGACAGAAGGTTGACAATCAGGAGGGTCATATTTCCTGCCGGGGGTCTTGGCAATGTTCTCTGTCTTGTTCCTGGATCTCAGGGACCATTTGCGGGGTGGTTCTCCTTCTGCAGGGGGTGGGGTGCTGGTGGCCTGTTGTTCCTGTGTCAGTGCCTCCTGTCCACTAGCGCCGGCAGAGGTGGAGGGCTGTTCATCGTCCAGGCTAGTGTCAGGGGCCCGTTTGTGTGCTACTGTGTCCCTCATGGTGTTGGAAAGGTCTGCCAGCACCCCTGCAATGGTGACCAGGGTGGTGTTAATGGACTTCAAGTCCTCCCTGAGCCCAAGGTAGTGTTCATCCTGCAGCCGCTGAGTCTCCTGAAACTTGTCCAGTACTGTGCCCATGGTCTCCTGGGAATGGTGGTATGCTCCCATGATGTTGGAGAGTACCTCGTGGAGTGTCGGTTCCCTGGGTCTGTCCTCCCCCTGTCGCACAGCAGTCCCCCAAGCTTCCCTGTTATCCTGTGCCTCTGTCCCCTGAACTGTGTGCTCACTGCCACTGACCCCAGGTCCCTGATTGTCTTGGTTGGTGGGTTTGCCTGGGTTCCCTGTAGTGGTGGACACACTGCTGATTGACGTGTCCTAGGGACAGTGAGATGGGCCTGCTGGGTGGGTGCTGTGGTTTTGTTTCCTGAAGGGGGAGCCTCTGTGGTGTCTTGTGACAGTGGCAGGGGAACCGACTGTCCAGAGGTCCCTGATGGTCCGGGCTGGTCATCTTGATCCAGGCGTACAGGGCTGCTGTCATCACTGTGGGCCTCTTCTGTAGGGGGACTGGATATGTCTGGCATCTCCTGTCCGGTGACTTTGGGTATGGGTCCTGCTGGGGGGGCAAATGCATAGTTTTAGAATCTGTGTGTGCCATCTTGTGCATTGGCTGAGTTACCCTCTACTCCTGTGCTTGCATTATTGTGTTTGCCCTTTTGTGATAGTTGGTTTGGGGTCTGTGTGGGTATCTGTACTGGACATGCTTTGGTGATGGGGGTCCATGCATGGGTGTTGCATGCAGAGCCTTGGTATTGGGATGCGTGGGTTGTGATAGTGGTGCATATGTGAGGTGTTGGAGTGATGGGGGTGAGGGTGAGGGTGAGGGTGGGGTATGTGACGGCATGCAGGTGGTGTGGGGGGATTTAGTAAATAAGATATGACTTACCAGAGTCCAGTCCTCCTGCTACTCCTGCGAGGCCCTCAGGATTCAGTATTGCCAAGACTTGCTCCTCCCATGTTGTTAGTTGTGGGGGAGGAGTTGGGGGTCCGCCGCCAGTCCTCTGTACAGCAATCTGGTGTCTGGATAACACGGAACGCACCTTCCCCTGTAGGCCGTTCCACCTCTTCTTGATGTCATCCCGTGTTCTTGGATGCTGTCCCACTGCATTGACCCTGTCTACGATTCTCCGCAATAGCTCCATCTTCCTAGCAATGGAGGTATGCTGCACCTTTGATCCGAAAAGCTGTGGCTCTACCCGGATTATTTCCTCCACCATGACCCTGAGCTGAAAACCTGGAGTGTCTTTGAGGTGCCATGATGTTGTGTGGGTGATGTGTGCGGTGCTGTTTATTGTGCTGTGTGATGTGTTGTGTAGGTGTGTGTTGTTTGAGGTGCGTGGATGTTGTATGAGTGATTGTGTTGTGTGCCTGTGGATGCTGGTGTTGTGTTTGCTATTCTCTCTCTCACAGCTTTTTTAAAAAAAAAGTCATTGTAAGGGTTTGTGGGAATGTGTGTGTGTGTTTTATAGTGTTGTGAGTGTGTGGTGTGTGTATGTGTATCAGGTGTGTGTATTTAGCAGACCCATTCAATATGCAGATGTATGCAAGTGTGACTGAGCATCCTGTGTTTGGGATTGTATGAGTGAATGGACAAGGGAGCTCTCAACTAAACCTGGCCAGGCATGGATTGGAAGACACAGAAGGATTTAAGTGTAGAGAAATGCTTACTTTCTAAAAGTAGCATTTCTAAAATAGTAATATAAAATCCAACTTCACCATTAAGTAGGATTAAGTAGGATTTTGTATCACCATTCTGGCCATACTAAATAGGACCTGGCTGCTCCTTTCAGATCAGGATCTACCACTCAAACAGTATATGAGGGTAGTCCTAATGCTATCCTATGAAAGAAGCAGGCCTCACAGCAGGGTAAAAACGAATTTAGAAGTTTTAGACTACCAGGACATATGGAACACACATGTGCATGTCCTGGCTTTTACCTACGTATCACCCTGCCCTATGGGCTACCTAGGGCCTACCGTAGGGGTGACTTATATGCAGAAAAGGGTGAGTTTAAGGCTTGGCAAGTACTTTTAAATGTCAAGTCAACGTGGCAGTGAAACTGCACACGGAGGGACTGTAGAGGCAGGCCTGAGACATGGTTACTGGACTACGTATGTGGGTGGCACAACCAGTGCTGCAGCCCACTTGTAGCATTTAATTTACAGGCCCTGGGCACATGTAGTGCACTTGACTAGGGACTTACAAGTAAATTAAATAAGCCAATTGGGTATGAGCCAATGTCACCATGTTTTAAGGCGAGAGCTTATGCACTTTAACATTGATTAGCAGTGGTAATGTGCGCAGAGTCCCAAAGCTAGCAAAAATGAGGTCAGAAAAAGGGGAGGAGGAGGGCAAAAAGTTTTGGGTGGGACCCTGCAGAAAGGCCATTTACATCATATCCCCCTTCAAGCCTAAAGCCAGGTTAGGCTAATCAACACTCTGATGGACTTCCCTGCTTAAGGCGGTGGAACATGGACAATGGCCCACTACTGCAGGGGAACTTGCTAGTTCTACACTTTTCTGACTCAGTGAGACTCCTCTGTCTATACTGTCTGGAGCAACTTAACTGACCCATGGGGAACCCTTCTCCTCATCTGAGGACCCCATCTGTGAAGCTCCTAACTTTAATTTCTCACAGATGCATCCCAGTATGCAGAAAGTACCACCATGGCCAACAAAGTGATGTGGCCCGTTCCACCCTTTGGGTCTGACTTCTGTCCCCAACCCAGGGAAAACTCTGTCCACAAGGACAGTAACCAAAAGATGCCACTGACAGCTGTCAGTGTCAAGAGCCAGGCCCCAGACTATCCACTGCTAATGGAAGGCCCTGAGTGGGGTCTTTAGATGAGCTTCTCCTCCAGCCGGGGGGCTGGACGGAGCTCCCAAGGGGCTCCTGAGGCATCTCAGAATGGGGGGCAGTAGCCCCTGGGGTCTTGCACCCCTTCTCCATTTTCACCAGTTCAGGGGTGGGTCCCTGATACTGGTCACTCAGCCCTGGGTCTGTACCCTGAGGCTGAACAGGGGACAAGGGTGAGTCCTTCCTCACCTTGCCCATCCCTCTGGTCTTCCGTGCCCTCCTCTGAGGAATGGTGCTGCCAGACAACTGAGCTGTCAGGGGCACCTTAGGGGTCACCCCTCTCAGCTCACCTGACACTTGTGAGCTCCCATCAGGGGACGGTCTTTTGGTGTGGACTAGGTTACCCTGCTTGGGTCCCCTGTGGGAACAGTCCAAGTACTGGGGCTGGGAATAGGGTTTTCTGGCCCTCTGCCCACCCCCACCTCTCCTCCTACCTTTAGAAGGGACATGGGACCCTTTTCCCATTTACCATTATGGGGCCTATCTGGATCACTGTGTACCCCCTCCACCCCACTCTGTTGAGGGGAACCTAAACCATTCTCCTTAGGATCACTCCCAAATGCCTTTTCAGACGCTCTGGTACTCACCCAGAGGTCTGCCCCCTTTGCAAGTTCCGTGGGGTCAAAGAACTTGCAATCAACCAAGTGCTGGCATAGCTCTGGAAAACAATGACTAAACATGTGCTCTCTGGCCAACAACTCAAAAGTGTTTACCATACTGTCCTTCACCCAGCCATCCAGTGCCTTACAAAAGTGTAGTACAAACCCCTCCCCCATTGACTGGTGAGACAGTTTCCTACTGCCCCTGAATCTCAACCTGCACTCCTCCGGGGTGAAGCCATATCTCTTGACAAGGGTCTCCTTCATGGTTGGATATCTCAATCTGTCTCTCCCATCTAGGGCCATAAGGGTATCCTTCCCATTACCAGGTATATGCCCCCATAGGACAGCCGCCCTATCTTCCTGAGGGATCCTGTGCGCTACTAGGGTGACCTCATACACCTCAAACCACTTGTCTATATCCTTCCTCTCTCTGAAGTCAGGTACCAAATCTCTGGTAGGTTGTTCTCTTTCTCAGCACTGGATATTGTAGTTTTGCTGCCACCAGTGGACTCTACTTGCTGTGCTTTTAAGTGCAGTTCCTTCAGACTCAGTTCATGAGCCATTTTTCTTTCTGCCAAAACCCTCTAAGCCTCATCTCTTCTCTCCTCTGCCAGGGCCTTTTCAGCCTCAGCTCTTCTCTCCTCTGAAGTCAGTTGAGCTAGCTGCAGCCTCAGGTCCCTCTCAGCCTATCTGTCCCTAAGATCCTCAGGGGACAGGGCATAGGAGGAGACCCTTCTTCCCACATATGATCCAGTAGGGGACTCACTTTATGTGGGTTCCCTTTTCTCCTCTTCCCAGGGGTAGTACCCGCTCTCAAATCGATCTGCTTCTTTCTCACAGGAAGAACCTTAAGGGTCCGGCTGCCACCATTCACATCAGAGACAAAGAAATTAATATGCAGAGTCCCACAGGGATTGTCCCACAGTTCCACCCTTTTCAACATATATATGACACCGCTTGGCAAAAGACATCACTGTGATCTCGTATGCCGATGGCTCATCCTCTCCCTGACAGACATAACAACCACCATAATAATCAACTTCACGAACTGCATGATCATGGTAGCAGATTGGATGCGAACCAACTGCTTGCAGCTCAACTCTATCAAGATGGAAGTACTGGCCTTCAGTAATAAGACCTCCCTATGGGATTCCTCCCGACGGCCATCAGAGCTAGGGCCAAGACACAAATCCACAGACCACGCAAGAAATCTAGGAATCATCCTAAATGACAAGTTCAACAAGACAGCTCAAGTCAACACAGTTTGCACCTCCTGCTTCCACATCCTGTGCATGCTGAGAGAAAAATCTTTAAATGGTTGCCTCAGAACACCGGATGGAACATCACATAAGCACTCATCACCAGCAGGCTTGACTATGGCAACACTCTCTTCACCGGAATCTACAAACAACTCCTATACAGACTTTACACCATCCAGACCACCACTGCAAGACTCATACTCGACCTGTCACACCACACCCATTTCACCCACTGCACCTCAGGAAGCTTCAATGACTTCCCATTCACTAGCGCAGCCAATTCAAACTCCTCATGAACACACATAAAACCCTACACAACACAGTACCTAAACAGCTGCATACACTTTCACCAACCCACCAGACACCGATACTCGGCTTAACTCTCACTTGCACACATTCCCCGTATCACAAAATCAAAACTGAATGTCGATTCATTCTCCTACATTGCATGCAAGATATCAAAGGACCTCCCTCTACACAACAGAGCCTCCTCATCAATTCTTTAGTGCCACAAGAAGCTGAAGACTTGGCTCTTCGTATAAGTATCTTAGGGACTGCAAAACTACACACCTGCCCAAGTGCCTAGATACACTCTTGGTTGATTAGTGCGCCGTACAAATCAATATAACATATCAATCAATCAATCAATCAATCAAATCATTTGTAAAGTGCACTTCTCACCTGTGAGGATATCAAGGCTCTCATGGCGGGGGGGGCTGCTACTCATCAAACAGCCAGGTCTTGAGCTGTCTCCTGAAGGTAAGTAGGTCATGTGTCTGACGTAAGCGGGTGGGAAGAGTGTTCCAAGTCTTGGAGGCGAGATGGGAGAATGATCTGCAGCCGGACATTGTTCTGTGGATGCGTGGGATGGTGGTGAGGGCAAGATCAGCAGAGCAAAGCTGTTGGGTTAAGGTGTAGAAGGCGAGCCGTCTGCTGATGTATTCTAGTCCAGTGTTCTGTAGTGCCTTGTGAGCCTAACATAACAAAACCTCACAGGCTTCTGCAGGGTCCCTGCTTTCTCCCCCAAAACTGATGTAACAGAAACTATGCCACCTCTTTGCAACTGCTAGGTAGGTGCTTTGCCTCATTCCCTAGGCTGGTGAAAGAGATAGAGGGAAAGGGCAAACGCAAAGCCCTTGTGGCAATGTTGTTATATTCAACTAAGGTGTTGGTGCTCCGTCATGGGGGGAGTTCCCATACTAAATAAAAAAATTGACAGGCACTTCAGGGTGTAGGCAAACCTTTATTGTGCATTTAAGATATGACACATTCTGACTCCTATTGGACTTTGACAACCTTACTAAACATGAATTAAGTGATCCACAAAGATTGATTTTAGAATTGGGATTGACTTTTTGTCCTACAATGAAGTTTGATTAAGCTCCGGTAGTGACCCATACCATTTTCTAAGAAAATTGAAGTTATTGAAAGTTCATAACATGTCCCCCATAAAATTGCAAGAAGGTCAAACTAATTGCTATGAGCTTATTTCTAATGAAATATTTAAAACATCTATAATAAAATACTGTGATTCCTTTCATGAATGGAAGGACAAGGGCATTCTAGACTTTGACAAATAGACATTTTAATGAAAAGTCTATTGCAAAGTACCTTTTTTAAATCTTTTTTCTAAGGTCCATTAAAGGTACGAAAGCTGTCCCAGAAGGCCTATAGTGTCTTCCAATGAGGGACTAATTGAAAATACAGATATCTACCTTAATAATGTCTTAGTCCCATCAGTATTAGTCTTGCCATCTTACTGTACAGACCTTCTAACAAAACATTGTTTGGTAAGATGCATATATGATGATCACGATGAATGTCACCTCCATCTGTACTTGTATTGATCATGAGTTGAGAGTGAAAACCTGTGAGCATTTTTTGATATTTAGATCTAAATACTTTTAGGGATATAACAAAATGCTATCATCTATGATCAGGTATTGTCTGAAAGAGAGTATTTTTCTGTTTGGTGGTGTTTACTATAGACAACTTACAGGAACTACAATGGGCACCTGCTTCTTCCCCAGTTTAGTGAATCTTGTGATGGACTGGTGGGAGTGGCAGGTAGTCTGGACAGATTCCAATGAGAAGTTTACTACAAATGTGGTCCTGTGAATCAGATATATTGATGCTTGTTTCTTGATTTGGAATGGTCTCCAGGAGAAGGCAGTCAAATGTATCAATATACTAAACTACAATCCCTACAATTTGAATTAACTTTCAAGATGAGTAAGACTGACATTGAACTTCTGGATGCGAAGTTGAGGGTGGAGGATCGCACTATATATGCAGCCCTACAGAAAAAAGTAAGGGGACAGCTGGAAGTAGTGACCTCCACTATGATACCCACCACCCACAAAATCTCATCAATAGCATCCCTTATTGGGAAATGTTATTAGTTATATGCTTGTGTAACACAGAGATAGAGTTCCAGAAAGAAAATATTCAGGCTGCCATTTGGTTCAGGATGAAGGGCTAGTGGAACAAAACTTTGATAAATATGTAGGGAACCCTATGCGTCCCAATGAAGAAACATATTTTGGAACATTAGAGAGCTATTAAAAATGCTGATGCTGCATATCCTGTGGCTAAAAATTTCAAAAAGTTCCAGTAAAAAGACATTTCTAAACTACTACTTTTTTGGGCAGAGTTTGAAGAAACACATATGGTGGCAACAGGATCAAACAACCAAGACAACTTGAATCAAGATACATTCTGGACTTACAGATAAAACATATCACAAGTCTCAATAAGGATGAGGAACTTGAGGTACTTGTAAGACGAACACCTAATATTGGTTTACTCTTAGCTTCTTTTGTAGTACTTGATTTGTCCAATGCAGGTCTCATATTATATAGTCTTCCTTGTTCCCGAATCTGTAGTTCTTCTGTACCCACGATTGGCAATGCCTATTTTTGGCATACTTGGCATGGCTATATGGGTTAGAAAATGGGTTTCTGGTTGGCAGAAGCGTGCATCCTGTCCAAGCAGGAATCACACTTGTATTCATGGTAAGTCACAAACACACCCTAAATTGACCTGTGCTCACCACTGGTAGCTTGGCATTGAGCAGTCAGGCTTATCTTGAGAGGCAATGTGTAAAGTATTTGGGCAACACTTCAAACAGTAAAAAGTAAAAACACCACACAAAAGATACCACACCTGGTTAGTAAAACTAAATAAAAGAAGACCAAAACAACAACAATCCAATAAGTAGAACTTGTGTTATGAATGTTTAAATAAAACATTGTAAAAAAGCACTTAGAAGCAAAAAGTGTCAACCAGAGCTAGCTGTTTGCGCCTGACTAGGACAAAGTCAAACATTCAGGCTGATGGCAATGGAGCGCAGGCCAGCTACAGAGACCCAGTTGGGCCCGCTCAGTCAAAGTACCTTAATCCTAGTTATGCCAGTATCGAAGATGTGCATAAAGAACAGATGATGGATGGAATGCTGAATAATGCAAACATTCACTCCCAGTCACAAAGATCTGGGTTTAATCTATCATTTTTTTGCTCACCATGCCACCCCAGTTTGGACCCTGCCATATGCAAATAAGTCATGACCCTGTTCCTCCTGGGAACAGTCCAGCCCGAACTGCCAAACCAGGTCCTCCCTGGACCAGAAACAAGCATCCTAGGACCTGTTTTAGGGTATCACCCTTCATCACCCAGGCTAGCTTGAATCCAGTGGCATAGTGTGCATGGCACCCATGTCTGGGCATACCCTTCCCACTTGGGGTGACAAATGCAAAAAGAACAGATGATGGATGTAATGATGAACAATACAAACATTTACCTCCAGTCACACATATCTGGGTTTAATCCATTGTTTTTTTTTTTGCTCACCACACAACCCCAGTTTGGAACCAGCCATATGCAAATCAGTCTTGACCCTGTCACTCATGGGAACAGTCTGGCCCAAACTGCCAAGCCAGGTCCTCCCTGGACCAAAAACAAGCATCCTAGGACTAGTTTCAGAGTATCACTCTTCATCACCTAGGCTAGCTTGAATTCAGTGGCACAGTGAGCAAGGGACCCACGTTTCGGTATACCCTTCCCACTTGGGGCGACATATACAAAAAGAACAAATGATGGACGGAATGCTGAAAAATGCAAACATTCACCCAGTCACAAAGATCTGGGTTTAATCCATTGGTTTTTTGCTCACCAAGCCACCCTAGTTTGGACCCAGCTGTATGTAAATCAGTCTTGACCCTGTTCCTCATGTGAACAGTTCAGCCTGAACTGTCAAGCCAGGTCCGTCCTGGACCAGAAGCAAGCATCGACAAATGCAAAAAGAACAGATGATGGATGGAATGCTGAACAATGGAAACCCAGATCTGTGACTGGGGGTGAATGTTTGATTTGGTCTTCATGCCGTCCATCAACTGTTTTTTTGCATTTGTCGCCCCAGGTGGAGAGGGTATGCCCAAACATGGGTCCCGTGCTCACTATGGCACCAGATTCAAGCTAGCCTGACTGAAGAGGGGTGATACCCCGAAACCAGTCCCAGGATGCTTGTTTCTGCTTCGGGAGTACATGACCTGGAAGTTCGGGCTGGACTGTTCCCATGGGGAACAGGGTCAAGACTGATTTGCATATGGCTGGGTCCAAACTGGAATGTCATGGTAAACAAAAAAGCTGATGAATTAAACCCAGATCTGTGACTGGGGAGGGAATGTTTGATTTGGTCTGCCTTCCGTCCATCAACTGTTCTTTTTGCACACATTGAAGATGTGGGTAGCAGTCTGAAGCAATGAGTAGGTGTCAATCTTCTCAATGGAGGTGTAGTAAAGATGCAGCAATTTTCCGAAGGCAATGCACCGAGGTCAGTCCATGCTAGAAAGGCAATGTGTCATCTCCAATTCAGACAATGGGTCCAATGTGGCGGTTCCGATCTATGAAATTGGGATGATGCGCTGATTCCAAACCACACAACAGGGGTGATACACCGGGTCCGATCCTTCAACAGCAATGTTGCATTGTTTCAGCTGCATCAAATGCCTTAAGCCCACTTCCAATGATCCAGCATTGAGGTGGCACCACTTGGCAGGGCAGAATCAAAGATAGCAGAGTCCAGGTGAACATGTAGGTTGGTTAAAAGTTTTTTATGTCCTTGAGACTTCAATCAAGAGACCAGTCAGCTTTTGAGTCACTCTGGGTACTGAGTTGAAGATATGCAGGTCTAGTCCTTCTCACTCCCAGGCAAAAGGGCAGCAGGTCAGCACAACAAAGCAGGAGTCTAGCTGAGTAGCAGGTCAGCAGAGCGTCAGTCCTTATAGCAGCACAGCAGTCCTTCTTCCTGGCACAGTATTCAAAGGTCAAGAAGTGTAGTGAAGTGGTGCTGTGTGAGTTCCAGTATTTTGACTTTGGTGCCCTGGTTCTAGAAAGTGAGAGAAGCTTCTAGACAATGGCTCTGAAGTGCAAGGATTTCCCTCCATCCACTTCCTTGGCTCCACGCTGGCTGGAGTGATAGTACAGGGTTGTTGAGCTTCTGCGTGTGGACAGGGGACAACCTATTCAGGTGTAAGTGTGAAGCTGTGGTCACCTCCTCCCCCTCATCCTGCCTAGGATGGTCGATCAGGACATGGATGGCCCATCATTCACTTCTAAGTTCTCTTTGTGTGTGACTATTTAGAAGAAATGCACACAGCCCAGCTGTCACCCACCCCAGAGGTATATTGGAGACAGGCTGTAGGCACACAAGGCTAAAAGCAAGAAAATGGCCACTTTCTAAAAGTGGCATTTTCCAAATCATATCAATAAATGCGACTTTACCATTAAAGAGGATTTATCATTACAACTTCATAGGTACTAAACATGACATATCTACCTCCTCTCAAACAGGAATTACAGCTTATTAAAGGTAATAAGGAATCACCAATGTTATCCCATGAGAGGGGTAGGCCTCACAGTAGTGAAAAATTCATATGAGAGTTTTTCACTACTATGACATGTTACACTTAAAGGTGCACGTCCTACCTTTTAATTAGACTGCACCCTGCCCTATGGGCTACCTAGGGCCTACGTTAGAGGTGACATATGTATGTAAAGGGGGGTTTAAGGCTTGGCAAGGGGTTTTAATTGCCAAGTCGACATGGCAGTTTAAAATACACACAGGCTCTCCAATAGCAGGCCTGAGACATGTTACTTACTTTAATTTACAGGCCCTAGGCACATGTAGTCCACTTTACTAGAGACGTATGAGCAAATTAAACATGCCAAATGTGGATAAACCAATACCACTAGTCCAGTTAAACTGGTGTAAGATATGGGCAAAATTGCAACAGAATCTTTATGAGTGGGTTTTTACTCAGAAATAAGTACTGTTTGACATATCCAAAATCTGACAAAATCGGTTTACAGGAAAGCCTCGAAAATCTGGTTTCAGAATGGCGGCATGTAAATATATGTAAGTGACACAAATGTGACTTTTTAAATATTCTAGAATACTTAAATAGTTGCTATACCTTTGATTATTAACTTGTTTTGCCTTTCCTCACTGGATATGGCTACCCTTGGACAGCAGTCTTCTATTTGTAAAGGGAGATTGGATGATGGACAGAAGATTGCAATGTTGGCTGAAAAAGGAGCTAAGAGCATCAACACTGCCAGTCAAAACCATGGAAGTGATTTTGTTATAACTTCTGGAACCAGAGTTCATTTTTCATGTCTAGAGAGGTTTACTGAAAAGAAAGATATTGAAGTTAAGAATTGAGAGGCAAGTACAGCATCTATTGCAAAGAGAGATTGGATGATGGACAGAAGATTGCGATGTTGGCTGAAAAAGGAGCTGAGGGCATCAACACTGCCAGTCAAATCCATGGAAGTGATGTTGTTGTAACTTCTGGAACCAGAGTTGATGTTTCATGTCGGAAGAGGTTTACTGAAGAAAGATATTGAAGTTAAGAATCGAGAGGCAAGTACAGCATCTTTTGCAAAGACAAGTGCTCAAATAGCTGCTGCATTCTGCTGTGTGACTGACTGTTTGTTTTGCAGAACTCATGTGAACTTCATGCGCAATCGCAAGCCACAAATAGAACATGGGTATCTACAGACATTACAATTCTCTGAAACTATAAAAAAGTGCTGTGAAAGTCAGGGTGATGAATGGTTGTTTGTGGTAAGAAGCCGCAATGAATATGTTCTTTCGGGTCTTCATGCCGCAGATTGTGTTTACCGCAAATCTTGCAGTGTAAACTTTCAAAGCAGAAGAAACATGCCCAAAGAATATTCAACTGTGGAATAGAAATGGAACAAGTTGAAAGTAGGGCGTCCAAGTAATATAGAACAACATTAAGCTTTTCTGAAGACATGCAATTGCCTAGACTTGAATGATGAAGAACAAATATGCATTAAGGGCCTAATATCCAAAATAGAAGAATATCTATAAGGAAGTGACATCCAAGAATACTATTGTAGGCACACGAAGAGGAAGATTGTAGAATATTATGGAGATGCTATTATTATATCAGGGGATAGTGGAAATCCTGATGTGATAACTCTTTGGGAAACAGCTAATAACAGTCTTCAAATTTATCATGGCAACCTAAAGGATTGTGATATTGAACGGCAGAAGATATATATGGCAGAAGCTGAGGCAAATTAATCAAAAGTGATGTCAAGTCATCTCACTCTGCAAGAAAAGACGAATACCCAGCTACAAGTGAACTCAATGCTGAAAGTGCATTGGATTACCTTCGCAGTAGTTTGAGATTGCTGTGTTCCAAGGTATTTGTGGGAAAAGATGTCTGAACTAAAGTGGGTGTAATAGGGCAGAGCATTATGCAAGCTATCCACCCAACAACTTTAATATGTCCGCTCCAAATCGGTCTTGGTGTTTAACTGCACCACAGCTTCAGATCAAGGTACCGTATTGAAGTTCTTCATAACCTGTGATTCTGTTCTTTCTACAATTAATTGCTACATTTGAATGAACTACTGCATTTGCCAGTGGTTCCACTTCCTTATTAGATATGGATGAGAGTTCTACAATTGTGTTTGCAGCCACTAATGTTGACCACAACATCCTCACCTTAGATGGTAAAAATAGTTTTCATGGTATTAGAATGATTACAGCTGTGACTCCAGTAATCAAAATCAAACCTGTAACTCCAAGGCACTATGTTGCAGACAGTGACCTAAAGAATCTTGCAAAAGTTCCTATTATTGAGTACAGATCTGCAAGACACATTCTAAAGGGCATACCCTTCCACAAACTACCAGCACCAAGTTGTAGCATCAATAGACTCGATGTTAGGTTGCAGCTATCTTGATCATTTTCTGGACATCATGGATTAAATTGGTCAGGAAAGATGCATACAATTTACAGTGCTTCAAGTCCTCTGCATCTGGGAAAGCCATTGTTTAGGTTCCAGATCATAATTGATATGGCACCAAGTGAAATAACTTGTATATTATCAACTCTTAAGTATCTGAGCAAGATTACACATGGTCAGAGTGTTCCATTCACTGATACATTTGATCAGCCTCTGTTATGGAAATCAGCACAAATATTCAAGGAATTTGATGACCTTCAAGATACAATTCACATGCTGGGATCATTTCATACCCTCATGAATCTTTTAGGTGCAATTGGGACTCTGATGAATGGTTGAGGGCTAAATGACCTTTTGCAAGAAGTGTATGTAACAAATAAAGTACTTCACATGAAGATTGGCAAAGCAGTTTCTAGAGCTGTTCATGGCCACTTAAGTGTTGATGCATCTCTAAGTGCCTTATTGACTGAAGATGTTTTTCATCGGAATGAAGATGGTAGCAACTACAATCTCATTCAAGAATCATCAAACCTCTGGTGATATTATGTCACACAGAACATCACTGGAGGAATTGGAATCTACAAATACTCTGTCTCAAGTATGTAAAGCTAATGAGGAGAAGAGATCTGAGCTACAGTCATTTTAAACATGTCAACTGTGGTTAGAGCATCAGTGAATGATTACCACTATGCATGAGTTGATTGCTGCAGACAGGACTGGCTGATGGGATCTGCATTTGCAAGCAATGCAGGAATGTCTCCCCATTATTGCGGAGGCTGACCACCACAATCATCTAAAATCAGTATACCTGTACCTGCAGAATATGCTCACGTTGGATGCTGCAAACCCTTCAGTTTTATGAAATGTTTAAGAAAGGGCTGTACTTTGTAGGAAGAAGTAAGAGATTCTGGACAGGACTCAGTGCCGATCTTGTGATTGAACACGGCTTGATGCGTACTATTAAAAGCAGAGAAGAGTTGAATGGTAACTGTTGATGCTTCCAGTGACATGAATATTGCAGATATCACGCATTATGAGCTTTTGCTCCTACATTATTTGAATCTTGCATTATGTCAAGAAAGGCTGATAAGTCTCAATTAGCACATGCAATACTAAAATGTTATATTCAAATGACAAAAACAAACAGCTAATCATTTTACTCATAGCTGAGAAGTTAAAGAAACCTGGGAGCACCGTGCAACATGCTGTTGGAGATTCTGACATCGATTTTGTTTATGCTACAATTTTGTCTTCTGAACATTCATCCCCTACCATTATAGGGGAAGATACAGGTTTTCTAATTCTTCTGTTGTATCAGGCCAAGAACTATTGTTTCAAATTGTATTATCGTAGCAACTTCAAACGAGGATCATCTAAGAATCCTGTATATGATATTCTTGGTATTCAGGCCTTGCTGGGCACTGACATTTGGAAGCACCTGCTATTCCTACACACTTATACAGGTTGCAACACAACTCCCAGAACTTTTTCTATTGGAAAGGCCAAAGCATTCGGTAATCTACTAAAGTAAAAGCAGCTCCAAGAAGATGCAAACATTTTCTGTTCAGAAGATTCCCAACACTTTGACATTGAAGATGCTGGGAAGGGGGGGTCTGTTGGTGTTGAATGGGTGCAAGAAAATGGAATCCATTAACAGATTTCCTCATCGAATGTTGTTAGAAAAGGTAGTACCTGCCAAATCATTTGTTAAAGCACTACCATTGCTGCATACCGAATCTGCCATAAAGTACCACAGCTTTTGCACCTACTATCAAATTAGAGCGTGGCAATGAACCAAAAAGAATCTCAATCCGAAAGAATTGGGTTGGCATGAAAAAGATAATTCATTTTGGCCAACAATGTTTGACTTGCCACCAGCTCTGGACTTGTTAATGATTATGATTTGTTTTCCTGCACACCACACTGTGTAACCAGGAGATGTGCTTGCAAAAATAATGTGATGCCCTGTTCTGGTGCTTGTGCAGGGTGCCAAGTCAGTGGCTGCGATAGTTGTGTTACCAACGAATATGAAGACAGCAACAGTGATGCAGATGATTAATTTTTGTTTTGGGTTATCATATTCTTGCATTTTTGGGTTATCATGTTTTTGGGTTATCTCACACAGTTGGTTCTTCATATGTCATTGTTTATGTTTTCTTGAAGAGATTATTTAGGGCCAGATGTAGGTAAAACCGGCATTGCGACTCGCAAATTGCAAGTCTTGGCGACTGGCAATTTGCGAGTCGCAATGCAGGATGGTGTCCCTGACACCAACTGCGAATCGCAAGGGGGTCACAAAGACCCACCTCATGAATATTCATGAGGTGGGTCACAATTTGCGACCCCCTTGCGATTCGCAGCACTCATAGGGATGGTAGCCCGCTGGAGACAGCAGACCACCATGTCTGTGACTGCTTTTGAATAAAGCAGTTTTTTTTTTTGTATTGCATCCCGATTTCCTTAAAGGAAAACGAGTTGCAATACACACGTAAAAATGAAACATTTTTGTTTCATTTTTTCAGAGCAGGCAGTGGTCATATGGACCACTGCCTGCTCTGAAAAAATGTTTTCAGAGCCATTCACAAAGGGGAAGGGGTCCCATGGGGACTCCTTCCCTTTTGCGAATGGGTTAGCACCCATTTGAAATGGGTGCTAACTGGGAATTGCTTTGCGATCGCGTTCGCGGTCACAAAGCAATTCTACATCGCAATGCGAATCGCAAATAGGAAGGGGAACACCCCTTTCTATTTGCGAGTCGCATTCCCATTTTGCAAGTCGGTAACCAGGTTACCGACTCGCAAAATGGGAATGTGCATCGCGATGTGCTTTTTGCATGGTGCAAACAGCGTATTTCGCTGTTTGCACCATGCAAAAAGCTTTGTACATCTGTCCCTTAATGTATTATTGCAATTCTGAAATATATTACATATAAAGTCATTTTAATTTTCTGTTTTTTGTAGGCTATTTTTTTTCCATTGAAACATCGATTAAGCATGGCCGCCATTTTGAAATGTGATTTTCAGGTTTTTCCCTTAACACAACTTTGTCGGATTTTGGATTAGTCAAACAGTACTTATTCCTAAGTAGAAAACAACTTAAACACTTTTGTTGCAGTTTTGCCAAGGTTTTATGGTTATTTTTTGTAGTTTGACTGGAGTCTACCATGTTTTAAAGAGTTAGCACATGTGCTTTAACACTGGATAGCAGTGGTAATGTGCTCAGGGTCCTTAGGACAACAAAAAGAAGTCCAGCAAAAGTGGAGAAGCAGAGGCAAAAAGCCTGGGGGAAGACCACTTTATGACTGACCGCTCTAACTCCATGGTTCGTGGATCAGTAATTTATGTTATGCCACAGATCCAACTAATGACAGAATACATTCATAGGAAATCAGATGACCTTCCCTCTGGGATTGTATTTGCTGATAACTTGATATGTTTGAATTTTCTCCTAGGTTCTTATATATGTTTTATAACTGTATTAGTATATAATACAAGGAGACTTTCAATTTTGATTGTCTTATATTTAACTTCTCATTTCCTATATATATATCGATTAGTTTATTGTAGTCTGAGAACACTACTTCAACACAGCCTACTGGGGGCAGTATTGAAAGCCAAATAAGACTATAAACTTAATAGGCTTGATCATGGAGTATCCCATTTGGGTAGTATCAGGTTGAATTTTACAACCATCATGAACTGATCAGTTTGTACATGCTTCCCATTAAATGATGATTGTTTGTTTTAATCCCTTAGCTTTCTACTTGTGATTAGCACTTTTTTCAGGAAGCATTAGAGAGATAATTTTCTGAACATGTAAATACTGTGACCACATTACCACAAGGACTTTGCATTTCCCCCTTGCTCTTCCCTCCTCATTGCACACCACACTTCTTCTTGCACCCTACACTATTCACCCATAGCATCCTGCCCTTCTCACTCCCTTGGACACTGTGTAGTCCTCCCCGTTCATCTCTCTGGTTTAATTTCCCTCAAATATTCTCAGATTTCCTATTGCTATTATCAGAAGGTCATTCAGGCAAGCATCTATTTGAACTGATGTCTCACATTGGGAAAATGTTCCTGGATTTTCTGTTCAACATGTTCCAAAATCACTTCCAGTGTATACGAATGCAATCATATCCATCAAGTTGCAAGTCCACATGTACATTGTGGCACATTTGCCTGCATGCCTTGTGATAAAAAGTGTCCATTTTAATGACCCAAAAATGATTATCTTCGACCCACCAATTTATGCATGAGTTGTATTTTCTGCAGAGGCCTTCGCCATGCATGCCTTTGCAAACTGAATACATTGACAGGCTAGGAAACTGAGGAAAACCAATAATCTTTTCAAGTGGGGACTCCTTGATCCGAACTCAGACCCTAGGTTTCAGAAATGACTTCTTAGCCAATCCCAAACTTTGCAAATGTAGATATGTTATATGAAGGAGGTAAAGTGCCCTATTACCAGCTAAACATATATAAATATATATACACATCATATATATATATATATGTATATATATATATATATATATATATATATATATATATATATATATATATAAATATATATCTATATATATATGTATATATATATCTATATATATATGTATATATATATAGATATATATATACATATATATATATATATATACACATATCTATGTTACCTACTGGCACTCGCCAGTAGGTAGTTATAGTTAGGACTATGGGGCATATTTATACTCCGTTTGCGCCGGAATTGCGTCGTTTTTTTTTACGCAATTCAGACGCAAAAGTAACTCCATATTTATACTTTGGCGTTAGATGCGTCTAGCGCCAAAGTCCATGGAGTTTGCGTCCTTTTTTAGCGTGGACACCTACTTTGCGTTAATTATATGCAAGGTAGGCGTTCCCGTCTAAAAAAGTGACTCCGCGGCATGTGCGCCGTATTCACACTCCCGGGCAAAATTCACGCCCGGGAGTGGGCGGGTCAAAAAAAATGACGGGGCATATTTATACTCCGTTTGCGCCGGAATTGCATCGTTTTTTTTTACGCAATTCCGACGCAAAAGTAACTCCATATTTATACTTTGGCGTTAGATGCGTCTAGCGCCAAAGTCCATGGAGTTTGCGTCCTTTTTTAGCGTGGACACCTACTTTGCGTTAATTATATGCAAGGTAGGCGTTCCCGTCTAAAAAAGTGACTCCGCGGCATGTGCGCTGTATTTACACTCCCGGGCAAAATTCACGCCCGGGAGTGGGCGGGTCAAAAAAAATGACGTACAGCCGCTTTCGCGCCGTTTTTTAGCGCCTGGAAAAGGCAGGCGTTAAGGGACCTGTGGGCTCGGAAGGAGCCCAGAGGTGCCCTCCCATGCCCCCAGGGACACCCCCTGTCACCCTTGCCCACCCCAGGAGGACACCCAAGGCTGGAGGGACCCATCCCAGGGACAATAAGGTAAGTTCTGGTAAGTATATATATTTTTTTTTTTTTGTGGCATAGGGGGGCCTGATTCATGCCCCCCTACATGCCACTATGCCCAATGACCATGCCCAGGGGACAGAAGTCCCCTGGGCATGGCCATTGGGCAAGGGGGCATGACTCCTGTCTTTGCTAAGACAGGAGTCATTTCTATGGGGGGTGGGAGTGGGAAAAAATGGCGCAAATCGGGTTGAGGCGGAAAATTTGCCTCAGCCTGACTTGCCCCATTTTTTCACGCCCAAGCTCCATATCCCCCTACGCCGGCGCTGCCTGGTGTACGTCATTTTTTTCAACGCACACCAGGCAGCGCCGGCGGCTAACGCCGGCTAACGTCATTGCTTAAATACGGCGCCCGCATGGCGCTTCAGAATGGCGTTAGCCGGCGCTAATTTTTTTTACGCAAAACTGCGTTAGCGCAGTTTTGTGTCAAAAAGTATAAATATGGGCCGACGTACGGCCGCTTTTGCGCCGTTTTTTAGCGCCTGGAAAAGGCAGGAGTTAAGGGACCTGTGGGCTCGGAAGGAGCCCAGAGGTGCCCTCCCATGCCCCCAGGGACACCCCCTGTCACCCTTGCCCACCCCAGGAGGACACCCAAGGCTGGAGGGACCCATCCCAGGGACAATAAGGTAAGTTCTGGTAAGTATTTTGTTTTTAATTTTTTTGTGGCATAGGGGGGCCTGATTCTTGCCCCCCTACATGCCACTATGCCCAATGACCATGCCCAGGGGACAGTAGTCCCCTGGGCATGGCCATTGGGCAAGGGGGCATGACTCCTGTCTTTGCTAAGACAGGAGTCATTTCTATGGGGGTTGGGAGTCGAAAAAAATGGCCTGACTTGCCCCATTTTTTCACGCCCAAGCTCCATATCCCCCTACGCCGGCGCTGCCTGGTGAACGTCGTTTTTTTCAACGCACACCAGGCAGCGCCGGCGGCTAACGCCGGCTAACGTCATTGCTTAAATACGGCGCTCGCATGGCGCTTCAGAATGGCGTTAGCCGGCGCTAATTTTTTTGACGCAAAACTACGTTAGTGCAGTTTTGCGTCAAAAAGTATAAATATGGGCCTATGTTTCCATAGAAAAGCATTTTTTGATTTGCCTATATCTTTGGCATTGTTTGATGAATCTTCACAAATTTTTTTCTTGTTGCGCACAGAACATTTCGGGGTAATCCATCAAGCCGGGCAGAGAAAAAGGGAGGTAAACAAACATTCATTTCCCATGTTAATTCCCATAGGAACTTTGAACATGACTACAGCCCAAACCACTGGACGGAATTACACCAAATTTGGGTGAACGCTAACGTTCAGTACGCAGATTGTGCTTTTTCTTATTTGGTGTAAATCCATCCAGTAGTTTTTGAAAAATGAAAGGAAAAACAAATTTGATTATCTCTGGCCGCAATGACTTCAGGATTATTTCACCAAAATTCACAAATTTGTGCAAATGCACGTGTGAAAAGAATCACTGTAATTATCTGACCACAACCTAACTAGACATTTGCGTCTGCCATTTTATGTCACGGGACACAGTCCCCTGGGGGGAAAATCCTAATTGAAAGTGGCATAGGGGTTCAGAGTGAAGGTACCCTGACCCCATGGATGTGATACTGGTGTGTTTTACTAGCAAATTATGGGTTTAAAACAATTTTGCATCACTACGCACAGTGTTCATGAAAATGTGTGAATTTTTGTGAATTTCTCTAATTATTCGTAAAATATACGAGAACGGGACACAATTTTTTAAGAAAAAACACAGACTCATTCGTACACTAATTCATTCACTCATACATGCAACTCAGAGACTCATTACTTTACATTAAAACAACCATAGAAATTCACTGAAAAAAACAAAGGTTACAGGAACGTTATGGTTAGGTTCTGAATTTACTAGTATAAAACCATAGAAATTCAGCAATTATAGTTAGAGTTCTTTCAGGTAACTATAACTGGTGCCCTAAGGAAACTATAACTTGAGTGTTCGCCAGAGAAAGAGATTGAAAGAGAGAAATTGAGAGAGAGAGAGAGAGAGAGAGAGAGAGAGAGAGAGAGAGAGAGAGAGAGAGAGAGAAAAAAAAGTGAGAGGGAGAGAGATAGTGATTTTTTAGGCTTTTGTGAAGGATATACTTAGACTAAGATATTTCTGGACAAATAGAGAAGAAAAATGTGTTTGTCAATTAAAAAGAGTGAGATCACCTTTCAGTATAAACCTAATTTTTTTAAATTGAACATAAAGTAATATAGGGAAATGACAACCACAGACACACCTTGACTAGAACCCTCAAATTTCAGTTTAAGGGTCTGTGACCTTAACCATTATACCACAGGTGACTCTGGCCTCTACTGAAAGTCATTGCACGCAAAGACCATTGCAATTACTATTTCTCTCTCTCGCTCTCTCCTTCTCTCTTCCATTCCACTGTGGGACTGAAGAGAAAAAGAGAGAGTGACAGGACCGCAGGGGGAACCTCAAGGCCCTCGTGGTCCTAGCCGGCTCCCCGCATCCTGTGGGAACCAGCATTGCTCCCCAAGCAGGGAGCTGCATTTAATAGCATCTCCCTGTTTGTGGTAGCAATGTTTTCATCTGTCTTACCTGCACACATATTTGCGTGCAGGGAAGACAGATGAAAACTCCGCTTTCTGCAAGGGAGAGCTGTTTGACAGCTTTCTCTTGGAGAAATCAGACTTTGTTTGCTTCTGCTTGGTGGGGGCAGCAAAAGCAAGCAGCTATGTCCTGGGGTGGGCACCCCGAGACATAGCAGGAGCCGGCCCTTGGGGTGGCGGTCCCTAGGGCCATCAGTGGCTCCACAAGAGGGGCCACGCTGCACACTTACGACAAGCATAGCCCCAGGACCCAGGTGCCCGAAACGGAGGAGATGGTGTTGGAAAGGCTATTGGTAGGGGCAGATAAGTACCTACACTTAGCAATAGGCCACTAATCTCCACTTAGGTCCAATTAGGTCTCAGTAAATTAAACCCAGCTCAACCCTTGGTAGCTTGGCAACGAGCGACAAGGCTTAACTTAGGAGACAGAGTGTAAAGCATTCAAATATCACAAAACAGTAATTAAATAAAACACAGGAAACAGTTTAAAAATCCAAAACCAATTTATAATAATAGATTATATTTTTATCTTTAAAATGACACAAAAATGAATAAAATCGGATAATGGGAACCGGAGATATGAATTTTTAAAGAATTATTGTTTTTTTAGCACCTAGAAACAAAAATCGCCAATCGGGTCACCTGGTTGCACCTCGACTGGGGCAAAGTCAAAGTTTAAGGCCGACCGCGATGGAGCCCGGCTCGGCTACAGGCCGCGGGAGGCCTCGGTTCAAAGTTTTACTTCACACTTAGTCGTTTTTCTAAAGATTTTCGTCAGCGGGACGAACTGCCAGTTCAATCCGACCTCCTGGAACCCTTCTCCGGATACGAGTCGCGGGAATCCTCTGTGAAGATTTTTACCTTCGGACGTAGTCGTTTTTTTTAGGTGAAAATCCTTCGACCGGGGTAAACCTGGATCTTGATCCGACGTCCTTGGAGCCCTCCTCAGATACGCTGGCTGGGAGGTCCCAGTCAACTCTGTACGTTTGGACTTAGTATCTTTTTTGGAGATTTTCTCTATCGGGACGAACCCGCAAATCAGGCCAAGTTGCGTTTGGGGCAAGCCGGCTAGAGTTGCCGCGGCGGGTCGGTCCCTCTATGGAGCTTTTTTTCAAAAGTTCTCCAAACTTCTCTAAACTTCTGGGTCTTCTCCCAGATGTTCTTCTAAGGTTCTTTTGGGGTCCACAGCTCACCCCAAGGGTCCAGAAGCTCTGAGATGATCCTTGGGTGTGTGGACTACAACTCCCAGAATGCACCTGGCGCAAACTCCTTTTTGGCCACTGGACAGTGGTCAGCTGGTTGATTTCTTCAGGAGTTGGTGCAGGGGACTCTGGTTAGCAATTTTTCACCTGTAGCAAACAGGTAGTCCCTCCTTGAACCAGATGAAGCCAGGCAAAGTCCTTCTTGTGGTTAGGCCCAAGTGTGCAGCTGGTGCAGTCCTTCTGAGTGCAGGTTCCAGATGCAGGCCAGGGTTCCAGCAGGGCAGTCCTTCTTCTCCTTTGGTTCTTCCTTGTTGGAATCTGATGGGGATCTGAGGTGTGGGTGCAGGTCTGCCAGTTTTATCCTTGCTCCTGGGTGAAAACCAGGGGTGTCCTGATTCTCCAATCAGGTGCAGGGTCCTTCCCCCTGTGATGACCACTTCCTGGGAAGTTTGGCAAAAATCAGTCCCAGGAGGCAACATTCTTCAAAAATCCATCATGGCTGATAATGATTTTTGGAGGTTACATCTGGCTGAGCCCACCCACTGGTGTGGCTAAAAATCATAAACACACTCCTCTCCTGCCCTCTCCTAATCTAATCAAGGGGGCACCTAGTTGTCTGGAGTTGCAGGATGTGGGGGTGTTGCTGGGTTGCTCCAAATGTCCTTATCTGCCTTTGAAGACCAGTTTGGCCGCCCTCCCTCTTCCTGCCTCACCATCTGCTGAGGGGAGATCTCCTCCCACAGGCACATCTCTTTGTGTGAAGCCAGGCCACTTCACAACTCATCAAGGCAGCCTGACCAGGCTGCCAGAGGCTGGCCAACCGGAGCACAGCAGCAAAAACAATGCAGGGCTGAAATTGGCAACTTTTCAGGTAAAGTCTAAAACTCTTTACCTGAACAAGTTATATTAAATCCCACAACTGGAAGTTGTGGGATTTATTATAACAATTAATTTGATACCAAACTCTGTGTATCTGTCATTTAAGGGGACTTTTAAAATTAAAATAAAGGCTCTCCATCCTGTGAAGGCCATTCACTACAATGAGGGAAAAACGAATTTGGTTGTTTTTACCTCACCAGGGCTTATACAACTATTTTTATAAGGTCCCTGCTTATAGTTACTTGGCACCCAGCCCTAGGGGCACATAGGGCACACCTTAGGGGTGACATATATGTAAAAATAAGGTAGTTAAAGACTTTGGAACTACTTTTAATTCCAAAGTAAAATTTGCATATAACTTTAATTTAAAGCAGCCAGCAAGGCAGGCCTGCCTTTAAAATGACACTGGGCACCTCAGCAGTGCACCTATGGGTGCACTACCTATGCTGTGGTCCCTGAACCTACATGCCCTACCATATACTAGGGAGTATAGGTAGGTTAACTTAGCCAATTATAATTAGCCTAATTTGCATATTGATTTTACACAGAGCACAGGTCCTGGGACTGGTTAGCAGTACCCAGGGCACCATCAGAGTCAGGAAAACACCAGCAAAAAGTGGAAAATGGGGGCAAAAAGTTAGGGGGCCTCTGCAATCAGCCCTGTTTTCTCACAATGAGGATGAAGTAAAATAGAAAAAATATTTCTCAAAATTATGTCCATACAACATACTGAGTAATTTTTAGAGTGTCTGTTGTAATTAAATTATTATTGTTAATGTACTTATTGCAAACTATTCCCATGTGGGTAAAATGATTACCTACCATAAGCTGAAACTGCAAATATCTCTTTTGTCCTCTTGAGTGTTAAAAAGTTTTAAATGCCTAAAAAGCATGTCCATGTGAATAAAGAAAACTGAGATTAATTTTTACATTGAAATTCAAGATTGTAGAATCAGATAAATGTAATGTATATATTTAATATCTTTGATTATTTCACCACACTAAGACTGCCGCTGAATTTTCATGACTGTCATGTTCGTTATTAAGAAATATGCATCTAAAAGTCCTTTGTTAATGTCCACTTTGTTACTGGTGAGCAAGACACCAGTTGGTGCTGAAAAACATTTGGTGCATTGCGAAAAAAAAAAACAAGAAAGCATTACCACACTAGGAATGTGCGTGGGGTTTGTTCCTGGACTCGGGAGATCATATGTATGAATTAACATGGGTTTTTGATACCATACATATGCACATTTAGGGGACAGAGGAGTTATGGGAGCCAGTGAGGAACGATATATATATATATATATATATATATATATATATATAGACACACACACACAGTTTCTGTGTGAAATTCTGCTTCACTCAATCATGTATTGGCCGGTGTTCGGATTATCTGGGTGTAGGAATATCGGGTGTGATTTTACACCTCGAAAATTCCAGCAGGTATAATCTTTTTGAGCAATGGCTGCACTGCAGCGTGGATCCATTTTCCGGGTGCCACTGAATCCTCCACCAAGGCACAAGGAGAGCATGTCATGCTGATCCTGACAGATGATATTCTTCCCTCCCTTGTCCCGCTCTCTCTACTCCTCACTACCCTCGCACATAGAGGCCTGCAGACACTGACCACCTGCTCAGAGCAGGTGATAAATGGCTGTGTCAACCCGCTTGGAATAGGAAATACCATGCCAAACTCCTCCAAGCATATCGAGGACCAATCAGTTATTCCCTATTCCTAGGGAATCTAACTGATAATTGAAGGAAATCTCTGCGAACATTCCTGGCGGATTGGTAATTCCAGCCAATTGCAACCTTCACACAGAATTGTTTCAAACACGTAATTGTCATAATTGAGGCTGGACTGTACTGTCCACTTGGTTTGCCATGCCATGCTGCAAAAAAATCTGGGCGTTTCCGAGGCTTTTCTAAGATTATATGCGTTTAATATTACAAAAGTACAGAATGTCCTGGTTATCTGTAAATAGCTACCATTACTGCACCTTTACTTATGAAAAATGCCTTTACAAAATATGACGATAATCTAGATACATATTTGAACTGGTAAGATCATTTTTCCAATGCCATGTATCATAAAGAAAAAAGTACCCCAACCGCACCACATTTTAGTATCACACGAGCACACCGGTTCCTTGCACTGTTTTAATCTGTCATCAGATCCGATTCAATTATTATTAATTTAACATTTGGTAGCCTGATTTACTTTTAGTATATTCTGAATTCTCTTCCTCAGTATCAACTTCTGAAGAATCAGCTGTGAGTGATGAATAGCAAATCAACTAACAGTTTCTTTGGTACAGCCCATGGAGCATGCATTCTGCCACGCTCCACTGAACTCTGCCTGAGGACGTCTGATATTTCTCAAAATTTTTGTGCTTATGGTGTCGTTTTTTTGTTCCCCTGCCTTAAACATCCAAAACATTCATGGCAGGGAAATATTTTCCAGCCAAGAAATTATAAAATGTTTTTATAATAAGGGTGTAATCAGGCTCAATCTTTTCCAGTCAATATCAAATTGAGATTTTAGAAAATGTATTGCTGTAAAAAGAAAAGGCATGTTATGACTTTTGAGGCTGACAGGAATCCGTTGCGTGGGTGAGCATGGAAGAGTGTATGATATTTGACCTCCTATATTAGTATGCTGTTAGTTGAAATGAGACAGTCTACAATACAGTTGAAAATGTTAATGAGACATATTTATTTGTGTTGTATCGCAGTTTTAATTAAATAAGCTATATATATATTGTTCTATATAAATAAGTTTATCCTAATAGGAGTTTAATATTTACACCGATAGAAGTAGTATGTTCCACCTCCTCTTCCCCTTAGAATGGTAGAGTCCGACAGTTATTGGGCTGGAGTTGACAGTAGAACGTTGAGGAGCTAGAAGAGCAGCTGTGTGGAGAACTGTTGCTGAGGCAGTAGAGATGAAAGAATAAAGACTGAAGTAAAAGGAATTTGATTGAAGTGTCTTTATATCACTGGCGACGAGTTACCTTTAGTTTATGTATTCTCCACTAAGGGATTTTACAACAGCACTCCAAGGATTGCGAGGTGGACCTTGGGCCTTGAAAGCTTCTGTTTCAAGGTTGAGTACCTCCCTGGCAATAGAAATTTGGCTGCGGATTTTCTGTCTAGAGTTCCGTTGGATGTAGTAGAAGACTTTGATACTCCAGAATATCCTATATTGGTAGTTTCTACATCTTCTATCAATGAAAATGAATGGAATTCAGCATGTCAAAAAGATGAATCTCTATCCTTGCTAAAACTGAGAGCCAAGGAAGGATGGCCTGAATCCAGGAAGGATCTGGATGAAGTTATTAAAAGCTACTGGGAGGTGAGATACCAAATAAATGAAATAGGAAATTGTGTATTTAGGAATGATAAAATAATACCTCCTGCAAGTTTATGAGGTCAAATGTGAGAGACACCAAGTTTATGGGCCCATTCAATATTGCCAAAGTAAAAAGAAATGTAGTTGTATTGGAGAATGGACAGTGTTGGAGCATGGATAGGACTTTTCCAAATAAGTAAAAGGCACTCCTTGGAAATATGTTGAAGCTGTTTATTAAGTCACCAAACAAGGACCCCTGACCGCAGCCTTCATCAACTGTCCTCTGTCTCTCCCACTCCTGGAATCCTCCCTCCGGTTACATTCTACATTCCATAGCTTGTCAGGAGCAGTACAATGAAAATAAAAGTACATAGAATAGATTGTCATTTGACATGTCACAAGATATAACACATCCCCTTTCCTAAACATTAAAACAAACTAAATATAACAACGGAAAAAAAAAAGAAATAAAAATAAATAACATCTATGCTTAACAAAACAAAATATATACAGGACCATATAATGCATGGTAAGGATGCTCGCTCTAACCAATCAATGAAACATACTTAAGTACACTCATAATCGCGAAATCTCTTTGGCTTTATCTTAACGCGATTAGATGTTCTATTTTCAGTGATCTCGGTTGCAGTTTTTTTCTTTGTCCCAAACCATTGTCTCATTTCAATCTCGCTGCACAAAGTAACCTTCCTCACATTCCACCACTTTCCATCTGACAATCTCACCAAGTTTCCTTTGGTTTCGAGCACAGAAAACCAAGCACAAAATTCTTTCCCTCATGGTTAGGTGGAGGAGAGAAGAGTGAACCTGCAAACCCTCATATCAAACTTAAATTATCTCTGCACCAAGATAAATACAGAAGAATGTATGATAAGAAACATGGTACGAAACAACAACAGTGGGTGGTAGGGGACAGAGTGTATGTTAAAAATCCATTGAAGGGAATGAGGTCAAATGTGAGAGACACCAAGTTTATGGGCCCATTCAATATTGCAAAAGTCAAAAGAAATGTAGTTGTATTGGAGAATGGACAGTGTTGGAGCATGGATAGGATCGTCAAACAGCCACCGGGTGTAGAAAAGACTGGAAGCAATCCTGAGGAAGCGGGAGGAAGTCAGGAAGTTCCACAGAATCGCAATGAAGGAGGTTATGAGAAAAGAACATATAGCCGACAAATTAAACCTCCTGTTTGGCATAAAGATTACGAAATTACTACTTGAGTATAATGAACTGTAATTAATGATAGCAGATGACTGTACTATTTCTAGTTTTGTTAGAAGGGAAGATGTGTTGTATCGCAGTTTTAATTAAATAAGCTTTATATATATTGTTCTATATAAATAAGTTTATCCTAATAGGAGTTTAATATTTACACCGATAGAAGTAGTATGTTCCACCTCCCCTTCCCCTTAGAATGGTAGAGTCCGACAGTTATTGGGCTAGAGTTGACAGTAGAACGTTGAGGAGCTAGAAGAGCAGCTGTGTGGAGAACTGTTGCTGAGGCAGTAGAGATGAAAGAATAAAGACTGAAGTAAAAGGAATTTGATTGAAGTGTCTTTATATCAATTTTCATGTTGCCAGAAACAATAGCCAGCTTGTTCAAATAACTATGTATTACTTCACAATATACCTGTTAGAATTGACATCCTTGGTGTGATCTCCCCTAACGTTTTGTCTCTGTTTCCCAGGTTGTTGATGTGTGCTGGACTCTTTTTTTGCTGTTTTGTGATACTCTGGGAACTTTATCACTGCTATCCTGTGCTAAAGTGCAAGTGCTCCTTTGTAAAATGTATCTGTAATTGGCTTTCCATGATTGCCATATTTGGTTTACTAGTAAGTCCTTAGTACAGTGCAATAGAGGTGCCCAGGGACTGTAAATCAAATGCTACTAGTGGGCCTGCAGCACTGGTTTTGTCATCTAGTTGAGTAGCCCTGTAAACATGGCTCAGACCTGCCACTACAGCGTCTGTGTGTGCAGTTTTAAACTGCCAATTTGACTTGGCAAGTGTACCCTCTTGCCAGGCCTAAACTTTCCCTTTCATACATAAAAGCACCCCTAAGGTAGGCCCTAGGTATCCCCATGGGCAGAGTGCAACGTATGTTTAAGGTAGGACATATACTAATGTGGTTTATATGTCCTAACAGGGAAATACTGCCAAATTCGGTTTTCACTGTGCAAGCCCTATCTCTCTCATAGATTAACATGGAGGCTACCTTTTAAATATGATTAAAGTGCAGATTCCCTTCGGGAGCAGACAGAAATGTGGAGTTTATGGTCCCTGAACTCAGAATTTAAAAATTCATCTTTTGGTAAAGATTGTTTTTGGACTGTGTGCTTGAAAATGGCACTTTTATAAAACAGGCATTTTCTTGTTTCTGTGACTCTGCCTGTTTGTGGATTCCCCATCTGGGACAGTTTGACAGTTGGGCAGTTTGTACCTTTCCTCTAGACAGTGACACAAAGGGAGCTGGGGTGTAGCCTCCATATCCTGATGAGTCATCTGTGCTGGGATAGAGGGGAGGGAAGGAGTGGTCACACACCTGAAAGGGCTGTGCCTGCCATCACACAATGCAGTCTCCAATCCCCTGGTGTGTGTCTGTGGCCTGGCCTGGGTACGCCAATGTAGGATCTTAAAAACAAGAGTGACTTCCTTTGAGGTTTGCCCACTTCAAAGGCAGAAAGGGGTATAAGTAGTGGACCCAAAATCCCTGAAAATTAGATTACTTCTGGAACCAGGAGGAATCTCTGCCAAGGAGAAGAGCTGAAGAGCTAAGGTGAAGTGCTACCCCTGTCTGTGACTATGCTTTGTTTGGCTATTCTGCAGTTGCTGCTTCTGCCCTCGAAAGGGCTTGAACTGAGTTTGTCTCCTTTGTTGAAGTCTCAGGGTCATCAAAGACTTCCCCTTCCAGCACCTGGACTCTCTGCTGAGACTCCTGCCCTGTGAAGTGATGCCCTATCCAATCCCTGGACCCTTGAAAGGTGAAGTTGGCAGACAAGAACTGAAGAAATGACACGCAACACTGCTTACAGTCGCTGATAACGGTGTGGTTTTCTAATACCGTGCGACTGGATTTTCCACCTAACTCTGCCTGAATCTGAGGTGCCCTGTCCGGAAATCGAAGCATCGCTCTCTTGCGAGGAAGAAACATGATGCGTCACCGACCCTACCAGAGAAGGAAAGGACGTACTGCCTCACTTGCAAGTGAGGAATCAACACATCGCTACCCTTTTCCGATGCATGCTCGCCCCTGTGGCTTCATTTTTTTATGCTAACTATATACTTTGTATAACAACAGCATTCTCACAGTTTTCTAAGGATTAAGGGCTAGATGTAGCAAAGGGTTTTACCCATTCTGTGTCTATGGGAAAATTTGTTGGTACATATGGCCCTAAGACTGTTATTACTTTGAAAATTCATATCTTGAATTGTGTATGTTGGATTTTGTTTCATTTTGGTCTTGTTTGATTAAGATAAATATTACTGATTCTTCTAAGCTGGTGTGGTGTCCATTTTGTAGTGTTTTAACTGTATTACTGTGTGTGTTGATACAAATACTTTACACAATGCTTTTGAAGTTAAGCCAGCCTGCTCGTGCCAAGCTGCTAACGGTGTGAGCGGGGGTTAACTGAGTGTGATTCTTCTTTACCCTGACTAGAGTGAGGGTCCTTGCTTGGACAGGAGGTCGCCTGACTGACAACCAAGACCCCACTTCTAAAATTGGTGATCAGCATTGAGGATTGGACTTGTATTTGTACTTGACATACAGTGATTAAGTGTGCACTACTGTTTTCAATGCAGACCATTACATGACCACATACAGCTTGTTCTTGATTTTTCTCTTTTTGGATTTTTTCCCTACTTCCATATTTTTGGTGACCCTTGATTGACTTTTGAACTTCATTGAGAACTCTTTTTCTGTCTTGGAACTTTACACTGTTTTTGATTTTTCATCATATCTCAATCTGTAGATGCATCAGCTGGAGCTGCTTTTGACTTAGGGAAGCTGGAGAGCTATACAGTTGCTCAGTTGAGGCAGTTCTGCAAGAATCTTGCCTGTCCCATTAAGGGCTCCACCAGGAAGGAGGAGCTACAGAAGGCACTGAGGGCCTGGGTAACAGCCAAGGAAGCCGAGGGGCACACAGAGGAGGAAGATGAGGAGGTGTAATCCATACACAATGTTATAGTGACCAGGGTCCAAGGGCCAGATGTATAACCCCGAGTTTTGCGACTCGCAATTTGCGACTTGTTTGCGAGTCGCAAATTGCGAGCTGCAAAACCTTATATACAACTGTGTACTTTACACTGTTTCCAATTCACAAAGGGGTTGCAAATGACTTACCTCATGAATATTCATGAGGTAGATCACAATTTGCAACCCCATTGGGAGTGGCCACCCTCGCATGGATGGTGGCCTGCTGGAGACAGCAGACCACCATGTCTGTGACTGCTTTTAGATAAAGCAGTTTTTTTAATGAAATGCAGCACGCTTTCCTTAAAGGAAAATGAGATGCATTTCAAAAACAAAAATGAAAAGCTTTCTTTCTAATTTTTAAGAGCAGGCAGTGGTCCCTGGGACCACTGCCTGCTCTGAATAAATATTTTCACTGCCATTCACAAAGGGGAAGTGGTCCCATGGGGACTCCTTCCCATTTGTAAATGGGTTAGCACCAGTTTGAAACTGGTGGTAACTGCGATTGTTTCGTGACCGCATTCATGGTCACAAAACAATGCTACATCACAAAATAGGCTCTGTACATACCAAAATGTTTTTTTCCTGTCGCAAATTGTCTGAGTCTGCGAATCGGGCCGTTTGCGACAGGAAAAATTGTACGTACATGTGACCCAAAAGAGGTATGGGGAGACCATGCCAAGGGTGGGCAGGGTCCCTCCCAGAAGAACGGGGTAAGGGTAAATAAGGGGTGTTCTCTAAAGGGCTCCAACCTAGTTCCCAGGCTAAGGATTCCCAGACCCCAGTGACAAAAAACCATGGTTCTCCAAAGGGAAACCTGTGGAGGGGAGGTCTCCCGCAAGTGTTATGCATGTGACCAAGTGGGCGAGAGGGGATCCCAACTGTCCTAAGGGTACACTGGCACCCACTGATGTTCAGTCATAAGGTTTGGCCAGTGTAGCACTTGAGGAGGAGTTAGTTCTAGGTGTGTGGGAGCCAGCTGAGATGACCCTTGTCTCACTAGGGGACAGTGAGATGGTCCAGAGAACCCTAGTGCCTGAGAACACTAAAAAGTACAGGCACCAGTAATGGACAGAGGGTGGAGGACCTGAGGGAAAAAGGAGCCAGTGTGACTACAGTGAGGAGTCATCTGGTGTCTGAAGAGCAGATAGATCCTTGTGTACTTTATCAAGTAGTTGCAGTGGACAACTCAGAGCACCTGTGCAGAGTGGCACAGGTTCCCTTGGAATGGGGGCGTCTCAGGTTTCTTGAAGGTAGCTGTGAGCCCAACCATGTCTGTGGATTGTTTGCTTGGCAATGACCTGGAGGATTCCCCTTGGGAGGAAGTGGAACACAGGTCACACTTGGAGATGTTGGGTCTGCCTGGGTGGGTATGCATATCCACCCGGTCAATGGCTGCCCGTCACGGAGGTCAGAGACCCTGGAGCCTGAAACAGTGGCACAGGGATCACAAAAAAGAGGAAGGGCAAGGGATCTGGAAATCGGACCCAGAAGTTCCCACGGGCCAGGAGGAGACGGAGCCTGAGGGTGATGCCCCAGAGCCTGCAGGAGAACAGGCAGCTGAGCTGGGGGAGGCCCCTGAGCTGTCACAGTGGCGGCAGGAAGGGGAACCCACCAGGGAGGCATTCTGTGAAGTACAGAAGGTATGCCCTACTCTTGAGGGTTTGCAGCAGCAGGCTACAGACAAGGCAGCTGGCAAGGAGCCAGGATCTCACCTGATATATTTTGAGGACAGCCTCCTGCATAGTGAGCATAAGGCTGCTGAACCTGGGTCAGCCTGTGTGCTGGTGGCACCCCAGTGCTTCAGAGCCTGCGTATTGGGTCTGGCTCATGATGTGCCTTTAGCTGGACATCTGGAGCAAGACAAGACCTTTGACAAGCTTGCCACCCACTTTTACTGGACCTAGATGCACAGGCACTCAGATGCTCCTTGCAGGTCTTGCCAGACTTTTCAGGCAAGTGGTAAGAGTGGGTGGAAGTGCAAGACTCCCCTCCAACCTTTTCCAGTGGTTAGTACCCCCTTTGAAAGGGTGGGTATTGACATTGTGGAATCTCTGGATCCCAAGCCAGCCATGGGCAATAGGTTCATCCTGGTCTTGGTGGACCATGCCACACAGTAATCAGAAACCATTCCACTGAGGTCAATCACTTCCCCTGTGGTGGGTTGTGCGTTGATGTTTTTTTTTTACCCCATGGGGTTCCCAAGGAAGTGGTATCTGATGGGGGTACAGACTTCATATCTACTTATCTGAAGTCTCTGTGGCAGGAGTGTGGGGTAACGTATAAGTACACCACTCCTTACCACCCCCAAAGCAATGGTATGGTTGAAAGATTTAACCTCACCTTAGAAGGCATGATCATGTGCCTGTCAGAGCCCTTGAGGTGGAAGTGGGACGTCCTCTTTCAATGTCTTCTGTTCGCTTACAGGGAGGTGCCTCAAAAAGGGCTTGGATTTAGTCCTTTTGCGTTACTGTATGGCCAACCCCTCAGAGGACCTTTGAGTCTGGTGAAGGAGGGCTTAGAGAAAGCCCCCAGTAATCCTCCCCAGGATGTATTTAGTTACATGCTGGCCTTTAGAAACCAGACTGCCTGCTTCAGAGCTCTCGCACAAGAGAACCTAGAAGCAAACCAGAAAGACTTCAAACTGTGGTATGACCAGAATGCCACTCCGGTCGAGTTTTGGCCTGGGCAAAACGTGTGGGTAATGATGCCAGGAGAGGCTCGGGCGCTCCAGGACAAATGGACTGAGCCATTTGATGTGGTGGAGTGCAAGAGCGAAGTAACCTACCTGGTGGACTTGCGGACTCCCTGGAATGCCATAAGGGTCCTGCATGTGAACCGTCTCAAGCCACACTTTGAGCTGATTGAATTGTCCATGCTCCTAGCGACAGATGATGGGGTAGAGGAAGCGAGTGAGCCTATTCCTGACCTCCTGAACCCTGGAGAGAAGGATGTGTCTGTGGAGGGAATGAACCTCTCCCTCTCCCTGACCTCAGAACAACAAAGGGACTGTTGCCAGGTATTGTGTCAGTTTGCCTCCCTGTTCTCCTTGATCCAAAGGGTCACACACTTGTGTACAAATGATGTGGACACTGGGGACAGTCCACCTATTAAACAGAAGGTTTAAAGAGTGACTGATATGGTCAGGGCTAGCATCCTAGGTCCTTGAGCCAATACCCAAGATTGTCATGTCCATCAACACAGTGCTTGTAAAACTTAGCACAAGGCCAGGATCTCACACTATACCACACATATGTTTGAGTCACAAACAACTCCAACTAACAACTGCCATGCTACATAACAAACCTGTTGCAAGCCTTAATAACAACGTTCTTCTTTTATCTTTTGCAGCGGATCAGGGTTATGGCATTCAGCAGTGGCTGATGACCCCATTTGCAAAGCCAAACACAGCAGCAGAGCATGCATACAATGAGGGACACCATCAGACACGAAATGTGGTGAAAAGGACATTTGGCTTACTGAAATACAGAATCAGGTGCCTGGACCTGAAAGGAGGCAGCCTCCTTTATGCCCCACACATTGTGTGTAAAATCATCCTTACAAGTGCCATCCTGCATGTTGGACATAGCCCTTGTGGCAGGTTCATCCCCTGACTTTTTGCCTAATTCCTCCTATTGTTTCTGACCTCTCACTGTTGGCTCTAGGACTCAGAGCACTTTATCACTGCTGATTAGTGCTAAAGTGAACGTGCTCTCCCATCTAAAGTTGGTATGATTGGCTTATACCTAATTGGCATATTTAAGTTACCTATGAGTCCCTTGTACAGTGCTACCTTTATACCCAGGGCCTGTAAATTAAATGCTACTAGTGGGCCTGCAGCACTGCTTGTGCCACCCACTGAAGTAGCCTTTCAAACCTGTCTCAGGCTCGCTAGTGCAGGGCCTGTGTGCAAAGTTTTCTGCCAGAGGGACCTGGCATCTAAATGTACTTGCCAGGCCCAGAACTCCCCTTTTACTGCATGTAAGTCACCCCTAAGGTAGGCCCTAGCAAGCGCTATAGGCAGGGTGACATGTATGTAGAAGGAGGGACATGTGTCAGGTTGCGTGTCCTGTCCTGGTAGTGAAAAACGGCCGAAACTTGGTGTCTCACTGCTGTGAGTGCTGCCTTCTCATAGGATTGCATTAGAAATGCCCTGCTTTATATGTAGGGGGTATTGTCTGATTTATGAGGGGTAGCGATGGCATGTTTGGTATGGTTGTAATTGGGGTAAGAAATGCTGCTTACTGGTGTAGGTGTATTTTGTATTACTATTACAGAAAAGCCACATCTAGAAAGTGAGCATTTCTCTGTACTCTGGTGTTTTGCAGCTTGACTCCAATCCACATCTGGGCAGAGTGACATTTGGGCTTTGTGCATACTTTTCAGACAGCCTGTACACAGGGAGGCTGGAGGTGTCACAGAGGTGCATCTGCATACTGAATAGTCTTCCTGGGCTGAGAGAAGGGAGAGGCGGGGCACACCTACATTTGTAAAGGCTGTGCCCTGGTCTCACAGAATAGGATCGTTTACCCCCAAATGATGTTTGGAGCCTGTGCTGGAGGAGAGAGGGGGCACTCCCAGAACCAGGTGTAACTGGTTGGAACCTCCTCTCCCCTCCATTGTAAAACACTGTGTATAATTACAGGGAAGTTTTCCCCACAATTTGGCGATTTTTGGAGACATTTTGGAACTGGACACAAAGGCTGGAAGGACTCACCAGGAACCGCCATGGGATGATGCTGCTGTGCTGACCTGTGACCTGCTTCGTCACTGTAAGGAACTGCCTGCATTCCCCTTGCACTGGCCTGCTGCTGGGTACTGTCCCCTGTGCTCCTTTTTCCTGAACTCTGCTCCCCAGGGGCAGGGTGCTGTGGCCCCTGACCTCTGCAACCATGTGAAGCACAAGGAGTGCTTCAGTAATTAAAGGAACTCATGCTTTGGAAAGAGCTTCACCTTTTATTCCTTAAGCGCTGTGAGAGTGCTTCTTGCCACCCAGAAACACCTCCACGACCCAGGCTTATGGGATGTCCCCCCCCCTTGCACTTTTGAAAAGAGCATTGCTGCTGTGAAAGAGTCACTGCAGTGTCCGGGCGTGTTGGTGGCCGAGCGAATCGAAAGCGCGCATTGTGAGGTGATCGAGGAAACTGCTTCAGGAGGAAATTCGTGCAAGCATGCTCCTATTGTGCCCCCGGGGTGAAGCACGCTCCGAGGAGCACCCCCAGGGCACAGGCAGGCACCTACTGGGGTGCCTGCCCTCTCTGACGGGCACGCGGGCCGCCGCGTGCACCAAAAGCCGGACGAGGGGAAGAAAGCCTCATTGGAGGCTCCCCCGCCCCACGAGGCCCCTTTTTGGTCCTTTCTGACCGGCAGGGGGAAAGAAAGCATCACCTGAGGCTCACCCTGCCCAACGAAACCCTTGGCCTGTTACCAGAGATGCGAGCAGGGCAGAGGCCTCGTCGTAGACCCCCACACCTCAGGTCTCCCTTGGGGTCCCCGCAACAGTCAGATGAGGCCCCCCACCAGTGGCCACACGGATTGTTCAGGTCTTTGGGTACCCTCCTGGTTGGAGGGCCAGTTGAGGCCCAGAGGGTCCCCTAGAGATTGCAGCCCCCAGGAGGGGCCTGTTACAAATCAGAGGGGGTTCATAGTGCCCCCTCCTCCCTCACTGCTTGCTGGGCTCTGGCCCGACACGTGAGGGCTGGTTGAGGCTCAGGGGCCCCCAGCAACCAGGAGGGGCCCTTCATTAATCTAGAGGGGGTGCGTGCTGCCCCCCTCATCCCCAAAACTAGTGGGAGGACTCCATTTGGCACAAAGGAGTGCTGGTTGCCCCATGTTTCATTCTACTGGCATTAGAAGTGCCGTCCATTGCAAAACAGGTACTTTCTACAGGATCTACATATGACATGAGTTCTTTTTAGTGACTTTATTGATTTATATGTTGCCTACCTGTTTTATGATGTTTCATATGTGTATGCAAATGTTCCTTTATGGCCATAACATACTGATATGTTTTTCTGACTTGCCATACGTTTTTAGAATGTTCCTAGTATGGGCATTTATGATATTCTTATGACAAGTGCTTTTGTGTAATAACTTGTTTCCTGACTGCTGCCTATGTTGCAGAATACTAAGTAACCTATGTGTTATATGTGACTACTGCTAGTTCTGCAGAGTAACTAATGTGTAACGTTCTGACAACTGCTAAGTAGCAGGATATTACTGATAGGTGATGTTTGGTCTAATAATTGCGTTGTGTACAATACAGTATATTTTCATATAACTTGGTGTTGTGTTTCCTTTGTGGTGGGGATAGTGTGTCACGTGTGTTGTGTGTGTTGTGCAAAGGCTTTACACATTGCCTCTGGGATAGGCCTGACTACTCAGACCAAGCTACCAAGGGGGTGAGCAGGGGTTATCCTTGACGTGTAACTCCCTTGCCCTGACTAGAGTGGGTGGGTTCTGCCTAGCCTAGGTGCATACCCTAGCCAACCAGAAACCCCATTTCTAACACTGAACAACATATGTGTGTGAATGAACATTACAATGTATGACCAGGTTTCTGACCTGCCTTAGGAGGAGGAGGAAGATGGTGCTGACGATATGGAGGGGGAACAGCAGAACACAGCTGCTGGGGTACGCCAGAAACAGCACATAGTTGACAACTTTTACTCTTAAGAACCACTGAATTCACCTTGTTAATTTTGTAAAAAAATACTTCACACATACAACCCATCCTGCTTTGGTCTATTCAATCTCCACTACACATATCATAGGAATGTGAGTCTTACCTCAGGAAGTATGTAACACTTACTAATTGAACAAGTGATGTTGTGACATCATATGCGATGTGTTTCATTGTACTGCCACCATCACACACATCACTTACAGCATTATCACTGGTATGTGACAAATGAAGGACACAATCCATGGACCACAACATATATTGTATATTCACGTTACCAACTTGATAATCAATAGCTCATCACACCCAACTATTTCATGTCCCAATAGAATGTATGCAAGGGGCTCACACCTGAGGTTGGGGTTGTTGAAAAATAGAAATTAACTCATGCTGGAAGTGAACACTATCACAACTCAGTGTGAGAGTGGCAAAGGCTGCATGGAACATGTGTGATGAGGAGGGGACATCATTTGTAACTATGGTCACCCTGACTTGGCCAGTGATATTAACCAATATAAGAAGTTGAGCCTGTGCAGTCTATCCATGGTAATCTGTCTTGCCACTGCCATGGGGCACAACCTTGACACAGGGTAAACATGACATCACACATTGCACGGACATGTCGGTGGTATGCACATTAGTATGGATGAAAATATATGCAGCTATGGCTGCAGGTCCACCATACAAAAACAACAACCATAGGTAAATGGAATAAGTGAAATCTAAATATGTGACACTACAATATTCTGGGTGGAATGTAGGGAGAGTGTGTCATACATACTATGTACCAAAGATGTACATATCATGCAAATAGGCTGTCTTCACACAGCTCTCCATATACTCAAAACCCAAATACGAGCACAGATGTTGGGTCGCATATCCTAGGTAGCAATAGTTTGCCCATCATCAACAATGCCTGACCTGCATATGCAGCTTCAAATAGTATGCTCTGTATGACAACATCCCACATCACATACCAATACACAATACACAATCAAATTTCAGAACTATTGCATTGTACTGAATGTCAAACATATGTGGATACACTTTTGTCACACATGCATATATATGCACGACGTGCAACCATTTGTATGCTGTTGACTGCGTAACACACACATTGGTGGAACAGACCAATCACTCCCTTATCACATTGTTGCATGGACTACCACAGGTGGGCATGCCCAATATGCTGCATTGCAACTCTGCCCATGTCATATGTATGTTGAATCAGGGTGCATATAAGGACAATGCAAAAAAAAACACACAGTCAGGAAATGAGTAAAAAAATATGACGCAAATGTGTCTATAACATCTGCAAATGCAAAGAAAATGACACATGGGCCCTTAGCGTGAATTCTACGGCCACACTCCTCTTAATGCAGCCTTCTGTGAAATCAACGCATAACCGTCATGTGTCAATGTAAACGACGCACGTGTGTAATGTGTCTAAAAATCTGTCAAATTAAAACATGCATAACTGAAAAACGTGACACACGGGGACAGGAAGTGATGTAATAGGAAATTCTGTCTACAAGCATGGTACAAGGGTTGTAGTTTAACTTTCTCTTTATAGTCAGTGCCTTTGTGACTGTGTGGTTGTGTTTTTGAGGTGGTGGTAGAATCTTGGTGTCCCTTGTGTCATGTCCTGTTGTATTTTGTGTGGCATTTTGTCCCAATAGTTGTGGTTTTGTGTAGTTTTTGTCCAGATTTGTATTTGCACTGTGGGATCCCTGTCCAGGGTTGTTAGTCATTTGGGATAGTTGGGATAAGTTAGTGGGGTTACGTTTCAGTTTATTTTTCATTCTTAATATCTGGGGTCAACTCTGACCATCATTCAAAATGTCTGGAAGGGGAAGGATGACCAGAATGTCAGAAGATGAGCTTGATGGTTTTGTATGGCTGGTATCACACTACCTGCCTATGATGCTTGAGATGGTTGGCCGGGTGATCCTCATATACCAGACCGAGGCCAGGTGGCTGCGGTGAGGTAAGGTGCTCCACCACCTGAAGGGCCTCTACAAGACCAGCAGGAGTGAGCACCAGCTAAAACATCGCAGGCAGATCTGGTGGCCAGGGAGCAGGATCTGCTCAATCACCTTGGTATCGAGATCGGCAGAACTGTTGGTGAGTCTCCCATTGGCATACTATTGACTGTTCACTGCTCTTGTATGATGGTAGCAGATGAGTTGGAGTGCTGCATGCAGTGCTTGTGGACGGGATGTATGCAACCAGTATGAAGAGTATCTGCAATAGTCTAGGCCTGTAGTTCACACATCCAACAATGATACCAATGCAGGTCACCTGTCTGATAAGTCCTGCAAAACCACCACAGAGGCACACATTTCAGAGCCCATAGCGTCACCTGTGCCCCAGCATAGTGTCATTTATGAAACGCCAATGCACTGCCAGCCTACCATATTTTCCCTGGAATGTGTCAACAAAGTGGTGCAATGCATGCAGAGCGTACCTTTGTCAACATTTCACGCACATGACCCCCTGCCCCAGCCAATATATTAGCAAAAGGGGGTCATCAATATGGGGCATTTGATACCATTAGACAACTTTGCCCCATCAGTCATGAATTAATCAACACATGATTATTGCACACTAACAATTGAGCCGCATGTCTATCACAAAGCCCCTCCGGGTGCCTTGCAGGACAAGTTTGAGTACCTCAGGTATAAGTATTTAAAGCCCCAGGGTAGTGTCATGTTCTTTTTCACAACTCCCCCTTAGACCATTTTGTGCCATCTTCTATGGATGGCCCACTCATGGTGTTGTCAGAGGTGTGCTAAGGGGCACATATGATGTGGAGCAGCACTAGGGGCCAGAATAATGAGAGGATAGTGCCACCCGTGCATCATTGTGTGACACATTAGCATCACAAATTAAATCTCAAACACATAGATTGTAAAATAGCGTTGCATATGCGTTGGCACTCAGTTTTTATTATTCAAGTCTCAGGTGCCGCCCCACTGTTGTCCTATTGGCCTCTTTATGTCATTGGGCAAGGCCATGTAATGGAAATTGAACATGATTTGTTGAGAGACTACTGGCAGTTCCATGTTCCAGTTCATGTTCTGTCACGGACTGCCTCTACCGCCTCCATACCACACACATGAACAGAGTCTGTTCCACTTGCCTATAGCTCCTCACTGACAGTATGAGGCTGCACCGCATCATCTCCATCTCTGCCACATCAGTCACCAATCTGCAACTCCTGCATCCTCTGACCATACAGCAAGTGTGTCTGTGTTGAACGCTATGTCTATGCCCATGTACTTCTCCCTCCCTGGATTGACAATAGTGTACAATGGCAACAGTGGCAAGCCAAACAGTATCTGCAATACATATATGTCACAATGCAGTCAATGTACAGGTAGACAAAGCAACTGCACATGAGTCCACAGCCATGGCAATTGCTTAAGTGTGTCTGTCTTCTGATGGCAAACATTTAACTCTGTTTGTTGCGGTGTGTGTAATTCAAATCTCCAACAGCTTGCAATACCCACAAATACCAGGGTAGTAGCGTGTCTGTGAGCTATGATGATCACATAGTGGTTACCTACATCTGTGGTATGCAGAAATGCCATGGGTGTGACAATGGACCTGCACTGCTGCAACCATTGCATGGCCCTCAGATGGAAAATAGATGATCAAACAGTCCCATTTGGCAATGGAGGTGTCCTGCCCAAAGACATCTGCATGACAATACCACATATGAATGTTGCAGGGTATAGCACTACCAGAGTCTCTGGGCCAGTGCTAGTGTTCAGATGTGTGGCTCTAACTCTCCTGAGTGTCTGTGTCATTGTGTGATCATAGTGGGGTGTCGGTTGCACTGTTTTCCACTAGGATGACTTGCTTACTTCTCTTAACTAGTTCACACTGAAATTTGTTCTTCAGTCACAGTCACTATGACTTGACATTAAACCATGGTTTATTATTCATTTCTTACAGGTGGACCAGCCCCCTACATGATTGGTGAAGTGGCGCGATTTGAAGACCCAGATGTATCAAGTAAGTGTCATAATGTGTGTCCTGTGAAGTAGTCCAGAGTTTGTTGTGAGTGAGTCATGTGTGTTGAATACAATGCCAGATGTGATAAGCTGTCCAATGACCAGATATCAAAGTTAGCTGGATGGTGATATTATGGCCCATTTAAAGGATACCCAAGCACCACCAGAGAGTCACGTCTTAGGAGGCTCGTGGTGCACAATGGCCACCATCATGTACACAAGGTGGTGACAAGTCACATGTAGGGCCATATGCGACTAAGAATGACAGAGTGCAACGCTGTGAGAAAATTGGCAGTGGCGCACTCCATCATTCTCCCAACACAGGGATGCACCATGTTGAACCCAATTTGGTGCATCCCCGTATTGTAATGAAGAAGGAGGACTGGGCTGGCAATTGTCCCCCAGCATGGCGCTCTGTCTTTTGCACTCCCTGTATGTTACACTTTTGTGGAATATAATTGGCTTGCATGCAGGTCAAGGCCAAACATGTGCTGGCATTCAAATTGATGTGAAAGGAATAGTGGTGGCAGATCTGGTGTTGATGGGTGTCTACACCGGGGCACATGAATGTAGATGTGATAGACCTATGGATACCAGCTTCCTAGTTGGCAGCCCTCCTAACATATGGTCCACTCCTTGACTCAATGTATGAGTGGGCAGGCCTGGTAGATGACCATGACAGTTGAGATGATGGATTGCATGGCCATGCCCCCCAAGGGCCAGGGGGAGGGGAATACCAAATTTGTAGGTAGAAGTGATGTTCACAGTGTAGGTCACAGTCACATTGATCAGGCTTGCATGTGTATCAGCTCTGACCACTTATGGTTACCAACAGCATCCTATCCTCCCAATGACATGTCCAAGTTACTGGGATGTATGGTTGGAAATAGACACAGATGATGAGGAAGTTTGGGCCTGATCTATGTAAAGTTAGTGCTGCCTTTGTGTCTTTGTTTTGCGCAGTAGCAGTGCACACTTCCAAAAATGTGGTTCATTTTCTAAGTTTGCATTGCTTTAGCATCACAAATATGATGCTAAGGCAGCGTTGACATTACATTTATCAGGGTCATTGTCTTTTCTGGAATGTGAGTTGGAGTGCATGTGTTTGTGATTACATGTAGCAGTGTAAGCTCTGTACAAACTCCACACAATTCAGACACTGATGGTTGCCTGTCTCCATTTTACAGCTGCCAACATGACCAATGATGAGCAGCGTGCCTTTCAGAAAAGGGCAGTGAGGTACCGCCATAAACTGGCAGTGGAGTCTGGGTTCAGGCGAATGGCTCGTCGCACCATGCAGAGAGGGCAACAGGGGAATGGCAGTCATTCCTGCAAGCGGTCCCCACACTGCCTGCGAAGGCTCAGCAGGCTCCTAGCTCATCAGCAGTGCAGGGGGGCACAGCTGGCACCACACCCAACATCGGCTGCAACTATATCCACATTAGCGCAACAGCCTCCACCACCTGCTGCCATGGACACATAATTGCTGCAGGATCAGCAGCGGGATGTATCCCTCTTATTAAAACGCTTGGACAGCTTGGAGAAAGAGGTAGCCACTAACACTAAGGGCCTGATTTATAATTTTCTATCTCCGCATTTGCGTCATTTTTTGATGCAAAAGCGGTACAAATTTACAAAATATAATGGAATTTTGTACGTTTGCACCGCTTTTGTGTAACAAAATGACGCAAATGCAGCGCTAAAAAAATATAAATCAGGCCCTAAGTTGTTGAAATACATTAGAAAAACTGAAGAAGGCCAAACACTGACTCTTCTGTGAATTGCCTCCTTCAAATTCTATCCCCTCCCTTCTGATATATTTAGTTGCAGGTTTTAGGGGGGGGGAGTGTTAGGTTAGTGTAGGTGTGTAGATTAGATAGGATAAGTAGATTTGGGGGGTGTTTTTTTAACTAATTATGTGTTAATTAATGGGTGGGTGGGTGGCGGGTAATGTTTGGATATCTATGTGTTTTCTATAAAAAAAATGTAAAACAAAAAATGAAAAAATATATAAATAATACAAAAAATATATTTGTATAGAATTAGTTAGTATATATGTAGGATTAGTAAATGTTGTCCTGCATGTGTCTTGTAACTTAGGGGGTGGGGGCCAATGTTTAGAATGGTGTTGTTAAATGTGTTAGTTACGTTTAGCATAGGGTAGATTGCTTTAGTTGTTGGATAGGTATAGCTAGAATAGGTTAGTTTTGGATAGGGTAGGTTTTATTTATTTTTCGGTTAGTTGAAATTTTAATAAACATTTTTGCGTACTCCTATACATTTTGTGTTATATGCTTGTGTCTCAGGGTCTTCTCATGAGTGCACAGTGCAAATAGTGTGTTGGCCAAGGGATTCTGTCCCGCCTCCGAATACCTCTCTTTACATGTTCATCACCTATTGACAAATGAGCTGTCACATTGGCAGCAACAACAAATCTACTTGTCCATGTATCTGCCATCCAGTGTACCCGCCACTCAAGGTGACTATGTTTACTTTCTATTGGACAGGTAGGTGTGGTACTTCAGCTGTCAGTGTAGGGGTCCTGTGTAGAAATGTCAGGAACTGTGGCACATCTGACAACCGCCTAAATTGGAACTCTATTCAGCAAATCTGACCAGTGGCAATCACTAATGAGGTTAGGTACCTCTGTATTACACCAATGTGTTCTACTGGTACTCCCAGCTGACGATATTGCCCATGAGCAGTTTTACAGCCATTCCTGCCGTATGTGAAAGATACATGTGTTCTTCATTTGTGACATACTCAGTGAATAGCTTGTAGGGGTGAGACCAGCATTAACATTTGTCATGTTAGGGACTTTGTGTATAGCTATGTGCCCCCACAGTCCTGCACTCTTGAACTGATATTCTGTGACTAATGACATGGACACACACACCTATTACTAAGTGTAGTGGATGGATTACAATACACAAAGACATGCTGTTTGTATAGGAAATGTTTATTTACAAGCATTGCAGTGCGAAATTTGCAATGTCCAGGTCAGTGACCCCATTTGAGAAATCCATTCATTCGTGACACAACAAAAGTCCAGGGTTGAGAGACATGTCATGGGACATGTTTAGGTGAAGTGTTGTTAAGTGAGGAGGAACAAGAATTGCCAGTTGGTAAGTGAGAGCAAATGACAGTCCATAGCAGACAGGTCAACAGTGTGTGGGTGAAGAGTGAACATATCCAACTGTGCTAACACTGGCATGATCTCAAGCACATGACAAAGGAGAACATTGCCCATGTGGCATAGGCTGGTGCTACCGGGTACTCGTACGAGTGAAGCTGATCTGTTCCACATCTTCATACTCCGATGTATGTGGTGTCTCCTCTGTCCTTGATGGTGGTGGTGGGGATGTAGAGGGGGCCACACACACTTCAGTGGTTGAAGATGTAGAATCCCAAATCCCGGCAGCTGCCATTTGTGGAACAACATATGGCATCACTGCAGCATGGAAGAGCTGCTGATTTTTCAAGATAGCAGCAATACCCAGGTGCTAGGCCACCATGTCTGCCCTACAGGAGGCCAGTTCCCACTGTATGGTGTCCATCTTATTCGCAATCACACTGCTGCCAGTTTGGGAGGGTAGTTGTGGTGACCTCTCTCTCATGACAGCAGATATGTCCCTCAGACACTGCTGGACTCCATTCCTAGTTTGGCTGCTGTATGTCCATTGGCCGTCACAAGGCATGTGCGCATTCCCTCTACGCTGGCTGCCACAGTCTCCATCCCCACCCGCACCTTCTTGCCCAGCTCCTGCTGGTCTCCTACCACTGTCCTCTCAAAGCTGGTCCCTGTGTCCTTGGAGTCCTAAGCTGTGTGGGTGCTGGTAGGTTGTACTATTGGGGTACTGGGTGAGGCATTTGAGATGGCTGCTACATTATTTGTCCTCCTTGCAACTGGAGGTGGTGTCTGGAGGGATACCAGGACTTCTTGGAGGGTCTCTTGGCTGATGCTTGTCAGCAGGCCATTCAGATCATCAGGGAACTCCAGGACAGGTGGATCAGCAGGAGCGCCATCATCCTCTGCAATGAGATGGTGTAAAATCAATCTTTCAATGTTGTGGCAGTTAACATGTCCATGACTTGCTATTGGAGGTATGTTCCCGCTTTTCCACCAGCCTTTGCATGGTGTTGAAACCCCCATGCAAAGGTGGGTGGTGATGTGGTGTGGTGTGCCCCGGGGTGCCCCGGCACAGCCCATGTACCTGGCATCAGCAGTGCAGGGTTCCCCATGCCCAGCCCCTTAGTGCTTTCCACTGCCTGATTTGCAGAGCTTTGATCAGCATGTCCTGTCACACCCAATGCACCCAAGACTGGCACTGACTTTGTTTGGTCCATCAACAATGTAGTGGTAACTGCCCCACAGAGCTACCATGAGGATACAGATTTCCACCTTCCATCCTAGCATGTAACTCATTCTGCCAACCGCAGAGTAAACTGCACTAGCAGCGTTACCAACACCAGACTTGCCCATGCACCATCCCCCGCCCGTCAATGTGATATTGTACACCATTATGTTCACAGACATACAGCATGTGTTGTAGTTGTGTGATTATTTCCCCATTCCTATGTGTCTCACATGGTTGTGTCAGAATAGTTGTAGGGTCAGCCTGTATTTGTTGTGACCTACAGATTGCAATCTGCAGTACATATTTTCTCTAGTGGCACAGTTCTGATCAGTGTCAAAATGTGTGGCTCCACACTACACCAGTTTAGTTACACTGGATAGTGGCATGTTACCTTTGATACAGGACCACCCTGCTATTTCCCCAGCACCTGCCCAGATTACTTTTCCCCGCACCCAGAGAGGCATCCTTACTGCATGATGGAGTAGTGGCTACCTTATGAGGACGTGTTGTTTATGTGAGGGGTGGTGGTGTTTCCGGCACATGCCTGGGTACCATTGGGAAAGATTTCAATGTATCGTGTGCTGTAAGATGCAGCACACATGTGTTTTGGCAATGAGACTGGATAGTGCCATGTTACCTTTGATACAGGACCACCCTGCTATTTCCCCAGCACCTGCCCAGATTGCTTTTCCCCGCACCCAGAGAGGCATCCTTACTGCATGATGGAGTAGTGGCTACCTCATGAGGACGTGTTGTTTATGTGAGGGGTGGTGGTGTTTCCGGCACATGCCTGGGTACCATTGGGAAAGATTTCAATGTATTGTGTGCTGTAAGATGCAGCACACATGTGTTTTGGCAATGAGACAAGCCAGTTGCAAGGGACACCACCATGACGTAAACCCAGGAATGATATTGACTGACTTCCTAGTCTCTGATGTCTTCGTCATGTTGGTAGGGTTTGTTTGACTATCTGCAAGGGATGTTGTGATGACACAACCAGAGGCACAGTCATTTCACATGCTTCCCATCCTATGTGCTGCATATGTACATGCAGGTATTTAGCCCTGGTGATTAACATATGTCCAGGTTGCGTATGTGTTGTAGTGCATGGCACTACCAATGAGTATATACATGTGTTGCTTATGTTTGAATGGTGCAACTTGATTCATGTGCTATGTGTCCCTCTGTGCTCCTTTGACATGCATTGAGTGGGTCCTATATGCCTCCCCCTTCTTGCACTTTACAATTTTCAATTATTTTCCCCCATGCAACTTACACTGCATTTGTGGTGTTTCCTGGTAGACTGCTCTGTCCTGTCCTCCGATACTAGTGAGCACCTCCTCCAGGATGACTGCTGCAACCATCTCCTCCATCTCGTCCAGGTCCTCTAGTGTTGCTGGCCTTCCACCTCCAGTTTGCAGTGCTGCCTTCCTCTTCATTGCCAATTTCTCCTTTGTCCTTCACTTGCAATCATGCCAGCGTTTCTTGCACTCAGTTACAGTTCTCCTCACCTCTGCCACACTTTTGATCTTGTCAACTATAGGCTGCCAGATTGCCTCTCTCCTGCCAATTGGCAACTTCGAGGTGATGGATGGTTGTTGCTGGTGCTCAGTCACCTCTCTCACAAGGATTTCAGGCTCCTCCCCACTACAATGCTTTTGCGCCTTTTCTTCTTCCTCCCCTGGGACTTGTATGTGTCCTCCTGGCTGGTTCCTGGTTGACTGGGGCCACCCGGGGTCTCTCCTGGCCTTCTGGGTCCATGTTGCCTCCCCTTTGCTCTGTTTTCTGCATTAGCGTCTGTATTTGACTGTATTGCGGTGAAAAATGGTGCATATCCATTTTGCGACATTTTTACATGTCGTAAAAGAGGTTAGAGTCATTTTTGTGGTGTTAACGTAATTTTTCCTTACGACAAGGTGCAATGGTTAATGTAAAAATAACCAGTTTTTAACTCCGTCGTGCGTCATGGTATAAATATGATGCCCAGATGGCACTATAAAATGAAGCACACCAGGGCTAAACTTTTAGACGCAAAACTGCATTTGTGCAGTTTTGAGTCAAAAAGTATAAATATGCCCCTAAGACTCAAAGATAGACTATGGTCATAGTTGGCCGGGACCTAGGTGTGATTTCAGGCTGACAGCAGCAGACCGCGAGTTGGACACCCTTTCCAAGTATGTCCCAGTTAGACATTTCACAATCCTCCAGAGGGGCAAGATATCAGCCGGTATCTGAGGAAGTCCTCTTCAAGTCAGGTAGCCGCTGAATGAGGTTCACCTGAAGCTGCTGGTTTTAGGGGGGGGACGTGAAGTGTTAAGAAAGTCACATTTTGCACCCAGGGAAGGCTTTGAGTTGGCTGAATACTTTTGCGACCATAACCTATCAAGATTTATACATTTGGAGTTAGTCTCTTCTATGAAGTTCAGAAACCTCCAGAGGGACAAGGTTGCAGGCTGTGTCCCAAAATGACTTCCACGTGGCCAGATACCTTCTCACCAAGGGCCTGATGAAATGGATTTGCTGCTGTGAAGAAGATCTGAGGAGGACAAAAGCCTGTTATTCAGTGCGGTGAAGTCTCACCTATGGCATATTGGTTTGGGTGGTGGACCCTAGCCCTCTGGAGTTCGGGAAGTCAAATATTTTCTAGGTCCCTTCTTTTCAGAGTTGTTGGTAGAAGTCCAGTTAGAAACAGTCAAGGGTCCCAAGGCCTCAGGAACAGCATTTGGTGGTCAGGACTCACTCCTGCAAATGCCACTAGCAGTGTTCAGTGCAAGTACAGTTCCTACCTGGGGTCACATCAGAGCCAGCCTGGCCCTTCAGGTCTCCCCATCAGCCTCAAGCAGCAAGCACAGTCCTTCTTCTGTTGATAGATAGTGTTCTGAGGAAGGTGCTTTGGGTTGCCACATTTATGGTTGGCACTAGCTACTAGGTGAGAAGGAGTAATAGTGTCTCCTCAACAAATGGAGTAAAAGTTCCTAGGGACAGCCCCATCCTCTTTTGCAATGTGAATTTCTCTCTTGTGCATTGCCAGTGTACCCGCTTCCCCCATCAGAGGTGTGGCTATGGAAAAGAACAGTTCCTTCCACTGTAGTCACTCAAAACCAGTTGTGGGGAAAGCTCCCAATTGCACTGAGTTTGGTGCCTGCCTGACTACGGGAATGTAGGGTTTCAATCTCCATGTCTCACCTTATATTTACTTGTGAAAGGGCAGAGCCTTTTACTAGTTAATGGAGTTCCTCTGTCCACCCTAACTGGTTGTGTTGCACAGGACATTTTTACACCTTCTCATACCCCTGCCATTTCACCTGCTCCTAGAGCAGTTTTTAGTCCTCAGTAAGCTCAAGCACTGGCTGGGTAACTGCTGGAAAGGTAATGCAAATGGGCCACTAGGAATTTCAGGCAAGGAAAAGGTAACTTCCTAAACAATATTTTCTGAAATATTTATTATAAATCCAACTTCATTGTTGAATTGGGCATCTATTAAATATTATAAATAGTGGATGAACTATTTTACTAAATGACCCCAAACCTACAACAGTAGATGAAGTATTGTAATCTGTACTCTACTTTTTGATACAGGGCAGCCAGAGATTCCCATAGTGAAAATAGTGTTTAGGGCCTCATCACTGTAGGGACAGGGTAAGATAACATTTTTACCTTCCCCCCTTTTAAATACCCTGCACACTGCCTTAAGGGCTACATGGCATACTTGGGTTGACTTAATATTCATAGAAGGGAGGTTTTTCAATGTCAAAGGGTCATTTGACAGGTTGGGTTGCAGGTTAAAACTGCAGCTGTCAGACTAAAATGTTAGATCTGATGCAAAGTTTCCTTTGTCACATTAGTGGATGTCACATTAAGTGCTGCAGTCCAGAGATGATACAAGCTTTCCATACCATGGCTGTAGATTCTACATCACAATCTATGGCCTTATACAAGAGTTAAAGATATCAATCAAGGTCTAGACAATTTCTACATTTTTTAGGGGTCAGAGCAAATACACTGGGCACTGGATAGCATTGTGACCAACCACTTACAGAGTTTTAAGCCATCACCCAATAGACTAAACATGGTGCCCTCATTGACCAAATATGCTTTGCGAGGGAGACAAATGTCACATGGTCTAGATGAACTCAGTACCTCCATGACATATAAATCAGACATTTTATTGTAGTAGTAAATTAGGTATTTTAACTAGTCTTTCACTCTAGGAACTGGGCATCTAACCTATCAAAGCACAACTTGTCTCCTCACCAATAATAAACCATCTATAGCAAGCTTACATACACTACCATTACTTGTCTGTAAGCGAGGTAAAGGCTGCTGTCCCATCTAAGTACCCATGGGTTACCTTCACTGGGAGCTCTGTGTAGAGTTCAATGTAGAATGTGCTGAATTTTGTAAGCATATCTTAGGTGTCATAGTGTTATTCTTCACAGTTCCACTCCCTGTCAATGATGTCCTTGGCAGGTCAGGACCATCTCAATAGGGCAGACAGCATTTTTCTAGGCCCTTCTTGACACCACTAGCCTTCGCCTATGTACCAAGGTAATGTACCTCTGATATGCAAATTCAGTGTTTAACGTAAGGGTACTATTTACGGGTGTGTGATTTTCACATAATTTGCTTTTTGGCAATTGTGTGAAATTCCACATAAATTATGTGAAACACAGAACTTTCATTAAGCACTATATTTCATACACTCTTTCTTGATGTAAAGAAATATTTTACATTAAAAACAACAGTCACTCACATTCTGGTCATTCATGTTGTTTCGTTTACCACACACACATGTTATTGCATTCGCGGTGTCATTGCACTATATGGTATAACAGTATAACGTTGCATAAGTGTAATGTCAAATTCAAAATATTACATTAGATTACACAGGTGTTAAAGAAATTTCACCTGTATGCTATGCACTATGAGGTACCACATACAGAGGCTTGAAACATGTAGCCCAGCTTGCCAACCTTGTCTACCTCACCACCCATCATGTAAATCATGCTGTTCCATTAATTGCATTTTTTCTGCTTCTGATGAAATAGTACTCACCTGCTGGTATCTGTGTACTCTGGAGTTTATGGCTAAATTGAATTCTTCTTCCCACATTATTGTACAGAGGAATATTTGGAGACATTTAGCAACAGCATTAGTAAAAGTCCAGAGAGTCTATGTTTGAACTGTACACATTCACTATGTGTGTGTGTTTGTCATAGCAACCCTTGCACAGTTGGGTATTCCTCTTTACTATCTTCCTTTACATGTAAGGGTTGAAATGAGATTTGATTTTCATTGTGATCACCACTCATATACAATATCAAGATAGGAGGAAAAAATTCATGCACATCCTATTTATTAAAATGGATTCACTCCATATTTTTAGCCAATTGGGTCTCCTGTAATAACACAATATCATGCATGTCCAGGTATGCAAGCAGTTGCCTCACTTTGTAAGCATTATTTAAACCACTAAGGTAGGTCATTTTACACTACATAAGCCTTGCAAATTATTACAATATTATAAATGTAAGCTTGCTCCCATGTAAGTATCTGCAAGGTAAGTAAAATTCCATACTGCACAAATTTAACTTCCTGTACACTTTGACTCCCCAGTTTGCAGCAACCCCTCCCCATCCTTCCTGATGTGTATATATATATATATATATATATATATGTATATTTATATATATATATATACATTTATATACACATAACACATACACATTGATAGATAGATAGATAGATAGATAGATAGATAGATAGATAGATAGATAGATAGATAGATAGATAGATAGATAGATAGATAGATAGATCACAAATATGTATTCCAACACTTGCTTCACATTGATAAAGAACAGGCTCTGGTGCTGCTCGAGAGCTGATGTTCCAATTTTTATTTAGCGTGACTACACCATAATGGTGACAAAGTTATTAGTAAAGCAAAAAATGCTTTTTCTATTGAAACTAGGACCTACCTATAACTACCTACTGAAAAATGCATATATAATACTTATTGGCATTTGCCAGTAGTTAGTTATAGTTAGGTCTGCTTTTCCATAGACATAGAGCTTTTGGGGTTGCTAATAACTTTAGCCACCGTTTGATAAATCCTCATGAAACTTTCCAAATAAAATTGCATCTACCTCAGCTTCTTTCTGGAATGTTCTGGGGTGATCTGTCAAGTGGGGGCCGAGAAAAAAGAAGGGTCCCAAAACTTAAAATCTCCATTTATTTTTCCATTGACTTCCTTAGACAGGGCTACAGCAAAAACCACTAAACCGAATTACACCAAATTCATCAGGAAGCTAGATTTTGGGCAATAGTTTGTACTTTTATGATTTGGTGTAAGTTGGTTCAGTAGTTTTTGAGATATTAAGGGTCAAACATAATTCCATAGTTGGACAGTTGGGCTTGTGCAAATTTTAAAATGGAGTCCTGTGATTGGTGGAGACGACCATTTTCACTGTGAGGCTCCCACGAGTCTTGCGAGTGCACGCACTCTGATTGGCTGGCAGTTAGAATGTTAGGAATGAAATGGCAGTCATTACTGTTTACTGTGAAAAATTTGAGGTGTTGTGGAAATGAATTTAAAAAAGCCATATGAGGGGGGCAGCAGAAAGGCGTGCTAGCCCCTAGTGTTAGAGATGAGGTGTCTAAGTGATAGCTACTGTGAAGAAAATAAATATATGTTGTTTTTAGCTAATTTTATGATCTTGGGGGACTTCTGCAGGATTGATAATAATAAAAAGGGGTAGATAAGTTTTAAATACACTCCATTAGTAGGAATGCATATTATGATTATCGTTTTTGAGAAGAAGTATGTAAGAGTTAATAAGTACTGTGATGAACAGTGGGTTACTGCCTATATTCCAAAAAAACGTTAGCATCTTTTGAGTCTCTTGTGGGACTGTGAACAGTAGGAAGGAGTAGGTCTTTGAATAGACTGTAGTATACACACTAACTACTGTATGAAACAGTATTAATGGAGATGGTGTTTGTCAGAGTGTGCTTGTTACAGGAAACTACCTGCTCCTGGAAGCTTTTCCACTCGTCTGGAAGTATACAGAGAGACGTTACACGGGGATGAGGACAAACGCTGTGTGAATTTTATTTGTTTCTAGATATTTCTTTAGACACGTTGCACAGGAGCTTGAAAATATAAATGATTTTTTTTTATAGTCTATATTGAGACTTTTGTATTGCTTAGGTAGATGTCCTAGTTATCTTTCTCCAGTAATCGCGTTTCTTTTTCCACTTCTTTCTCTTTTGCAGATAACCGCGACCCAGGTGCTCAGCTCCCATGTTACCAGAGAGGAAGGGAGAGAAGAAAACAAGAAGTTTCTATCAGGTACGCATGCTCACTGTCCCCTTTGGTAGTTTTTTGCTGTATTACTATTTTCTGTGGTATTGTACACTTTAAGGAGGGACGTGCTCTAAATATGTGGGGAAAATTGTGTTTTTTAAAGAACCATGGCCAGCGGTGTCCCTTCATTCTTAATCTCCTTTAACCCAACCAATACTTCTTTCAGAGATGTGACTTACAACATGCACTCTGAATAATGTTTTGTTTAGTTATTCTCTGTTTGCTCCTTTTTTGTTAATCAACCGGTCAGTTTAGTAATACGGTATCCATCTTTAGTAATCAGTGCTCCCCTCAAGTAGTGCTCTTTGTGGTTCTCCTTATATATACTAAGTGTCCCTTCGTGCTACAAAACAGTGAAACTGTGAAATCCCCACTTGTTCACCCTGCTACCCTTCTGCCCAGCCAGTCAACTCATAACAGGATCCATATACATGGCTCCATACCTGAGAAAGCCACGTCCCTATGGGGACGTGGCTGGGTCTGCCAGCCGCTCCCTTCTGTCCCAGTGAGTCTCGATTCTTCCCTCTTTCATCACGTGTGGTCCCAGCTTTCTTCCTGGTTTCTTCTGTCTCGTTGCTCTTTCCCTGAATCACCTTCACCAAGACGTCCTGCAGCTCTTCCTCTCCTCTCCCCGCGTTTTTCTGAGCCACCTTATTTCTTGCTTCTTCAGCCTCGCCGTCTCCGTGACTCCTCCCCCCATAAGTACACTCTGTCACGTTTGTCAGCTGTTCACTTCCTGGAGTCCCCCATGGGGACTCCTGCATCTTTTGTTTCCTGTGCCCTGTCACAGTACTATGGGTAGGGTATAGTCTCTTCCCACACTCTATAAGCACACCAATTATCAGAAAGACGGTTGCTAGCATAGAGGGAAGTCCCTCTCCACTCACTTCTAATCACATCTTTCACCTGAGAGAGTGGTCTCAGCGGAAAAGCGAGTCTCTCTCCACATGTCATACTACACACACCTGTTATCTGAGCGTGAGGTCTTAAAGGAGAGACCAGATAATGCACACACCTTACTAAGCACACCCGTCATCTGGGAGAGCGGTCTGAAGGGTCAGGCTTGTCATTCTCCACACACTTTTATACACATCTGTCATCTGAGACAGAGGTCTGAAAGGTGAGGCCACATTGTCTTCTCCAATGGACACTGCAATTTGTTTTTCAGATTGAGACGCCTTTATTATCAAACAGGAAGGAGTGTGTCAGAGACACCAACATCCGGTTCCTGTCCAGCAGACTCCTCCCAGTGCTTTGTCCATCCCCTGGTCACTTTTCACTTGGATTTTGAGGTGGAAGGATCACTATCTTTGTCTCCTGGATATACCTTTGGTTTTAAGGAGTTTGTTTTTCTGAAATCACACAAATAAGTTCTAAAACTATTGCATAAGGGTGAATTTGTTTGTTTGCTTGGGTATACACCAGTATTTCTTTGTATTTTAATTTGATTAAAAAAAATGTATAGTGTGGGTGGCCTGGTGTTTAAGTATTGGCCTAGTTATTATTTATTTTGCATTTCATTGATTTTTTACCTTGTTAAAAGAAAAATCACAGTTCATTACCTTTTCCACACATTTGTAACAGTTACAATAATAGTTTAGTATGTGGTCTAAATTTCTGAAGGGCCATTTAGCCAGTTGGCTCAAGCCAGTGCTAGTAGTCATCAGTACATGAAATGAATGGTTCAGTGGGATATGCTTTTAACACTTCATTTAGGGCAGGGATGGCATGGGATTAAATTTAAAATGTTGGCTATTGTTTGCATTAACTGTATATTTTGTTGTTTGACCATGTGGCTGGCAGCCATTTTGTTTATGCAGCCAGTGTCTCTCCCTTTGCCATATGCTTGCATGTGTTCTTTGTTTGCCATGCCGTCTTGCTCCTTGTTGTTGTTTAACCATGTGGCTGGCTGGCAGCCATTTTGTCCATCCAGCGTCCCTTGCCACAGGCTTGCATTTGTTTGTTGTTTGCCATGCATCCTCGCTCCTTGTTGTTGTTGTTTGACCATGAGGCTGGCAGCCATTTTTGTACATCCAGCCAGTATCTCTTGCCATAGGCTTGCATGTGTTCTTTGTTCTCCATTCTTCCTCCTTCCTTCTTGTTGTTGTTGTTTGACTATGTGGCTGGCTGACAGTCATTTTGTGTGTGCACTGTGCAGCCAATGTGGCTTTAATATAGGCTTACATATAAACATTGTTAAATATTGATCATTTGTTTTTTAAGTTTCTATTTTAATTTTTATCTATTTTAATTTTCACATTTTTATTTTTACTTTTAATTTGTATGCCGTTTTGTATTTCAGCTTTTAATTTCATTTTAATTTTAATTTGTACATTTTCTTTTTCTTTTTCTTTGTTCTTTTAATTTTTAATTTATTTTAATTTTAATTTTTGTATTTATTTTAAATGTTTAATATTTTTTTTACTTTTTAATACTTTTATTTTGATATTTAATTGTATTTTGTTAATTTCTTCTTTCTTTTCATTTTTCATTTTAATGTTTATTTCATTCTGCTTTTTGCCTTGATCCATCCATCCACATTCATACGATCCATTCCATTCCTCCATCCATCCACCCACCAAAGACGCATAGCTTTACTATAGCATTCAGTTTCTCATGTGTAATTCCATTTTCTCCAGGACACCCTGGCAGCAGAACACGGCAGCCAAATCAACAGCATAATTCATTTTCTTAATGATTATTCCATTTCCCCTGGACTACCTTGCCGCCATTGGTTATTTAAAGGATTATTCCATTTTTATTTACCAATGCACCTCTCTTTGACTACCCCAGGTGTCTCCTTTAAAACAGATGGAAATAAATCAAAGAGCTAGATCTGCCTTTTGAGCTGTCTGATTTGAAATTAATTTTTTATGGTGTGGTGGTGTGGTTGCCTTTACAATGTTTTATTAAATAGGTTTATTACATAAGTAACCAACTGCACTAAGATTGCATTTCTCTGTATTTTTTTCAACCTGCAACAATGCCACATTTCACTACATGTTTTCCTTTCTTGGTTGTTTTTAGGTGCACAAGAGAGGAGACCCCCACATCACCCGCAGTACTTCCAAAGAGAAGGCCTTACAGTTACTTCAGTCTACAGGCACCAGACTCTTTTACTTGTGCATCTTAGTGCTACTGCCAACCTAGAGCTTAAGATGGCACGAAAGAAAGTTGCTCCAACAGATCAAAGTGGATAACAGCCGCAGCCAGATTTTTTGCGAAGTTCGAGCAGAAAAGGAGGTTGAGCTTTCTGTCAAGCAAGAACCTCCTCTTTTAGAATCAAGGTTGCCCTGATCTCTAGCAAGAAATAGGAAGAGTACTACTCCACTATCATATCCAAGCACCACTTCTGATGACAATAATAGGGACATGGAGTGGACCCCGGCAGAGCCCAGGAGATGCCAGGAAAGGCAAGGGAAAAGAAACCTTCCAGAAAGCCTTAGAATCATGGAAGGGGATGATGAGGAAGATGACGACGAGCCAGTCATTGTGGTCCTGGCACAGAGGAGCCTGACATTACTATCCAACCTGCATCAAGGGATGTGGCACAAGCAGCACCGCCAGCTCCCATATTTGTAAGACCCCCAGCAGAGACCTGAACCAACCTGTACCTCAGTATAAATATACACTACAGAGAGACAATCACCATAGCCACCTACCTCCAGTTATTCTTCAGGCAATGGCAGTTGCCCAATAAGAAAGTACTCCTACCAAGTGTGGGACTTTTTTTTGCGATTAGCAAACAGGAAGCGGACATTGCCATATGCTCCGTTTGCCACATGAGTTTTCGATGGAGGCCGGACGATCCATATGAAAAAACATTTTGAAATCCAGTGAGAGAAGCATCTTAAAAAATGTCTCAATGTGGTCTCGGTGGTGAAGGTGAAGAGAGCCAGGAAACATCAGCTAAAACTGATCAAATCATGGAGGAAGGTGAGGAAGAAGAGGGTGACTTCATCCTCATGCAAAGCCTCCCTATCCCCAGCAGTAAACAAGAATGACCCACTTCAGTGACATCACAATGGCACAGGAAGATTCAGAGTCAGATGGAGACACCACAGCATATAGTGACAGTACCACAATGTGCATTGAGTCTAACACCACTTACATCTGAAAAGTCAACAGTGTCAGTGGCCACACAAAGGAAGAAAATCAAGGCTATAATTACAGGCATGTTTAGGCATGAGGGGTCCTATGACACAACTACCCATTTGCACATTTGTACAATGGGAAGCTATCATAAATATTAGCACTGGACCTCCTCCCTTTTTCTTTTGAGAAGGAATGGGATTCTTAGAGTTTGTGGCAGCCCTTTGCCCGAAATTGAAGGTTTCAAGGCAGACTTTTTGTGCCAGAGTTTTTGTCCAGCGCTGCATCATGATGTGCTGCAAGTGGTTGGACAAACGTTATGTCAAAGTGTCCTTTCCTCGGGATCTGCATGTTGCTGAACAACAGGCACACTTTCCAGCGTCACCAACTCAGTAAGCTATTATAGAACAGAGTTATGGTGAAACCAGTTGGGGGGAAGTGAATTAGGGTAGGGAACAGCAGGGAGAGAGATCTGAAAAGGAAAAATGGTTAAGCATGTATGTATATACTTGTTCATAACAGCATTAACATTCAAATATACATTTAGACAAAGGCGTCTCCGTGAATGCAAGTGTTGAGACCCTTATGGAATAAACAAAGGTTTCTTAGTGGATGCAAGAGTTGAGACCCTTATGGAATAAACAAAGGCGTCTCCGTGTGTGCAAGAGTTGAACCCCTTATGGAATAGACAAAGGCGTCTCTGTGGATGCAAGTGTTGGGACCCTTATGGAATAGACAAAGGCGTCTTCGTGAATGCAAGAGATGAGATATTTATGGAATAGACAAAGGCATCTCAGTGAATGCAAGAGTTGAGACCCTTATGGAATAGACAAAGGCGTCACTGTGATTGCTACTGTTGAGACCCTTATGGAATACACAAAGGTGTCTCCGTGTGTGCAAGAATTGAGACCCTTATGGAATAGACAAAGGCGTCTCTGTGGCTGCAAGTGTTGAGACCCTTACGGAATAAACAAAGGCGTCTCCGTGAATGCAAGAGTTGAGACTTAAATATGTATCTCACATATCATCAAAGAGTTAAATATGTCTCTCACATATTATGCTTCCAAAAACAATGAAACTACGATTTGCTTATCTTTGAGATGTTTTCACATTTGCCACCTAGGCCTGAAAGTTTTACTCATGTAAAGCAAAATTCACAGGGCTTGGCCCTGAAGTAACTTCCAAGACCATTCAGCGGCATGCAACACTAGTCATGACTTACACACAGTTGCAAACTTCTTGGAGGAATTAGTTAGCAAGGTGTCTGAATGGCTGTGACCCAGAGGTCTTTGAGTTGGATTTGTTGCCACAGACAATGGCAGTAACATAGTCAAGGCCATGACAGACAGTGGCTATTTCAGGATCCTGTGTTTGGCACACTGCATCAACCTGGTTATGAAAGACGTTCTTAAAATGAAGACATAGTCAGCAACATACTGACCAACTGCAGATGCATCTGCACTCATTTCAACTGGTCTTTTAAGCAGTTGCAGATTATTCAGTGTGATAACAGAGTACCAGTGTTATGATACAGGAGCTGCCAGCCCGTTGGAACACATCCTATTATATGTTGCTACGTCTGTTTGAGCAATACAAACAGATCAATGGCTATGTCATTCAAAGAGGAGCTGATGCGTTTGGGAAAGGTATGACCATGGATGCATACAAATTGGGCCTAGTCAAATGCCTCATACAGATGCTGCTCCCTTTTTTTAGGTTTTCACACTGTAAGTTAGCAAAGAGGACAGCACAATGGGCCAAGCTATCCCGTTATTGCCTCTGCTACAAGAGTAGCTAAAGAAGGTGTTTGAAAGGTTCGCATTCGGGGGTGCGAAAGAAAACCCAGAAGCACTTGCCTTGGTTAATAGCCTAAGCTTTCACTTGACTTGTAATGCAAGGCTGCAAAATGACAGAATCTCATCCAAAGAGTACATCTGTACCAGCCTACTTGATCCATGCTACAAAAATATATTTCTGCTATCATTCCCCTTTCTGAAGGGGATGTTTCATAATACAAGAGGTGGATTGTTGAGCAAGCAGGAGAACTGTGAAAAGAATGGCTGAAACTTAGAGTCCCACTCTGCAGTTCTGGGGTGCCGCCCTCAGCTTTCAGAGAAGGCAGTCCTGTCTCACATCTGCCAAACCCACCAACAACAAAACTGGCAACAACAGCAACTGAAGAATCAGGCCCGACCTCTGCACTGGCTTGGTTTCAAGTGGTAGGACTTAAGTCCAGTGCACAAGTGAAGGAAATAGCGGTCAAGCAGGTGGCAGCACCAATAACCGTTCAGAGGATGTTCCAGCAAGAGCTGAAAGAGTTGTATGTGGATCAAAGCCCTATGTTGTATTGGTATGGGGAGATGCACCAATGGCCAGAGCTCAGCAGACTGGCAATAAAGTTTCTGGCTTGTTCTGTAGCCAGCGTGTCTGTGTGTTCAGTGCAGCTGTTTGTTACAGTGAGAAGGACCATTCTGTAGCCTCAAAACATGAAATGATTGACCATGATCAAAATGAACCAGCATTTCATACCACCTGTTTCACTATTCTCAGAACACCACAGGAGGAGGAAGAGGATGACTGGTCAGAATCAAATGTGTTAGCTGACCAATTTCTGGGAGAACCTCCAGAGTTTGAGGACAAACTCTACTTCCCAGATTGCGTATGTCAGTGCCACTATAGAACTTTTTAATTATTTATTGTTCAGTTTATTTTTCTCTTTCTTTGAAAAAATAAATAAATATGCTAGTGCAACATTAAGTTAGTGCTGATTTATGCTGCCTCATCATTGATATTATGGTCACATATAAGCTCGGATTGAAGTTGGACCCTTGTGCAGTGAAGAAGTCCCCACATACCCTTCAGGACATTGAAGGTGATGCCTGCCTCCCTCACATGTTACTTCCTATCCTATTTTTACATCACCTAGCAGGGCTGCCCTAGAAGATCATTGATTAAAAGACTGCCAGTGCCAATGCCTAATTCCAATGAGTGGATACGATCAAAGAGGAGGTATTTTGTTCAACCGGCATGCTTGGATTGCAAGAGGTAACTAAGCAACTATTGCACCAATGAGTGGTGATGTATTGATTGTTTGTGATTGTGAATTTGTGAGTGATGGTTGATGTATGTGGTGGCTGACAGTGAGGGAGTTCAACAAATGTGTAAACTTGTTTTCTGATGATTTGTAATGTTTGGTGGCTGCTGGGTGATCTTTGTTTCCTGAAAGTGATTGCCCTTTCAAAAGTAGTGAAAGTTACCTGCAGTGTCTTCTCATTTTCTCTGATTCCTCATAAATAATCTTGCCACTTTAGTTACCAAACAAAACTCTACACAAAGATACTGCAGTTCTGTTTCTCCATTTGTTCTTCAACAGTAGTGCACTTCACAGGTCTACCTGCCTCAGTTTGAGACTGCAACAAAGTTACTCTTGTTCTGGAGGGGTAAGATGGAAGAACTTAGGATGGGACTGCCTGAGCAGCTAGAAAGGAGAACGTTTTTGACTTCAAAGAGAACCCATGATGATGGCGAAGACTCTGAGGACTAGTACTCACTAACCTCTCTGAACTGGTGAGAGGTGCATTGATTTGTAAATGCTGCTGAGTATGTGTTTGTTGCATTGCTAGTTAAAACTTGAAACTCCACTTATGTTCTTGCTCTGTCTCCAAGTCTTGTTGGTACACTCCTAACTCCTCATGAAGCTTACCTTGCTTCTATATATCCTTTTCCTATACACTATAATACAGCTACTGCTTTTTCAATACACTTGTCTTTTCCTAGTCCTCTCCTGCAAGAACAAAACTTGGAAAGCTGAAGACTCCAGCTTGACACCAGAGTGACAGACATTCCAAGAGGAATGGAGATGCATCACCCACTTTGGCAATACAGTATCATTTTCCGTTTAACAATCAAAATGTTTAGAACTGGGTGGTTTACATTCAATCTTCCATATTTCAAAACTAGAAGACATACACTATGGGGGTCATTTTTACCTTGGCGGACGGCGGAGGCCGTCCGCCAAGGTACCGCCGCTGAATGACCGCACCGCGGTCAAAAGACCGCGGCGGCCATTCAGACATTTCCTCTGGGCCGGTGGGCGCTCTCCAAAAGAGCACCCGCCAGCCCAGAGGAAATGCCTCAGAATTGAGCCGGCGTAGTTGCAGGGGTGCGACGGGTGCAGTTGCACCCGTCGCGTATTTCAGTGTCTGCTTAGCAGACACTGAAATACTTTGCGGGGCCCTCTTACGGGGGCCCCTGCAGTGCCCATGCCATGGGCATGGGCACTGCAGGGGCCCCCAGGGGCCCCATGGCACCCCCTACCGCCATCCTGTTCCTGGCGGAGACCCGCCAGGAACAGGATGGCGGTAGGGGGTGTCATAATCCCCATGGCTGCGGAGCGCGCTCCGCAGCCATGGAGGATTCACAAGGGCAGTGGTAAACCGGCGGGAGACCGCCGGTTTACCCTTTCTGGCCGCGGCTGAACCGCTGCGGTCAGAATGCCCTCGGGAGCACCGCCAGCCTGTTGGCGGTCACCGGCCGCCAGGGTCAGAATGACCCCCTATGTCTGTCTTGGGGTTTCTCTGGGGCAGAAGGACTATTTCCTTATGTTCTACTCAGCACACCAGCGAATATTGTTATGGATTATTTGTGTAGTGTTTGTGTTTGTCACTCCTCCCCCCAAATCCCCTTTCCCATCCATTCATTGAGCCCCTAACCCTCTTCCTCCGGGCTCTGTGATTTATTGATGTGTAATTTAATTTCCATCATAAATAAATCACAAACTTCCTGGGGCGGATGTGGTGAAAGCAACACCAACTCAATGCATGACCTTCTACCATCTATTACCTGAGCAATATTTCACACCGGCCCCATCATCATCTTCTTTCATGCTTTGTGTGTGTGTTCCTCAAATGCTTAACCTGGTCCAAACACTCTTGAATCAGAACCCACTTCTGACTTCATGATCTAATTTCCTAAGTTTATTTTATTTTAGAATGTAGCTCCCCACCATTGCTCAAAAGAAATTGATATTGCTAGATTACATTATTGCATCAGGTCTTCTTTGCGTGAGTCAATGCTATCATTGTGGTAGTCAGGTCTCAGTCTTCCTACAGTTATGATAATATGATGATGACCCACTAACTCACTAACTCTCTGTTTTCTTTCAATCAAGCTGACAGTGATAGATAACCCTTTGATGTATCTTATAGTTGGAGTTTGCATAGGTGGGAGTGGTACCTTCTGTCAAGCTCTGCCTTCCCTGTTAGTGTACTAGCCTGCTAAGACTACTACCTACCACCCCCTTAAGATGTCATCTTGGGATAAACTCTGAAGTAAGAAGTCTCCCTCGCTTCATCTATTCAGGTAAGAGAAAAGCTATGGCTTGGAGGGAACCTGTTTAGTTAGTATTTAACTCCTACTGAAGAAGATGTTTTCTGTATGTACTGGGTTTTTGTAGGCAAAATACGCAAGGGCAATCATTTCCTAGTGATCATTAATAGTTGCAAAGAGTAATAGTGCAATGGTGTGAGTAAGTGACATGCACTTTTTTTATAGCAGATAACAAAACAGTCTACACCAAAAGACAGCAGTGCAAACTAAGGGCCTAATTTATGAAAAGTTAGCACCTCCTTTATATCATTTTTTGACGCAAAAGCGGCACAAACTTACAAAATATAAATATTTTTTGTAAGTTTGTGCCGCTTTTGCATAAAAAATGAAGTTAAAGCGATGCTAACTTTTCATAAATCAGGCCCTCAAAGTCTAAAATACCAAAATAAAGAAGTAAAAAAAAATCCCCATTTATATTTACAAATAGAAGACACTCCCTCTCCACCCGCAATAGTCCTACGCGTCTCCCATAACAAATAACCCTGTCCCCAAAAAGTCCAAAAGGAAGCCCAAAGTTCAGTCCAAATCCATCCCCACCCTCTCCACCCATAATGAGTCCCAACCACCAAAACAAAAAAAAATTAAAAAAGGGCTTAAAAAGGGCACTGCCAACATGGGTCCAGAGCTGGTCGATGCTCTGCTCTATGCTGGTGAACCAGCTATCCATCCAGTCCATCCACTGCAGGATGCGTCAGAGCAGTGCCCTGGTGGACTAGGATGGTGCAGCTTTTGAAAGCTTTTCTAATAGCTAAACAGACACATTTAGTGGAAAATTTTAAATTAATTATCCCTCATTATGATGAATAAGGCATTATGCACAATGGAGTAAAAGTTGTTGTGCCAAATAGTTGGAGGCATGCTAGCCAGCACTTCAAGTATGTTGCTACTGTCTGCAGCGTGGGCAGCTGTAGCTGACAAATATCTGTCTTTAATTCCAATGGCCCTGCTCTTCCCCACATACCTTTCACTTAGTTTAGTTCCTCCCCTGAGTCCAAATAGGCTGATGAATAATTGTAAGATACGTCACACATGTCATGTACAAATTTGAGTATATATTTTGTCCTGTCTGCTGTATGTAGACGGGGAAAAACAATGCACTGCACTACAGGGAAAGGAAAGGGCTTTATTGATTGTATTTGGCATGTTCCTCTCAGACTTTCCCCTACGTCAAACTTGAAATCAAATTTGACATTTACTAGTTTCAGTTTACTCAGTGGTCTTTCCCACCATCACAAATTCTTTACAAAAAATTGATTCGCTGGGCAGTAAGGAAAGTAAAGAATTTTGGCATACTCACCTGCAGAATAAGGCACGTGGATTAGACAGTCAGGTGGAGCTTTTGCTTAAGAAGAATAGAGGGGCGTCTCTCATCTCTCTACAGAAGAAGAGTTCCCTTCTTTAATCATCCAAGCAATTATTCCTTTGTACTTTTATTCTTCACACACCCATAGCCACTATTATTTAAGCTTTACTTTCTGTCATCCAGTCTTTTACTCAAATTCAAAATCCTTTATCCATCCATTCAGAACCCACACAATCCACCCTTTGTTTCAATCATCCTTTCACCCAATTATCAATCCATCCAATACCAATACTCATCCATGCAACCTTTTTCATCCACCTACTCATCCATTCCTTTCACTCTTTTCACCCATCCTCGCTTTTAACCTTCTGTTCTTTCACGTTACCATCAAGCCATCATTCCTACTATACATTATGTGGGTTTTGGCTGAGTTTCAGATGGAAGAGTCCATAAGTAACCCAACCACCACTGTATCTGTAATGTGTGGGGGGGGGGTTCATGAATCCGATGACGACAACGTGCTTGTAGCTAGTGAGTGAGAGTAATTGTCAATGAGCAAGCAATGTGACTTACCTGCGCCCGTCCTTGCCACCACATCGCTCCCTGCTTCATCTGCTCCTGCAGCAGTCAAAGCTGAGCACCCTCCACTGGTGGTTGGTGTGGCTATAAAACCAGTATACAGTTTTTCTATGCTGGATCCAATTCTTAATTTTTTTAATAAAAAAATGCAACCACAATTGTTACAGTTTAGTTAGCACTTCAGTATCTTCAGTCAAAAATATCACTCTGGACATTTTGTTGGAATGTTGGAAACACCAGGTAGTCAAGCCAACCAAAAGCTTTGGTAATAGAGGGTCCGATCTATAGTCTATGATTGATGATGACTCAGAATCATTGAAGAGCAACAAAGGGGCAAAATGCAAAATGGACAATGAAAGACAGAAAAAAAGATAATGCATTGATAACAGGAATTAAACAAAACATGCATAGGGGAGTTGAAAAAGGGAGACAATCTAAAAAAGAAAACAATGCAAAATTAAAAGTAGTATAAAAGTGAGGAGAGGTAAAAGCTAAGGAAATAATAATAATAATATTATACAACAGAACTTACTTGCATGAGCAGAGCCATCAGCTGGTGCATTGCCCCTCTTCTTGCCCTTGGAAGCAGATATATGATTAGAAAGAAAGTAAAGAAAATACATTAGTGGTACCGTTATTCTCTGCAAAATTATTATATAACAGGCCAATGCTTAACAATGTACTTAAATCAGATCACCTATGATACTCTGCAACTATTATTGACTTGGCTATACTTCTAAAATCCCTATTCCAAATTTCCTTAACAAAAACTACATTTGGAACTAATGCATTACATTCGCAATAAATGATCTTTCATTATATTCTCATCTCTCAAGCCCCTTGATGGACCAACTCAGTCTCCCTTTTTTGCAATGCATGCATACTGGCATCACTGTGAAATTGCTTGGGACTGTACGAGCTACTTAAAGAGAGAACCATAACTCACTAATATCACTAATTTATTATCAAGACAGGAGGATAGAGGAGTCTACATTGCAATGGTTTCTTAAATAGTCAGCCAAAATGAGTGCCTACCTCTGAGTACAATGATATAGACCTGCTGAGCACCTGCCTACCTCTAACTGAATCACATAATAAATTATGTTCTTTTTATTTTTTTTAAATATTTTTTATTGTAGCCCGAGAGAATACAAACAGAGACAGAAGTTCTTAACAAACGAAGTGCAGTATACAGATGTATAATTGTCCAAAATCATACACCTGTAACCTCTATCCCCTTTCCTTCCCTATTGCAGGTTGGCTAACCATTTGCCCAATGCTCCGCAGATGGCTTGACCTTTCTGTCTCGCTTCCCTCCCTTTACGTTCGTACAGTGCGTGTTCAAGCTGATATACCGAGAAAAGCCGATCTAGCCAATATTGAAATTTTAGAGGTTGCTGGTCAAGCCACGCTGAGGCGATGCAAAGTCGATATACAGCCATAGATACAAGCATAAACTTAGAAACTCGTGGCCCAGTTACATCAGATACCCCAAGTATTACCACCCCAGGTGGTTAGTTCCACATCCTGATTGACTACTTCTCTAATAAACTGCCCAATATCCTTTCTCAAAGTTGTTAGTTTTGTACATGTATCAAACATATGTATGAAATCTGCACCATATAATTGACATCTCGGGCAGTATATCCCATCTGCCCTACCCCACTTAACTATTTTCCCTGGGGTGAAGTATAGATCAAAAATTGATTTATAATGTTGCGCCTGAAGTACTGCAGAGATCAAAATGCTGCGCCCCGGTCCAAGAGACTCGTAAAATTCTGACTCTCTCACATTAAGTTGGACTTCCTACTTCTTGCAGTGCTTCTGCAAATCCTCTGACAGCTCGTCATTCAGTCTGGCATAAACTGACCTTATAGTAATCCTATCTCCATCATAGAGCATTTTGCAAATCCTGCTACCCCCCCCCCCCATTTTCTTATGTATAAAATCCCTTACTTGTAATTACTGAAAGAATCCCCTTTGCTCTAGGCCAAATTTCTCCCGTAGGTTCTCAAATGTGCCTATTGTGGATCCTACAAAGAAGTCCCCTAACCTTTGTACCCCTAGTCGATTCCAACGCGCCATATAGTTATCTCTAAATATCTCGGGAAGCAATGTATTATTTACAATCAACGTATAGCGATTATATCTGAGTCCCATTCTTTTCCGCCAGGGATCCCAGCATTTATATGCAGCATTTAAGACCTTAAATCACGTCTTCTTATAGTAGCTGGGTTCCGTAAATGTCAACAGTGCCCAGCTAGCCGAGGATCCTACTAGCAGTTCATATATATCTGGGACGTACCCTTCACCACTCACAGATCTTCTAACATTAAATAGAGGGTGCATGAACTATAATGCAGCTGCCAGCTGATATAATTTAAAATTTGGGAGAGACCAGCCCCCCTTCTCCCTGGATTATGTCATATATCTGCTAGCCCTCCTGTTCTTGCCATACGACCAAATAAACCTCATCACTAGTTGATCCAGCATGTTATACCAAGATTTGTCAAACTCCAACGGAAGAGCCAGAAATAGATATAAGACCTTGGGGAGAAACATCATCTTTACCATGTTACACCGCCCCATGAGTGACTTATGCAGATTGTTCCATCTACCAAAATTATATCTACCTTTTTTTACGATCGACATTAGATTAAACTGAACTATCTGCTCCACATTGGGTCTAATATCAATCCCTAGATAGACTGCGTGATCGACCCTTCGAGTATTGGTTGTCCTAGCGTACTCACTACCACTATCTGGGTCTTATCTTTATTAAGCAAATACCCACATGCCATCCCAAGGCTATGTGCAACCTTTTTGATTTCTTTGAGGGCTGCGTCTGGGTTGGCAGTAACAAATGCAACATCATCAGTATATGCTAATAGTTTGGTACCCCAGCCGTTGCGGATCACAGGCTGAATGGCCGTGTTCTTTTCTGGTTGTTGAAGTAGTGAATCTATATATAATGCAAATAGCAAAGGCGAGCACGGGCATCCCTGTCTCGTCCCGCATTTGATCCGAATATATTTTGATTGTCCACCTAGCACTTGGATTCTAGAACTTGGGTGCTTATACAGGGCCCTAATTGCTGCAATAAAACTATTTCCTAGACCAGAGACCCGCAGTATTTCCCACATATATTCCCAATTGACTCTATCGAATGCTTTCTCAGCATCTAACAGAACCATTGCCATAGGCTCCTCTGCGACATGAGCGGCATCAAACAAAGCTATGACTTTTCTGATATGATCGGTCGTATCTCTCCCTGAGACAAACCCATGCTGGTTCTGAGTCACTAAATTACAAATGCAAGAAGACAAACGAGTTGCGAAGATTTTGGAATGGATCTTCGAATTGCTATTGATGAGTTTGATGGGCCTATACGTGCCCAAGCTAAGACGATCTTTGCCCTTTTTCGGAAACACTACTATATTAGCAGTACTCCTGGACGGGGGAGGATTACCCCCTTGCTGCACTTGGGTGAACAGTTCTAGCATCACCGGTAGCAGCAATATCTTGAAATGTTTATATAATTCTAGCGGGATACCATCCATCCCTAGGGCCTTCCCGCTTGGGAGCCCTCGCAACGCCCTTTCCAACTCCTCCATTGTAAACTTTTTTCCTAATACCTCTTGTTCCTCTGGAGTGATCTTGCCACCAATTATCTCGCTTGACCAACCGCAGCCAACCTGTTCCACACCTGTAGGAGTGGCTTTGTATAACTCCTCATAATACTCCCAAAAAGCTTCCCTGATTAGGTCGGGGTCTATGACTATCTTCCCCAGCCTATTTTTTGATCTCCGAGATTGAGCCAAGTGTAGCCCTTTGGCGAGCCCGTACCGCTAGTAAATGACCCATTTTCTCGCCAACTTCATAGCACTCCTTCCTCCTTGATAGGTATTTTTCTACCGCGTTTTCCACAGAACGTTTATCCATTAACATTTTAACTATCGCTATCTTTGGGCACCTTTGACATCTGTGTCACCCTCGACCGCCGTGATGAGTTGTTTTCTGCCTCATGAAGCTTTTTGAGTAATTCCTGAGTCTGGCCTGCTACTTGTTTCTGTCGTCTTATACTAAAACTGAGCGTTCCCCCCTTATTCCAGCTTTTAATATGTCCAACACTATCTCAACTGGGGCGGACCCCCTATTAATTTCCAGAAACTCCCTAAGCCTTGTTTCCATATGCTGCAAATATGCGGGATTATTCAACAGTCCTCTCTCAAATGTCCAACCTCTCCTGTAACTCCGCCTACCCGCACTCTTAACCTCCAGAAGTAGAGGGTTATGGTCTGACATAAATCGTGGGTATAGCTTAATTTCCGCCCCATCTAGAAATTCAGGTGATATGAGAAAGTAATCTAATCAGGACAGTTTCCTATGAGGAGCTGAAAAATATGTGTATCCCGGATCCAGTCCCTTCAATGTTGACCATGCATCTACCAGTCCTACTTCCTTTTGCAAATTCCTAAGGGCCTGAAATACTCTAGATTTGCTCCCGAGTAGCTTTTCTTCTTAACATCCTTTAAATTTCGTGATCTATCCCATGACCCGTTAAAATTCAAATCCCCACAAATGATGTACAGGGCTGGCCATACTGCTAATTCAACTGAGATGAGATCTAGCAGAGACGGATCATCAAACACAGCGCCATACAGTGAACATAACATAAACTTTTCTTTACCCAGCTCGCACTCTATTACAGCCCACCTTCCTAGTCGATCAACCCTACACCGGGTAACTTTGCATTTAGTATTACTTGCTAGAATAGCTACCCATTTTGTTTTAGTCCTCTGCTCAGTATATGCCAGAAGCTGCAAGCCAAGGGAATCCAACACAGCTTTGTCAGAATATTCTATGTGGGTTTCTTGCAGGCAATAAATGTCCGCTTTTAGTGTTTTCAGGTCTTCTGCCACTTTCCTTCTCTTGCGGAGATTATTTAAACCACATTTATTTACAGGTGCTATCCGGAATACACCCATGTATAAACCTCAAGCAGATTTCTCCCGGAATCACCATAATTGATTATAAACTCTCTGTTCTTATAGATTGTAAATTATGTTCTTAACACAAACTAAATGTAACTTACCTCTGAGTGGAAGCTGCATACTATTCAGAAAAAAAGTTTAGCATTGTAGAACACAAACACAATGAAAATATGATACTCACCAAGCTCAGGATCTCGACACCAAGCAGGTCAACCAGGTTCTGCTAATATCCACCCAAAGTTGCTTCAGCTGCTGGGTGGTACTCTGGATGTGGATGGTGGTCCTGATCAATGGACGCATCCTAGCCTAGCACTGTTGACGCTCCCGCAGGGGGTAACCACTTGCAGACCTGCCATTTTCTGCCAGCATGGAAGGGAGGTGACGCTGCACATAAAAAAACAGTGCTGCCATCTCCTCCTAGCTGAAGATCGGGCGAGGCTGCTCCCCTTGACCCACAAGGCAGTTGGCCTCTGCTGCCTTTCTGCTCTGCCATGATGCTGGGTGTGTAGGATAGGAGAAAATAAAAAGGAGGAAAAGGAAGGAAGAAATAAGGTTAAAATAAACAAAAATACAAAAAGTCACAAAAAAAACACAAAAAATGAAAACACCGTAAATATAATGAGGCGCAAAAGCACACACTAATACAATAAATAAAAAAATAGGGGAAGTTAAAGTATGAGGTGGAAGATTATAAAGATTGAGGACAGATTGAGGATGAAGGCCCAGCACCATAAACAGAGTGAAAAACACAATGGCTGTGCCCGTGCGAACCTTGCATTGCGTTTGATGTCAAACACAATGTGAACGGGTGAAATAGAGAACTCTAGCAGAACTCCACATAGAATGACAGATTTTTCTGCCACTTTACAGAGTTCCGTGTAGCATGACTCCGCACACTCTGCTCAGGTCTACTGTAATTACAAGGCCTAGGGTTTTATGAACATCACTGTGCACATATTTTTCCCCTATGAGATGGTTGAGTGGAGATATTGCCACTTCTAGAATAAAACACTGTGCTCACTGTTAGGAAAGGTGTAAAGGAGGTATGCATTGATTTAAAATTGTTACGGAACCATGTTTGAAGGCATGTTATAACTTAATTATAGATAAAACATTGCATTGTTTGAGGCTGTGGAACTGACAGAAAGGAACATGAAGTTAGTAGTGCTCTACATATAAATGTGTGATTGTGGGTGAAAAATGTAGACTTCTTGAGAGAATATATTGATGTATTGTACTGATATTATATATATTAATTTATTAATATATAGATTTAAATTAATGATCAGTATGTATGTGATTTATTTTTTGATTGTTATGTCTTTTTTTAGGGGAAAATGGAAAGCAAAAGCTCTGAAAAATAGAACAAAAGTTCCATGTTACACAATACATGGAGGAGTAAAACAAAAATTCTTTACTTTGAAAGAAAGAGGGAACAGTAACTGTGTGGAAAGCCAGATAAAATTGTGATTGCACAGCTGATGTTGTTCTTACTGCCTATGGTGACATGTATAGCTTTATTTACATAAGGGGTGTTGTTATCTACTTGAGTTTTGAGTACCTGGGCAAGCACAGTGTCACCAGGTTCATAGGATGTGAAAGCCCCTGAGGAGTTCTCAAGCTCTGCAGCACAGCTAATTCAGTCCCAGCAAGACGTTGAGTGTGTATAGCCCTCAAATGTTGACACAACCCTGTGGTATTTATGCATTATTGCTTGATCCTGCTGCCCCTGCTCAGCTACTTTTAGCATATTTTGCATATTACATATTTATCAGGTATTTTTTCCCACTTGGCTCTGTTTAAATAAATTGTCACACCAAAGATTCCTTGGCAAGCTGAGATGGTTAAGAAGTAGGAACAGCACTAGACTGTTCTTCTGAATCTTATGATGGCATATTGGTGAGGAAAAAATAGCAAAGATAAATACTATTTTGAAAAGTTTATTGTTTTTAGAGTTGTAGTTTATTAATGTTTTGATTGTTTGGTATGTTGTTGAATTTATTTTTAATAAAATGTTTGAAGTTACTACTGAGTCCTTTCCTTAAGAGCTTTTAAAGATTTGAAAATTGTTGCAGTCTTCTAATGTTGACTTAAAGTGGCAGTTCATTCTTGAGGAATGTAACTGTTCTGCTGCATTTATATGTATGTGAAAGGTACTAAAGAGAGATCAGTGCTTTCTCGCACTCTGGAATAAAGAGTTTTAAACAAGAAGTAGGTTTTGGCAGAGTGATAAGTGCATTCCCATAGTATACTATGCACTGCTGGTGGAGGCAGCAGTCATTTCGCACATCCTAGTATATATGTATGTCACTCTGGAGTGATGTTTCAGTGCAGTTACATTGCACTGTCTTAGTGTACACTGCACTACACATGCCTCTCCCCATAAAGAGACGTCTGAGAGAGAGGTGAGTGTGTCCTCACATTAAAATCTGCACACTGGTTGTCCAAGACACAGTTGTCAAAATAGACGATACTCCAATTTACACTCTACTAATGACATTCATTGTCATGAAGAGAGGTATGTACAGAGACAACAGTCTTGACCCACAGCATATTTTGCACATGTGTTACTCTGGGGAGATGTCTCAACTGGGAGGGTAATGTGTTTTCATATCTTAGTCTCTATAGTTTTTATGCAAGATATACTTATGAGCATGAAGGTAATTTCAACTCCATACTTTATTCGTGCTAAAATCAGGAGAGGTGTAACCACAAAGGTAAGCCATTTTTCACACCCTGGTTTGCACAAGCATTATCCAAGAGACACATCACAGGAAAGAGGCCAGTCTCTCTACACACTACACTATGCAGTGTTATCATGCAAGAGACATGTCTCAAGAAACAGGGCAGTTTCTCCCCGCAGTCTACAATGAATACCTGTCAGCATGAGAAGAGGTCTAGGTGGGCATTTATGATCCTGGACAATCCTGTCCCGTGCTCCCTTGGTTGTCTCAAAAGAAAATATGATCTTGCATAAACAGCAAACGTGCTTTGTTCAGATATGCTAGGTTGTTATTTGCTTGTGTGGTGAGTACCTGGGCAGGCACATTGTCACCAGGTTGGAAAGATGTGTATCAAGCTGTATAGTGCAGGCCAAATCAGCCCGGGCATGACAATCAGGGTGCACATCTCTCAAATGTCACCACATCCCAGTGGTACTCCTGGAGTATTGTTTGCTCCGGTTGTCCCAGCTGAATTATTTTTGCCACATGTTACAAATTACATATTTGTCAGACACTTTCTTCTCACCAGGCCTCATATGAAAAAAATCCCAGACCAAGAACTCCCTGGGAGCCTGAAGTAGCTGATTTTCAGAACTATGGTTCTCATCTGAATCAGATGATGACATTCTGATCACAGAAAATGAGCAAAGTCAAAGCGGTAGCCAAAAATGTGTAATCAGAGAAATAAATCAATAAGCAAATGATACAACAAGGAAGGAATCTGTCTTTGCTGGAAATAAAAAATCCATACGAACCTATCACAATCCTTCCTTGGGGTGTCTCGCAAGAGGCTCACAAGATCATAAAATACAGAGAACGTTCTTAAAATTTGAAATGCAACAATACATTAACTATGCTTGTACTTTAAAAGCATCTTACGGTCATTAAAATGACAAAAATGCACTGTTATGAACCTAATTCCAAATGTACTGTCTCGCTAGAGGATCAGGAGAGCTGGACAGGGAGTACAGTCCCCTCATAGTGCATGCAAGGGATTGTGTGTGCAGGTCCCTTGATCGTCTTTCGAGAGCCGTAAGTTCTTACACAAAATAATTGATACAATATACATATTGTACTGAATTTGTTATGAAGTATTAGCATTCAATATTAGCTAACCCAGTGAAACAGGACATATTAGAACAAAATGTCTAACTGTGCGATCTTGCGAACCTCCAGCAAGAGTAATCCTGAGATGTGACGGATATTCCATCCGCCTTATTACAAGTTCCATTATGTCCTATTGAACTTGTAAAACGATGGATGGGATATCTGTCACGTTTGGGATGGGGTACTCCTCTCTGCCAAGGTCCTAATCAGGCCCTTAGTGTCTATGTTTTTTTAAATGTTTTTTTTTTTAAACCTTGGAAATTCACTAACAAAACAGAGGTTAAAGTTAACATTATAGTTAAGTGTAATAAAAATATGAGTGTTTTGATTTAAAAAAAATTGAAATTCACTGAAAAATGCAAAGGTTAAAGTAACGTTATATTTAGGTGAATTTCTCAGTGACAATGTTCATGTTTTGAACAAAAAAAAACTGAAATTCATCAGTGCTGCTAACTATAACTTGCGCGGACCATGTACCACTTCTGACCTCACATCACTAATGACATGTTCTATGACATAATTTATGACACTACTGGTGCCATCACAAATTATATCCTTGATGATATCAATGATGACATCATCCAATCAGTGTGCTAGCTTGTTTTACAGCTTACTGAGTGGTAGATGCCTGCAATATCAGTCTTCTACCTAATTTTGTACAGCCTAGGTCCAGCTAATGGTTTTAAGTGTGTTAAAAAGTGTGTGCACCATAGATGTGTAGAGATATTGAGCATTTCATAAGTCTTTCCATTGAAGACTTACTCTGCGTGCAAGGAAGAGTTGAATTGAGTTCATTATGGTCTACACAGACCTTTGCTTCTGCAGAAAAAGTTTTTAACAGGAAAAACACCCTACGTAGTAGATACTAACTTTTGTAATCATCCTTGAATTATTAGAGATAATTGTGTCAGCATAATTTATACTTAACATAGAAGAGTGCGTGCATCTTAAGATTATCACTGACGATTTGGAGCATGCTGGTACCACTACCGTGGAAGCTATATATAGATGTTACCTACTGCCGATCACCAGTAGGTAGCTATAGTTAGGAGCTAGTTTCTATAGGAAAAGCATTTGTCATTTTGCCTATAACTTTGGATCTGTTTGAGGAACCTTTACAAAATTTTCAAAACTAGTTTTCCCCTTATTTCAGGAACTGTCTAGAACGTTTGGGGGTGATCTGTCAAGCCAAGGCTGAAAAAAGTGGGTAGGGGGGCCCAAAATGCATTTTCCCATGCAATTTCCTGTAGAGACTTTAGACATGACTACAGCCCAAACCACTGGACAGAATTACACCAAATTAGGCGGAAAGGTAGCTATTGGTCCAGAAAGAGGGCTTTCTGTTATTTGCTCTAAATCCATTCAATAGTTTTTGAAATATTAAAGGAAAAAGATATTTGATTATCCAGTTGGAGCTTAACCACAGATCTCATGGTGAGTTCTGATTGGCTGTCAGCACTTCAAAATAAAAGTGCTGGCAGCCATCTTGGGGCCAGTATACATGATAGCACCCTATTGACATGCATTGTAGTGAGTGGTAGGTTTTGAGGTTCACAAACAGGAGAACATATAAAGAGTGATAACAGATTTTAGTTACCATATAAAGCATTTGTTGATGGCACCATGATAATTTTAAGAATTGTGGTGTGTTCTAAGATGAGTTAACCCTGTAAAAAAGCCTTCTGCTGGGATTTCATGAATTAGGTTTGAGAGAAAATTGTTTTCTCATGATTTTCCCATAGAGGTTATGGAAGGTGCTCCAGAACCTAAAATGAGAGCATATTTTCAGTAAATTCATACTAGCTTTCTCAGCCATATGAGAATGAAGTCTGACATTCACAGTAAAACATGCACTTCTAACAGGTGTAGCATGTCAGTTGATTCCCTTGTGTTCTACTGTAGCCTCCCAGAGTATTCTAAAGAACAACTAGATTGCTAACAATCTCAATTATCACAAACGTGTGGCATACCGGAACCCATCTTGATTGAATCAAACTGGTAAAACCTAAAACATTGAATTTAGAAAGGAACAAAATGAGGGGATTAATTTTATCATAGAAATTATGGTTAATGCTGCAGAAAGAAATATTAGGACACGTTTTAAGTGGGTTCTCAAATATCTTCCTCTTCTATTTCTTTAAAACACTCTGACATGCAGACAAAACATGCACTTTCAACACCAGGAGAACACTGCCAGTTAATTCCCTGCTGATCAGCAGGTTTACTACAGTGTTCTAATGTGCATCTAGAGTGCTAGCATTCTGATTTTATGGCAAAAGTGTGGCACATCTGAATGCCATCTTGATGGAATCAAAGGGGGAAACGGAAAGCATGTTCTACTGAGGATACTGCAGTAAATGAGGACATTAGGGAGCTTTATAACATATAAGTATCCTAAGATGGCCACCAGAGAATAAAGAGCCCCAATATATCATAAATATCTCCCAAATGTAGCTGAAAGTATAGCCCAATGACATAAGTGAGCACAACACTTTTTTTGTAGTCGTAAATAATGCAGACTTGACCCAAAAGGATTTGAGTGTTTTATATGAGCATCAGTTACATTACAGAAGGACACATTCATTTTGGTTTTAGGCATGGGGAGATTACGTGATTTTCCCAGAATCAGAGGCTATCGAGCTGACACTAAAACTCAAACCTGGTTCCCCAGTTGGAAAGTCTGCAGCTCTGGCACATCCTCTCCCCTAAGTGTAACATATAATCAAGTGATCAACTGAATTAAAAAAATAACAATAGTGAGTCATTTAAAAGTGCTTTGTCATTATTTGAGAACTCAGAAAATAGGTTCTTATTCTAGTTTCTTAGAGCACTAACCATAATTTTGATGGGAATAAGACCCTCTAATTTTTTAATTTTAGGTATTACAGTTTTGATTACATCAAGATGGTATCCGGCGTGCCATACTTTTGTAATAAATATAAAATGCTAGCAATCTAGTTGTTCTTTAGAATACTGTGAGGAGGCAGAGGTCAGGGGCACAGACTCGGATAGCAGAGCAGAGAAGAGGGTGCAGAGGCAACAAGTTGACCACACTGGGCAGGCGGGAGGGGCAGTGACAGCACAACAGACCACGGAGGGCAGGGGAAAGGGGGAAGAGGCAACAGATCAACCATGCAGGACAGCCTAGAGATGCTGTGGTAATATAAAAGACCATTGAGGGCAGAATGAAGAGGCAGTGGCAGTACACCATACAAGCCAACAGACGTGATTCAGGCTGGACACTCCCATTATTTTTATGGCCAAATAGGCTTTCTTTTATCTGTCTCCTGCCTTAAAGCCATATAAATCAATGAGGAAAAGCAGTTCCACAGTTTTTTTCCAAATCTTCCTCTTCCCAAGTTCAACATTTTGGCAAGCATGGTACATTGAATCACAGGGGGAAGGAGAAATGGGGTAGGGACATGGACTCGGATAACAGAAGGCAGGAGGGAAATGAGCATGGGCACCAAACTGATCTTACAGGGCAGGCTTCAGGGATCGCAGCAGCACAATGCACCACACAGGACAAGCAGGGATGGCAGCGTAGCAAAACAGACCATGGAAAGCAATAGGGAGGGGACAGAGAGCGAGGGGAAAGAGGTGAGGGCAGCAAGCTGACCATACCGGACAGACCAGAGGGGCAGTTGCAGCATAACAAACCATAGTGGGCAGGAGGGAGGATGGCGGGGGCCCAACAGAAGACCAGACATGGCAGGAGGGAGGGGATAGGGACCTGTCAATGGAAAACAGAGGACAGGGGTCAAAGGGCAGGGCAGGAGAAGCAAGTTGACCATGAAGGACAGGTGGGATGGTAATTGGAAGCACAACACGCCATGGAGGTCATCAATGAGACTATAATGATATAAACACAGACATTGGAAGGAAGGTGGTAGGGGGCAGGGGCAGCAAGCTAACCACATAAGGCAGGTGAGAGGGCTGTGGCAGCACAGAATATCATGCATGGCGGAGGGTTAGGGTTAGTGGCAGGGTAGTGGCAGCAGAATGGCCATGATGGGCAAGAGGGAGGGGAAAGGGGCATGCACAAAGGACCATGGAGGAGAGAAGGGAGGGGAAGGGACTGGACACAGACAAGAGAGAGCAGGGGAAGGGGCTTCACAGCAGACTAGATAGGACAGGCAGGAGGAGCAGTTGCAGCACAACAGAGCATTGAGGGCAGTCTGGAGTGGCAGCAAAATGGACCATGGAGAACAGAAGGGGGAGGATAGAGGCATGGAACTCGGACAGGCAGGGTGGAGGTGACAGGGACAGGCCCCAGCCATCTGACCATGCTAGGCAGGTGGGAGGGACAGTGGTAGCTCAACAGAACACTCAGAATAGATAGGAGGGGCAGTGGCAGGTCCATGGAACAGGGTGGGCAAAAAGACAGGAGCAGAGGCATGCACACAAACATTGGAGAGCAGGAGGAAGTAGGGTGGGAGCAGCAAGCTAAGAACATAGGCTAAGTAGGAGGGCAAGGATGGGGCATAGAATGGAGCAACAGAGGGAAGGAAAAGTGGGCAGGGACATCAAGCTAGATGTAGGGCAGTGACAGCACATCAGACCACTCAGAACGGGAGAGAGAGAGAGGGCTGGTGCCTCGACTCAGACAACAGAGGGAAGGGAAGAGGTGGATGGGGCAGCAAGCTAACTGTTCAGGGCAGGCAGGGAGGGCAGTGGCAGAACAACAGCTACACTTTAACTCCTGTCCTCGCCATGCCCTGCTAGGTTCCCTAGATATTCAATCACTCTTGACATCTTCTATGACATCACTGATAATATCACTGTAATATTTGCAGTAACATTATTGATGAGAAAATTGTGCATGGTGAGGGCAGGATTTATAGTTACCTCAAACAACTCTAACTATATCAGCTGATTTTCTATGTTTTTTAAGTGTAAAATCTGAAGCTAACTGCAATGTCCCTGTAACCTTTTTTTGTGTAAGTTTCTAAGAGGTTTTTTAGATTCTATTTCATAACTATTATATTCCTGTAACCTTTGTTTTTTCAGTGAATATATATTAATATATATAAATAGAGATATATTCCCCCACCTGTCTTTCAGAGGAAGAGTGACTACTAATGGTGTTATGATAGAACAAGTGACAAGCTTTGATTACATAGGCATGAGGCTAGCAGACAACTTGGCATTGGGGCCCCAAGTGGATAAGAGCAGGAGTATCTTTTGCCAGAGAGCATCGGTAATAGGGAGAATGTTTAATTCCAGGAAGGGGGGCACATTGTCCCCTGTGCTAGAAATCTATAGGGACTCATCTGCCTCAGTAGCTATTTATGGGGCATTGATCTGGGGTCATACTGATGTGTCTAGTTTAACAACAATAGAAAACAATTTCCTAAAGATCCTTCTCCATTTACCAATCAGTACCCCACTTGTACCATTGAGATTTGATCTTACATTAAATAACACCCATTAGGTGGCTTCTCTTAAACCACTTCTTTATTGGGTGAAGCTATGGATAACCACACAGCTAACAATCTACAAGGAATCTCTATTAGGCCTTCTTTCCTGCGATAAATAACTTGTCACCCCTTGGCTAAAAGGATCAAGAGCATGTCAACATCAGGACAGTGCGCGCTCTACGGGCGACAAAAATGCAAAAACCCATCCTTTATGCAAGAGCATAATTCATGCATTGTGTTTATATGCAGTAACCTTTTGCATTGCAGACTTTAACCTTGAAAAACACTAATAATGATGTTTGCAATAACTGTTCATTTGCAAGGTATTGCTGCAGACCTACTGAGTGTGTTAGGGTGTGGTCCCTTTCTAGGACCTTCTAGAAGCTTTCTCTGCAGCATGACTGGGTGTGGTTTGTGAGCTGGGACAGACTCTATATAAGGGAGTCAGCCCAGCTCCACGTGCTCACTATTCAGAGGTCCTGGTGCAGAGCAGCAGCAATTTCCTGAGCTCCTGTTCCGGAGGCCTTCCTTGATGTTCCAGGCCTGCCCCGCATTATTTTGGTGATCCATGAGCAGGGTGTTAAGGCAGAGGTGAGGCTGGCCCCCGACCCTGTTCTCAAAGACTCTTGAGTTTTGGGTCTACTCGTAAAGCTTTCAGAGTATGCAAATCATTGCTCTAATGTAAACCTTGGTGTTTAGATCGGCAACAGCTTGCGCAATCATTTCATGGCATTTGCATATTCTTGTTCGAATCGGCAGTGTGCGCGATTCATTTCCCGCATGTAAAACTTGGTGTTCAAATCGGCAGCAGCTTGCACGATCATTTCATGGCATTTGCATATTCTTGTTTGAATCGGCAGTGCACGCTATTCATTTCCCGCATGTAAAACTTGGTGTTCTGATCGGCAGCAACTTGTGCAATAATTTCATGGCATTTGCATATTCTTGTTCGAATCAGCAGCGTGCGCGATTCATTTCCTGCATGTAAAAACTTGGTGTTCAGATCGCAGTAACTAGCGCGATCATTTCATGACATTTGCATATTCTTGTTCAAATCGGCAGTGTGCGCGATTCATTTCCTGCATGTAAACCTTGAAGTTCAGATCGGCAACAGTGTGCGTGATCATTTAATGGCATTTGCATATTCTTGTTAGAATCGGCAATGTGGGCGATTCATTTCCCGCATGTAAAACTTGATGTTCAGATCGGCAACAGTGTGCGCGATCATTTAATGGCATTTTCATATTCTTGTTAGAATCGGCAATGTGCGCGATTCATTTCCCGCATGTGAACCTTGAGGTTCAGATCGGCAACAGTGTGCATGATTATTTCATGGCATTTGCATATTCTTGTTAGAATCAACAGTGTGAGCGATTCATTTCCCGCATGTAAAACGTGATGTTCGGATTGGCAACAGTGTGCGCGATCATTTCATGGCATTTGCATATACTTGTGAGAATCGACAATGTGCGCGGTTCATTTCCAGCTTGTAAAACTTGATGTTCAGATCGGCAATAGTGTGCGCTATCATTTCATGGCAATTAACACTTTCATGTGTAGTGCTTTGTTGAAGTGCACACATTTATCTTTGGCCTTTGGATTTTTTGTGAAGATGCTAAATTCTAAATGTGACATCCTTTGTGCATATTAAGTCCCTTGTACAATTCCTGTTGTTTTCCAGGGAATGTTTCAGATTGCCTTTTGTCCTCATGTAAAGATGCAATGTTTGTTCTGAAACATTATTCTAGAAGGTTCTTGTATTCCTAGACAGTATGTGACATTTTATGAAAAGCTCAGAGTTCTCGAGGTCTAGTTTTAGTCACTTCTTAGGTCATCCATGGTTACAGTATGACAACGCTTAGAACCATAGTCTAGTGAAAGTCAATGCGATTATATCTTGATATTGTGTTGTTTAACCTTTTGCTTCCTATAGGTCTCCTTCCCAGCTGTTCCCTACCTAATCCCCTTTTCCCCCACTTGGACTCTCTCAGGCTCTGTCAGAGTTTTGGAGCTTTCTAGTGGTGGACATGTTGGGAACTTGCGCAGGCCCCAAGGATCTGGTCTCCCTGACAGAGCACCTGTAATATGATTGAAATGGGCAACCTGGGGGACTCTGCTACTGACATAACCAAGGCTGATATTCCCAAGCTGAAACTACTATACTGGGAGAATATCTTGGCTTGTAGTTGGTCTCAACAATCATTAGGGGAGATTGACAGAGCAGTTTTTTTGTCCCATAAATCCAGCCTGTGGTTTGAATCTTTTATGAACAGAAGTTTTCAGTTTCATGCTAAACATCTACATGTGGAATTTCGCTATAGCACACTTCAGTTAAGGTCTATAACTGTGAAATAAGATAACTCAGGTCATGCCCTGACCACTGTCCTCACTGCTAATGGCCCAAAGAAACTGAAGAACATTTCTTGTTTTTCTGTCTGCTGTTTGTGCAGCCCAGAAAGAAGTGGATTATAGCACTGTGAAGGATGGAGGGAGCTAGGCGTTACTGGGAAGTAATGACAATTTTGAAATCAGACAAAAGAGAGTGTATTGCGTTAGCTGTCTCTAAATGCTTGCAACGGGCATGGAAGATCATAGTAAAGATGCTGTTCCCCTTGGGAGTTTGAAAACTTGTATTCTAAGTGAAGGGACAGCCTACATGTATTGGGAGCAATTAAAACTTATTGTCACTAGTGGGGATGTTCTGAAATGTTTCTTGTGATGCTGTTTGTTTTTGTTTTTAGAGTTTAAGGCTGTTGTTTACTTTGTTGATGGACTTTTATTATAAACATGCTGACAGATTATCTTACCCTCTAATGTACTTTTGTGAGTTTAGTAATTTAAACTTTTGTTTATTGTAAATAATATGTATATATATATATAAAGAGAGAGATAGATAGATAGATAGATAGATAGATAGATAGATAGATAGATAGATAGATAGATAGATAGACAGATAGATAGAGAGATAGAGGGATAGACCCCCCTGGGACCAGCAACTAAACTAAACCCCACCAAACCTTGGTAGAGTCAAGTAACATTTTTTTCAATAAACACAGGTAATGATGTGAAGTTGGTAACATGGCAATATTGACAGTTCAAGTAAATTAGTTGCTAGAAAACTGCTAAATATGACTCACTGTTTCAGTTAGCGATTATATGAGAGAAGTTCTCACTCTATCATCTTCTGCAATGTCTGCAATACTTTTTTTTGCCTTTTTTGCAAAATATAAGACCATTGCAAGTAGTGTGCAAATATTTGGACTTTCGCTTGTAGCTCTTTCTACAGCCTGGCAAGACATAGGATTGCATTTTAATATGTTCCTGCTGTAGATTTCTCTTAACATCATCACATGCTCTCCTGGCTTCCTGTACAGCTGTTGTGAAATATGGAATGAGAAAAGCTTCAGAGTCCAACTTGTGTTTTGTCCTGGCCAGCTTTATGCACTCTCTTTAATACAAACAGTGATGACAACTTTTCTCTACCCTGTCAAAACTATCAGACAGCAGTTTCTTCACAAAACTCTCCACTTTCAGGGTGTTTGTTGATACAGAAACCCCTGTGATTCATATGTTATTGGCTATCGATATGTCTTCCAAATCCTCACATTTAGCTTTCACTACAAGTAGGATCCTTTCCTTTTCCACAGCTATGCAGCCTGCTCTGTGAAGCCATACTCTAGGTTAGATATATGACATTATGGCCCTCATTACAACCCTGGTGGTAAATCCTGCTTACCGCCGTGCAGAAGACCGCCAACATACTGCTGCGGCCGCAGAATTCCTCTACAGGTATTAGGACCCACAGCTCAGAATCCGCCACAATACAGACACCCAAACAAGTCCGCCACACCAAAGGTCAGTGATAAACTGGTGATAACAAAACCGACACTCCAACAAGAATACACCCACACTATCACGACCCATGAATCAACGTGGCAGTATTTTAACTGCGGTAAACCATTGGCGGTACACACCGCCGTGCTCAAAATACACACACATTTACAAAACACAACCACATTGGACAATTTAAAATACACACATCTGATACACATACACACACCACACCCACACACTCACACCACTATAAAACCCACACCCACATTACCCACAATCCCGTACTACCAGAAATTTGAAAGCAGGCCAGAGAGAGACACTACCAAAAACAACACCAGCATCCACAGACACACAACACCATCACTTACACAACATCCATGCACCTCAAACAACACACACCAACACATCCCCTCACACATCACAACAGACACCACCTCACACATCACCCACACCACATCATGGCACCTCAAAGACACCCTAGGTTCTCTGAGGAGGAGCTCAGGGTCATGGTGGAGGAAATCGTCCGGGTAGAGCCACAGCTATTCGGATCACAGGTGCAGCAGACAAACATTGCAAGGAAGATGGAGCTATGGTGAAGAATTGTCGACAGGATAAACGCAGTGGGACAGCATCCAAGGACAGCATCAGGAAGAGGTGGAACGACCTACGGGGGAAGGTGCGTTCCGTGGTATCCAGACACCAGATTGCTGTACAGAGGACTGGCGGTGGACCCCCGCTTCCTCCCCCACAACTAACAACATGGGAGGAGCAGGTCTTGGCAATACTGCATCCTGAGGGCCTCGCAGGACTAGCAGAAGAACTGGACTCTGGTAAGTCATATCTTTACTAGCTTATCCCCTCCACCCCACCGGCATGCCATCACATACTCCCACCTTTACCCTCACACCTATCACCCCAACAACCTACAGATACCCCACCAACACAAGCCACACATCCCAAAACCAAGCCCTGCATGTAACACCAATGCATGGACACCCATCACCCAAGCATGTCCAGTACAGAGACTCACTCATGCCCCAAAATCACCAATCACACTAGGACCAAGCCAATAATGCAAGCACTGGAGTAGAGGGTCACTCACCCATTGCACACGATGGCACACACAGATACAATAACTATACATTTACACCCCAACAGGACCCCTACCCAACGTCACCGGACAGGAGGTGCCAGACATATCCAGTCCCCCCACAGAAGAGGCCCACAGTGATGACAGCAGCTCTGCACGCCGGGTCAAGATGACCAGCCCGGCCCATCTGGGACCTCGGGACTGTCACAAGCCACCACAGAGCCTCCCCCCTCAAAAAACACCAGCACAGCACCCACCCAGCGGGCCCATCCCTCTGTCCCCAGGACACGTCAATCAGCAGTGTGTCCACCACTACAGGGAACCCAGGCAAACCCACTAACACAAGACGATCAGGGACCTGGGGGCAGTGGCAGTGGGAACACGGTTCAGGGGACAGAGGCACAGGATAACAGGGAAACTGGGAGGACTGCTGTGCGACAGGCGGGGGAAGGCCCAGGGAACTGCACAAGGCACTCTCCAACATCATGGGAGCTTACCATCATTCCCAGGAAACCATGGCAACGGTACTGGCCAAGTTTCAGGAGACCCAGCAGCTGCAGGAGGAACACTACCTTGGGATTAGGGAGGACTTGAAGTCCATTAACACCACCCTGGTCACCATTGCAGGGGTGCTGGCAGACCTTCTCAACACCTGGAGGGACACAGTGGCAAAACAAGGGGCCCCTGACACTAGCCTGGATGATGAACACCCCTGCACCTCTGCTGGCGCTAGTGGACAGGAGGCACCGCCACAGGAACAACAGGACACCAGCACCCCACCCCCTGCAGATGGAGAACCACCCCTGAAACGGTCCCTGAAATCCAGGAACAAGACAGAGAACATTGCCAAGACCCCCGCCAGGAAATGTGACCCCCCTGTATGCCACCCTTCTGTCCCACTATGTCACCCTGTCCATCCTTAAACTGCCATTGCTCACTTCCTATGCCCCTTTGGACAATGCACGTGTGAAACAAATAGACTAGACTCTGCCATAGACATTCCTCCACCATCACCGCAGCCCATTTTACAACCCCCTCCACTTATTTGCACAGGAATAAACACACTTCAATCACAAAACAATCTGGAGTCAGTCTGTGCTTTCACAAATGTGTAATTGCAACAACTATGGAATGTAGCAATGTCAATTTACTTGTTCACATACCAATGTAGCACAGCTGTAGGCCGGGAGTAAACAGAGCAGAGGGCACAAAGTGGGACCCAGATCTGTGAAATGGAAAGTCAAAGTGACAAATCAGGGTCCCTACACTGAGTGAAAATGGCAGACTTATGCTAGCTCAAACAACAGTATGAGATGTGGGATCTTCTTACCTGTGTCTCACTGGAAGAATTGCATGATGATGTTGTTTCGGTTGTCGATATCCTCTTCTTCTGCCTCCTCCTCTTCACTGTCCACAGGCTCCACAGCTGCCACATGACCACCATCTGGCCCATCCTCCTGCAGAAAAGGCACCTGCCGTCGCAAAGCCAGGTTGTGCAGCATACAGCAGGCCACGATTATCTGCCACACCTTCTTCGGTGAGTAGTATAGGGAGCCACCTGTCAAATGGAGGCATCGAAATGTGGCCTTCAAGAGGCCGATGGTGTATTCAATCACCCTCCTAGTTCACCCATGTGCCTCATTGTAGAGTTCCTCTGCCCTTGTCTTGGGATTTCTCACTGGGGTCAGTAGCCATGACAGGTTGGGGTAACCAGAGTCACCTGCAAATGTCGATGGATATTTGTTAGACACACACTAACCCTTAGGGACAGCCCCATACCCAGACACCTACGTCAACTGTACTGGGACCTTGCCCTCACCCATTAGCCACATACGGTGCTTCTGGAGTTGACCCATCTCAAAAGGGATGTTGTTATTTCTCAAAATGTAAGCATCATGCACAGAGTCAGGATACTTGGCATTGACATGGGAGATGTACTGGTCTGCCAAACACACCCTCTCCACATTCATTGAATGGTAGCTCTTCCAGTTTCTATACACCTGTTCATTTCTTTGGGGGGGTACAAATGCCACATTTGTCCCATCAATGGCACCAGTGATGTTGGGGATATGTCCCAGGGCATAGAAGTCACCTTTCACTGTGGGCAAATCCTCCACCTGAGGGAAAATGATGAAGATGCGCATGTGTTTCAGCAGGGCAGACAACACTCTGGCCAACACGTTAGAGAACATTGGCTGCGACATCCCTGATGCCATGGCCACTGTTGTTTGAAAAGACCCACTGGCCAGGAAATGGAGTACAGACAGGACCTTCACTAGAGGGGGGATTCCTGTCGGATGGCGGATAGATGAAGTCAGGTCTGGCTCCAACTGGGCACACAGTTCCTGGATTGTTGCACGATCAAGTCTGTATGTGACTAGGATGTGTCTCTCTTACATTGTCAACAGGTCCACCAGGGGTCTGTACACCGAAGGATGCCCCCATCTCATCACCTGCCCCAGCAGACGTGCCCTATGGAGGAGAACAGCGAGCAGAGAGTCATCCAACACTGAGGTATCACAATTTGTTATTTGTAGAAACTTTATTAATCCGCAATGTGCCGGTATCTGTCTATAGTCCCGGACCAGATAGGCGTGATGCAGTTAACATTCATCCCATGTGGCCTCCTAAAATGGCGGCTGCCTGACCTGTAACGTGAGACAAGGGGATATGAGGTAACTGCGCTGGCATTGTACACCGTAGGGGTGGGCGGTCGAAGATCGCGGCACAATTCTGCATTGGTTAACATTGGGCCGTATGGGTCCCATGATCCAATGACGATGTACGCCGGCGGTGACGGTACGCATCTTCGCAGACGTGACTGCCATTTTCTGTCTTTTCCCTCACTTGATACGTGACCTTCAACAGGAGAGGACCTACACTGCAAGTGCTGCTGTGACCTGTGTCTGGAAGCGACAATGGCTACAGTGTCTGGGAAAAGGGCCCCTGCCTTCACTTCGGAGGAGTTGGTGAAACTAGTGGATGGTGTCCTCCCCAGTACACGCAACTGTACGGTCCTCCAGACAAACAGTTAAACTGTAAAAACTTCGCACATGTATAGCGCACTAGTCACCCGTTTAGGTCTCAAGGCACTGTACGCATACCGCTGTGGAACCCCTCCTGGATTTTTCCTATGAGGAACCCACTCCTGGACAGCCCCAGGGTGAAGCCAGGCATCCAAGCGCTGTGAGGGCCGTTGTGGAGATTAAGCAAGCTATTGCCCAGAGTAACCGAGTGGGACCCATTAATTAGATGAGGCACCGAGGCGAGAATTATCTGGTCCAAGGGAATTAAGCCCAAGACCGGCTGAGGTGGGAATTGAACGCTGGTCCTGAGCCAGATCTCTGCATCAGGGTGTGCCGCTCTAACCATTGTGCCACACTTCTCCCGGTGATTACACTCATAGCATGCTGCATGGGCAATGCCTATTTTGAGTGGTGTGGATGGAAGATACATGTGGGGGGGCTGAGGCCTGCATGTGCGGATGGTGAATGTATGTGTATCAGCGCATGGGTGGGAACTGGTGGGCAATGAGTATGACGGTCCGGACGGGTAAGTAATTTCCTTTCCCCCTATACCATTCCTCTAGGTCAGCGCCCACCAGAAGAAGGGTATTTGGCTTGCCATCGCCAAGGACGTCCGGACCCTGGGGTTCTACCACAGACGGAGCACCCACTGCCATAAAAGCATCATCTGGCGGAGGAGCAGTGGCACCGGAGCAGGAGGGAGCTGCATCCCACATGGCCCTGGAGGGTGAAGCAACGGAGTCTGAAGCCGCCAGTGGGACGGAGGTCGAGGGGAGCTCCATGGCGGGGACAGGAGCAGACAGCAGTGACAGTGACTCCTCCTCTGATGGGAGCTCCCTTGCAGTGGCGGGCACCTCCATGCCCACCGCATCAACAAATACAGCCGCCACCCCCCATAAGAGCACCGCCCTCCCAGCAGCCCCTCAGCGTCTGTCCTGTGCCCGCTCACCGAGGAGGGTGGGCATCTCCTTCGCCCCAGGCACCTCAGGCCCTGCCCCAGTCAGCCCTGCTGCCCTCAGTGACAAGGCTATTGGCCTCCTGAGATCCCTCACTGTTGGGCAATCTACCCTGCCATCGAGGGTGTAGAAAGGTATTTGCAACAAACAAATGCATACCTGGAGGGCATTCATTCTGGGCAGGCAGCCCAACACAGAGCATTTCAGGCTCTGGCCTCAGCACTGATGGCAGCCATTATCCCTGTGTCCAGCCTCCCCCCTCCAACTTCCTCCACCCAGACCCAATCCCCTGTACCTCAGCCTATCCCAAGCACACCATCAGACCAGCATGCACACACATCAAAACACAAGAGAGGAAATGGCAAATAAAAGCACCACACATCCCACAGGCACTCACACAAGCACCATCCCCGTGCAGACACACCAACATCCACTGCCTACACTGTGTCCCCCTCCTCCACGTCCGCCTCCTCCCTCCCTGTCTCATTTCCACTCACACCTGCATGTACTACATCCTCAGCCACTACCTGCATCCCCAGCCCGCCCATCTCCACACACCGCCCACGTGCACTCACCACCCCCGCTACCATTCACACATCCCCAATGTCCTCTCCCAGTGTGTCAGTGAGCCCTCCTCCCAAAGTACACAAGCGCAGGCACACACCCACCCAACAGCCACCCACCTCACAACACCCTCCGGCCCATGCACCTTCACCCAAATTCAGCAGATGTACACCTCCTACAACCACTACCTCTACCTCCACTCCCAAACCCCCTCCATCTTCCCGTCCCAGTGTGTCTAAAAAACTCTGCCTGGCTAACATTGACCTCTTCCCTACACCTTCCCCCCCGTCCTTCACCTAGGGACAGGCTTTCTAGGTCCCAGCACCTCAGCCACCACATTCCCGTTCAGTGGTGCCAGAAACTGCGGGGTCATCGAGTGCACCACCCATCAGGGCTGCCAGTGTGCCATGTAGCAAGGGCAAGGACATTCCGCCACCTGCCAAGGTGAAAAAGGTGCCCACAACCCGAAGGGATAAGCCGAAACTACCAGCCACCAAGGGATCAGCTAAAACAAAAGGGGATAGTGGCAAGACAACTGCGACACCATCAAAGGTGGGGATGGGCCAAAAGCAGAAGAGCAGGTCAGGAGAGGGCATGGTGGCACCAACTGAGGGACCAGTGTCACACCTTCTGTCCACGACCACGCCAACCTGTACGGCGGTGAACACCGCTAGCTGCCCCACCACCACAACCGTCACCTGCACCACCCCCTGCAACGCCACATGCACCACTCCCGGCATGTCTATAGCCTCATCGACAGTCCACAGTCTCTTCCCCAGTGAGCAGCCATCTGAGGCTGCAGGAGACATCATGCTTTGTCCCTCAGCAGGTGCTGACCCATGCACCGCCACCAGCACCGCCGCCACAGACACTGCCGCAAGCACCGCTACCGGCCCTGCGGCGTCCTCGGACACTGGCACCACTGCTGACATGGCTACCATCCCCAGTGGTCAGTCATCTGAGGCTGGAGGAGAGTACCTGGACCCTGGGAAGCTTCCATGAGGCATGACTTCCATCACTGTTTGCACCTGCAGGTGGAATGCGAAGCCGTAGCAGTGTGGGGTATGTCGCTGCCTACATGGCATATCATGCTACCTGACCTCGCTAATCTCGTGGCATGCACACCCAGGTGAGGGAATTGTACCAGCCACACTGCACGTGGAGCACTCTGGGCACCATGCCCCCTCCAGAACCAGTGGAGTATTACATCCACTACCTATGTCCTTGGCAGGATGAAGCACTCTGGGCACCAGGCCCCCTCCAGAATGAGTGGAGTATCACATCCACTACCTCAGTCCTAGGCAGGATGAAGCACTCTGGGCACCAGACCCCCTCCAGAACCAGTGGAGACTGTTATTCACTTGAGAGACTGTGGCTTTGCACTCCCCAGGATGGAGCAGTGGGCAAACCACCCACTGGAGAGACTTGAGAGACTGTGGCTTTGCACTTCCCAGGATAGAACAGTGGGCACACCACCCACTGGAGAGACTTGAGAGACTGTGGCTTTGCGCTCCCCAGGAGACAGCAGTGGGCAAACCACCCACTGGAGAGACTTAAGAGACTGTGGCTTTGCACTCCCCAGGATAGAGCAGTGGGCAAACCAACCACTGGAGAGACTTGAGAGACTGTGGCTTTGCACTCCCCAGGATAGATCAGTGGGCAAACCACCCACTGGAGAGACTTGAGAGACTGTGGCTTTGCACTCCCCAGGACACAGCAGTGGGCAAACCACCCACTGGAGAGACTTGAGAGACTGTGGCTTTGCTGTCCCCAGGATAGAGCAGTGGGCAAACCACCCACTGGAGAGACTTGAGAGACTGTGGCTTTGCACTCCCCAGGATACAGCAATGGGCATGGAGCCCCCTTGTGCAGCAGTGGTGTCGTGCGTTCATCAGGCTGAGGTGCCCCCCTCCCCCAGAGGTGCCTGTGTATTTTCAATCTGATGCCCCAGCAGTGTTCTCTCCGTTTCCAGTCAGGTATCATGTGTGGGCTTCGCCCATGCATTTTGGGCCCAGTGGTCCACGGACAGTGATTGGTACACTATCCGGACTTGTGTAGTTCGTGAACATATTTGTATATACTGCATTTTGACTTCTGACTAATGGATTTTTCATGATTACAATTGTTACAATCATTTCCTTTTGTCCTTGAGTTCTTCCAGGGGGTGGAGGGGTTTAAATGTAATGTTGATGTTTTGTGTGTATGTTGTTGGGTGTGAGGGTGAGGGTGGGGGTGTTGTGTGTTGCGTGTGTGTGTCACTCTCTTTCCTCCCCCCTCCCCTGTGTTGTAGGTGCAGTACTCACCATAGTTGCCGCCGCCGCTGTTCGTACTCCAGGTAGAAGAGGAGGTAAACCAACATAGGTAACACCTGAAGTTCGGGCTCTGTGGCGTCCTGGTTCCTCGTTGGGTGTCGAGAGGTGAGTGGTTTCCCTTCTGTGTACTGTTTCTGCCATGCTTTTGATACCGTTGGTTCCGCCCCCGAAAAGGTGGCGGATGGGCGTCTTGAAATACGGTGGGCGGTACTTTGTCTTCCATCTGTCTGTTGGCGGTTACCGCCGCGGTGTTTGTTTCTACCGCCGTGGTGGTCGGAGTGTTAAAGTGGCTGTCTATGTTGGTGGTTTCCACCACGGTCGTAATCCCATTTTTGTTCCGCCAGCCTGTTTGCGTTATTACCGCCACTTTAACACTGACCGCCAGGGTTTTAATGAGGACCTAAGTCATATTTATCCTTGTAACCTGTGTCTAAACACTGAGCAATATGCTCAAATCAAACCTTTTGAGTATCAATATTTCTGTTAATTGTGGATAGGCTATTTTTCATATACTCCCACACGATTCTTCGGCTGGACCTTCAGTATGGATATTTATCTGAGAGTGGCTGAAGATATTTATTAAGCTACAAACAGTTTTCTGGAGTCAATCAAGAGAGTTTTAGTAGGTTTGAAATATTTATTTTAATTGTATTAATATTATTTTATTAATCAAGCATAAGATTACTGAAACATGCATGTAGGATGTCCTGAATCTGTCTCTACTCTGTCCTTCTCTGTCTTACAAAATGTGGTAAGTTGGAATAATACTGTCTCAAAGCCTGGGAAAGTAAGAAAAGAACATTCAATCAGTTACATTAATTAGGATTCTCAAGGTTATCTATATCATGGGCTTACGCCTATCACACTGGTCTGAAACAATTTACTGACTCTCTTTCTCTCTCTCAGTCTCAATACAATATTTGCAGCATAATGAATAACTTCTGTTGTATCGAATAGCTCTGTGGCCAGACAGTTCTCATGACAATTTTCTACATTCAACCCTACTCTCTGTAGCTAATGCAATCAACTCAGTGTAGTTACTCTAAAGTATTGTCTCATTTTTTTTTATAGTTCACTTGATGTGTAATGCTATATAATCATCTGTGGCTCTCAGCTCCGACAGCAGCAGCGGCAAAAGAAGTAGTGGCTCAAAGTAAATAGCACTTTGGTCTTCTCTTACTCTCCATCTTCTAGCACTCTCCACTCTCTTTAACCCTGCTCTTTCCCTTGGTCACTTTTTATAATTGGTTTGATCGATACATTTATTAACAAAGTTATATATTTCTTGTGATGTGGCAGAATTAAACAAAGCTTCGCTTGTCAAACAGCAGGGTTTGGATACGCGTACTTCCTTTATCCTTCATTCCTTCACCTCTGTAAGAACAATTTTATATACATAAATATACCACCCACTCAATTCCCATTGTTCATATAATGTTAATGTTTCAAATACACAAGCAGTTGTTATTTTTGAAATACATGTCAGCTCATACCAAAGCAGTTAAGTCAGTGGGTAAGGTGTAAGTAATACTGGTTCTATTATTTTTTAGATAAGTTGTAGCATCTTACAAGTCGAGAAGAGGTTATAAACAAAACATTTTAATAGAAATATGTTACAGCCTAGCAAGTATAGCAAATCATGCAGCACGGGTTACATAAAGTTCAAAGCACGCTTTTAAATGTTTAAGCAGCAACAGTTTCTGGGCCTAGCAATGAATTATCATGTTAGCGATTAGTATTATGATTATCATTTCTATTTGGGGCCTTATCAGAAGCAATAATAGGTGGATATTTTATTAGTCATTTCTCCCTAAGGCAGTGCATACATGCATTGCTCTTTCCCCAACATCCACCTTGGAAGCCTTCTTTGAATGAAATGGTAGAGTTGTCTGTCTCTGATCCCCTTTGCCCGATTTACCAGAGGTTGGAATTTGGTGCACCAGGATACCAAGTGTTACAGTCTTGACTAGTATAGGTCCTTGCCAGTGGTCCAGGCATACTACCACAAACATTTAGCTCTAGCCTCCACTTATGTGCAACTCAGTGTTGACGGAATGCTTCTTTCACCCACATGTGTACAAGGACTTTCTGCACTTATCATTGGCTAATAAGAGATTGATTGTGAGTATGAGCAATATTGGGGTCTGCATCTATCAGAATACATTGGGAAGACTTGGGTGTTAGACCTAACAGCATTAGGGTGGTCACCCCTAACATTTTGCCTACCTCGCTCCATTTTTTAGATACTGTTTTTACTGGTTTTAAAACTCTGCACACTTTACCACTGCTAACCAGTGCATATGCTCTTTCCCTTTAAACATGGTAACATTAGATCATACCCAATTGGATTATTTAATTTACTTGTAAGTCCCTAGTAAAATGCACTATATGTGCCCAGGGCCTGTAGATTAAATGCTACTAGTGGGCCTGCAGCACTGGTTGTGCCACCCACTTAACCTTGTCTCAGGCCTGCCATTGCAAGGCCTGTGTGAGCAGTTTCACTGCCAATTCGACTTAGCATTTAAAAGTTCTTGCCAAGCCTAAAACTCCCTTTTTCTACATATAAGTCACCCCTAAGGTATGCTCTAGGTAACCCATAGGGAAGGGTGCTTAGTAGGCAAACGGCAGGAAATGTACCTGTGTAGTTTACATGTCCTCGTAGTGTAAAACTCCTAAATTTGTTTTTACCCTGCTGTGAGGCCTGCTCCCTTCATAGGCTAACGTTGGAGCTGCCCTCATACATTGTTTGAGTGGTAGCTGCTGATCTGAAAGGAGAAGGAAGGTCATAGTTAGTATGGCCAGAATGGTGATGCAAAATCCTGCTGACTGTTGAAGTTGGATTTAATATTACTATTTTAGAAATGCCACTTTTAGAAACCACCTGCAAACAGTATTAAAAAATAAATGTGGTAATTAATCATTATAAATAATCTATTGCTATGCAGGTTGACAGACTCTTCTGTTTCTGAGGAGGAACTGAATGCAAAGAGAGGGTCACCACTGACAGCACCTTTTTTAAGATCTGGCCATTACGCAGCATTAGATTTTTGTAAGCATCATGGTATAAGATATGTATAAATAGAAAATGCACGCGCATAGACATAAAAAGATTGGCTTTGGGTCAGACCTCTTCACGTATTGGTTTATTTCCTTGCACTGCAGCATTGGCTTTCTTTCACAGTGAGTGAGCATTTAGCTCACATGTACACATCTGCCTAAAGAGAAGAACACTTCAGTGTCAGTGCTGGTGGGCCAATAATTTCCTGACTTTACTTCTTTCCATTTTTTATCATTTTTATTTTTTTACTCGTCCTTGCGTGTTTAAACAAGGTCTTCGGAGTGCACTAAATTAAAGACAATTATACCTTTTTCTTTGTACTAATTAGAATTACATCTTCCAAAAAAGGTCGTCTTTAAAACGGTTTCTAAACCTGTTTCTAAGTACACTGGAATGCTAGGAAACACCTAAAATGTTCTATTAAATGTATATGCCTTGTATTTTCTATGTAAAACTTTTATTGCAATTATGTGGCTGTCATGATTAGGTGATTGCATTTGCTTTTTCATTTTGTGGCATGTGCTTGCAATTAAAAGTTTAAAAAATGTAACCCTCGCACTTGCTTTCCAAAGCCAAATTTATGACCTTACCTTTGCTTGCTAATCCTTCATTTAGATTCTTCCATATTCTTGTGGGCAGCTTTAGGAAAACGCTACTTCTACCGCCACATTATAGTGTTACACAACAGCATTTACACTCCATGGTTACCACAAAGAAGATAGCGATACACTACTTGACATATCACAGCATTTTTATTGCAACCTACAGCATTGGTTTACATAAACAATACACCAATTCGAACACTTGTGATTCAATAAATCTTCCCTAATTTCCCATTTGCACTGTTACCTTTTCCTTCCCCTAAACTCCACAAACAATTAAAATGTGACCTATAAATGCACTAAAGTCTGATCTATGTGATGTATTGTCTCATTCACAGCTTATCAGGTCAGATTACAAAACTGCTTCACCTGCTTGGTGGTAAGTTAAGGTAGTGCTTGCTCCAAACACATATAGCCGCCATAATATGAAAGTAGGATTCTGGAAACGACAATGGTTAACAAGAACATTTGCCCATAAGTGTTGTGTGGCCTTTAGCTGTTCTTTGTGCTCCTGTTTTTTATGCAGTATTTTTGCAAAGTGGTAAGATGTATTGTGATTGTTGTTTTGAGTTCTCGTTTGACTGCTTTATTGTATTGGGCACTATTATGTTTAATTGCTGTTATGTTGCTTTGTGTATGTTATTGTGTTATGTTCAGTTGCTAACCTACAATATGTAAAAAAAATGCTGTGACATTTCCAGCCCAGAACAGCACATTTTTTTGTGACAAGCAATCATTTTCACTCGCTAAAGGGGTAAAACAGTGCTTCTGCTGATCTTCGACTATTTAAGATACCAGTCAGTCCAAACATGCAGAGACTGAGTATTAACTTACTTCACCCTCCAATGCTCGCGTTATGTGATAGAGCCTCTCCCTCAAATCCTATGTGACAACCACAACTACATTGCCCCTAAATACCAAGTTGTTTTATGTAAAATGTTTCAATTGATATAGTCAATATGCTTCAAAAGTATCCCCCCTCTCTCACTCCTGAAGCCAAATGGCTTCTATGCTGTTCTCCTTCTTACGGCACCCCCGCCCCCCGATTCAGTCTATTTGTATGCTTTTCAGCTCTCCATCTGCGGTTCGCTACCACTCTTGTTTCCCCTCTCTGTTTCTATTATTTCCTCCGCTGGTTTTGCTTTGCGTTGTGCTAGTGTGGCGGCCTGCGTACCTGGGCCCTCTCACACGAGCTCCTTATTAGGCTCATGCAGTTTATAGATACCTTTTATCGCGCTCATTCACAGTGGGACGTGCCCATTAGCTAGAATTCCCCGTCGGAATGCAAGGTTATAGATGCCTGTGTGCATGATATGTTATTATGTGCAGTTTGATGCCCAGAGTTATTTCCAGCTAGGATTCCACTTTAGCTTTATTGTTAATACCCTTTTTCGGCATCCATGATGCTTTGACATACCTGTTATCAATTAGAAGATCAGTGATCCTAACCTCTGAGCTCTGAAGAGAAACATATTTTACTGCTCTTCAAAAGCATACAACGAAATTGGAATCATATGTTGCTAAAACAACCTAGGATGAATAAATCATAAATAATAACTTTGCCCTACAAGTCATGTCCTACACGCCTTGAAAACCATCTCAGAGTCTGCATAGGTCTGTAACTTGAAACACTCGGTGCTACCTAGGGAGCGTCAAGTAGCTAGGAAACAGAGGAGCCTGCAAGGTGGAAACTATTCAACCATGACTCACTGTGGATGTAATTTCATAAACAAACGTCTGAAGATCAGACAGTGTAATCAAAATAAAAAAAGACAGAAAGGGAGGGGTCTGTCTCCATTTTTCGGTATGGCTAAAGCTAGCTTAAGCTCGTTGCCAGAGCTCATGTCATCATCACCAACTAAACATACATAGGGCCTGATTACAAGTGCCATTTAAAAAACATTTTTTAGTTTATTAAACAACTTAGCATCAAATACAGAGTGTAAATAAATGACAGAACAGTACATTCACTACCAACAAAACAAAACCCTCTTGGTCACCTGGCTGCAAAACATTTTATAACACCTGATTTCCCATTAAACAGGTTTTCATCATCTGCTTATACCACCCTGCTATTACATGAAGTACGCTTCCCACGCACCCAAGATTTTGTTGAATTTCTGCATTCATGCATCCCTTCCCTTTGTAAATCTCTTTTTCCAACACTTGATACCAATTTCCCAATTTCTATATGGGGGATCCATACCCCTATGTTTGTGATATGTCCCACTTGGTAACCATGCATCTTGTGTTAACCATAGTTTTCTGACTAAGCGCCATGAATTGTGGATGCAGAGATAACGTGGCCAGAGTTACTAAATCTGGCTGGTATCTTTGGATCTAAATTTAGATTTTGTCCTTGGAATGGAAAATAACCATGTGGATCTGGAGTTATTGGTACCATAGATACATGGCTATCCTGAGGCGCTCCAAGCAGGTGGTAAATGTGAGCGGTATACCAATGTGGGCTGAGAATTAGGGGTCAGGAGTGGACTCTCTCCAGAGTCTGGCTGAGCTGCCAAGACCTACCTCCACGAAGGAATGAAGGCCAACGCCGAATGGATGAAGAGCAGCTGCCTCAAACTCAATTCTGACAGGATGGAAGTCCTCATCTTCGTCTCCACCCCCTCCCCCTTTGAGACTTACACATCTATTCTAGGAACAACTACACTCACATTTCCTGACAGAACTTTCTGGTGATAAAACTGCTGTTCCTTCATCTAGTAATCTTCGGTGCAGAGACATTGGCTCATTTGTTGCTCGAAAGAATGCTATACCACCGGTATTACCCTTCCAATTCCCACAGTTGTAACTGCGGGGTGTAGCGAAATCCGTGAACTTGCATTTTACAGCATATATTTTTCAGTGGAATGAGATGATAGGGGCCTGTTCACAAAGGTCACTATTCATGTGTGTATACTATTTGCATATACTTGATACTACATCTACATGTATCTACACTTTTTTGGTATTCAACATTTCCGAGTGTAGCTATACTCTGTAGGTGTAGACTTATATGACTCCACTCCCTCACATCTGAGGTTGGACCTCTTACAAAAGAATTTACAAGTGTAACGTTACTACTAGTTATGTTGCTCACCTAGGTGCAAGTCTCTTCCACCATAGAAGAGATTTCCTTATAGGAAGGTACAGAGAAAAATATGAACGTTCATTATTCTTTAAAAAAATAAAAAAACGTAATCCATAATAAAAAATAATAAAAGAAAATGCTGTAGGACATTAACTCATCAAATTAAATGTGTGTTTAACAATTAATCAATTTAAGCATACTCATTAAATTGATAAATAATTTAAAAACACTAAGGGCCTGATTATGAGGCTGGTGGTCGGAAACCACCAGCCTTGTTGTGTCTGTCGGACCACCGCAGCTGTTGTGGTCTGTCCACCACATTACGAGGTTGGAAAGCAGATCAGCTAACCTACCGCTGTCCCTGCCAGGATCTGAGATACCAAAAGGTTGATGGCGGTGCATGTTGCAATCAGCCTGGGCCGTGCTGAACTTAGTGCCACCCTGCTGATTACAACCTTGTTCTCCTCCATGGTGGTTTAACCGCCTTGAAAAAGCTGGCAGAGAGCAAGTGCAGGGGGCCACAGGGGGTACCCCTGCCCAGCACTCTCGAAATGCTGTGCAGAGAGTGCATATTTCGAGGGTGGTGGTGCCCTCTGCACATGGCAGAATTGCCACTGGTTCTATTATGAGCCAGAGACAATGTTTCCACCGGTCAGCCCAGTGGGAAAGTCATAATGGTGCTGGCAGGGAGATTGCCAGCACAGTGGCAACCACTCCGTCGGGAGTTTGGTGGATGGGTTTTTCTGTCCGCCAAACTCCTAATCAGCCCCGAAGATTGAAAAAATCTTACTTTTGCTAACATTTTTACTCGAGGTATATACATTTTGTTAAAGGTTGTGTTTAAATTCCTATGTAATTTTAAATAAAAAGTCAATGTTTGATTTAATTTTTTTAAATAAGATACATATTATATTTTAAAATAATAAATGATTTAATTAGTATCTAGTTATACCTTTTGTTAGAAATGGGTTTTTTGGTTGGCAGTCAGGTTGCCCTCTGTCCAAGCAAGAACCCTCACTCTAGTCAGGGTAAGTCACACACAATCCAAAATCAGCCTGTGCCCGCCCTCTGGTAGCTTGGCACGAGCAGTCAGACTTAGAAGGCAATGTGTAAAGCATTTGTGCAATAAATCATACAATACCATAATATAACACCACAAAAATACACCACACAGTGTTTAGAAAAATATATAATATTTATCTGGGTATTTGCAGGTCAAAACGATCAAAGTTGTGATATGAATTTGTAAAGATATCACTGAAAAGTGATATAAAGTGTCTTAAGTCTTTAAAAAGCAAACAAAGTCTCTTTCAAGCACAAAGTACCTGGTTTCTGGTTGAAAATCTCTGCAAAGGGCCGCAGAAGAAGAGATACATGGAAAAATGGTGGGTGTGTTGATTTCTCCCCAGCACACACGGACTCGCGTTGTTATTTTTCAGGCGGGAAGTCGTACATCGTTTTCCGGCACGCGGACAGTCTCTTTCTATGGGTCACGGGGATTACCAGATGTCCTGGGTCTGTGCGTGGATTCTCCTGCTTGCTTTGCGGCTGCGCGTCGTTCCGCGGGGCTGTGCGTCAAAGTTTCGATCTCACAGCAGGAGTCGCGTTGATTTCTCCTCTGGAAGTCAGGCGGCGTTGTCCTTGCGAGGCCGTGCATCAAACTTCCGGTCGTCCAGAAGGCGTTGCGTCGGTCAGCGTCGGTGTGCGGTGGTTTTCTCGCCGCTGAACAAGCTGTGCGTCGAACATTTCGCCGCACGAAGCGTCCAAGTGAAAAAGAGAAGTCTTTTTGGTCCTGAGACTTCAGGGAACAGGAGGCAAGCTCTATCCAAGCCCTTGGAGAGCATTTTTACAGCCAGACAAGAGTTCAGCAAGGCAGCAGGCCAACAGCAAGACAGCAGTCCTTTGGAGAAAGCTGACAGGTGAGTCATTTGAGCAGCCAGGCAGTTCTTCTTGGCAGGATGTAGTTTCTGGTTCAGGTTTCTTCTCCAGCAAGTGTCTGATGAGGTAGGGCAGAGGCCCTGTTTTATACTAAGTTGTGCCTTTGAAGTGGGGGTGACTTCAAAGAGTGTCTAAGAAATGCACCAGGCCCCTTTCAGTTCAATTCTGTCTGCCAGGGTCCCAGTATGGGGTGTGGCAGTCCTTTGTGTGAGGGCAGGCCCTCCACCCTCCCAGCCCAGGAAGACCCATTCAAAATGCAGATGTAGGCAAGTGAGGCTGAGTACCCTGTGCTTGGGGTGTGTCTGAGTGAATGTACAAGGAGCTGCCAACTAAACCTAGCCAGACGTGGATTGAAGGGCACAGAAAGATTTAAGTGCAAAGAAATGCTCACTTTCTAAAAGTGGCATTTCTAGAATAGTAATATTAAATCCGACTTCACCAGTCAGCAGGATTTTGTATTACCATTCTGGCCATACTAAATATGACCTTCCTGCTCCTTCCAGATCAGCAGCTGCCACTTCAACAATGTCTGAGGGCAGCCCGCATGTTAGCCTATGAAGGGAGCAGGCCTCACAGTAGTGTAAAAACGAATTTAGGAGTTTTACACTACCAGGACATATAACTACACAGGTACATGTCCTGCCTTTTACCCACACAGCACCCTGCTCTAGGGGTTACCAAAGGCGCACATTAGGGGTGACTTATATGTAGAAAAAGGGGAGTTCTAGGCTTGGCAAGTACTTTTAAATGCCAAGTCGAAGTGGCAGTGAAACTGCACACACAGGCCTTACAATGGCAGGCCTGAGACAAGGTTAAGGGGCTACTGAAGTGGGTGGCACAACCAGTGCTGCAGGCCCACTAGCAGCATTTAATCTACAGGCCCTATGCACATATAGTGCACTCTACTAGGGACTTATAAGTAAATTAAATACTCATTCATGGATAAACCAATCAATAGTACAATTTACACAGAGAGCATATGCACTTTAGCACTGGTTAGCAGTGGTAAAGTGCCCAGAGGTCAAAAGCCAACAACAACAGGTCAGAATAAATAGGAGGAAGGAGGCAAAAAGTTTGGGGATGTCCCTGTCAAAAAGCCAGGTCCAACACCTTTTAACACTAAAAATCTATACAATTTAAGTAGAGAAATAATTGAATTATTTTACCATTACAATTTATTGGGTACTATTTCAATTCCCGGCTGTAAGAAAATGCCTCTTTCTGCATGATCAACTCAAGTTTTTGTTTTTTAGACTCTCTACACTGAAACCCTGCTAACCAGGCCCCAGGGCACGTGCTTTGACCCAAAATCTTTCTGATTGTTAAAAAACGTTGTTTGGTATATTTACCATACTTATAAGTCCCGAGTAATGGTACTTATTGTTCCCAGGTCCCGGAAGTTAAATGCTACTAGGGGACTGAAGCACCTTTTGTACCACCACTAAAGATTCAATGGAAGGCATTTCTTCAGGCCTGCCCCTGCAGCTTGTTTGCAGTTTTTGATCAGGCAAAGCAAACCTTTTGCCAGGCCTAAACCTTGCTTTTTACTACTCAAAAGTCACCCCTTTGGGAGGGTGCATGGTATTAAAGATGTAGGATGGCACTCTTCATTCAGCTAAATGCCTTATTCTGACACCCAGATGTTGATATGCTACAACAAAATCACTTCTAAGAAGTATTTCTGGATAATCAAGCTTTTTAACTTAGCCCAGGGGAGCTGCCTAGTTTGTGTCTCAAAATGGTACTTAGCTTAGGAAGTTGTAACATAAATCTAGAGTACACTTACCTAATGTCAATAAATTAAATAAAACAAGATTGTTAGCAAGTTAATCTGCACTCATTCATTCATACCTATTTGCATGTGGAAATAGCAACTTGATGTGCAGATATTACAGAGGAATGTCAAAAATTAGCAATTATGACTAGAGTAGTGGTGAAGGATGGGCACTCAGAGACCATGGTTTCATATGATAAAGGTACCTTATATTTTTTTACCAAGTCCAATTGCTAATGGAATTCTAAGTAAGAAGTGTAACACAGAAGACCAAATAACGTTGTTTTTTATTAACATCACTTAGCCCTCAACAAAAAGACATCCTCCTGCGTGATGAAGAAAAAAAACGTGCTTTGTCTCTGTTTTCTCATTATTGCCCTCTACAGTGCATCACAAATACTATTTTCTTGGGCACCAATCTTTTAAGAAATCCACAATTGCAGTAAGGTCCTCATTCTGACTCAAAGGTCACACATCAGTGCCATTTTGGTCATTCTTGCGGCCCCCAGTGTTACAGGTTACACATAATTTCCTTTTTGTGCAAGATGTGTAAGTTCTGGCAGCCATCTTGGATTGCTTTCAATTTAAAGTGTGTTCCTCCAGCCCTTGATGCTTCATATTGAGACTTCTGGAGGAGGCAACAGCCTACAGTGGAGCTGCTTTGGCAGACCAGGATTGTTCCTGCCAATTAAACCAGCAAAATCTGGAACAGACCACTTTTGGCCAACACTGTTGCAGACCATCCAGAGCTAAGTACCCTTATGGCGGGAGGATTTGGGTGGTATTCCATTCATTATGACTCACTAAGTGCCTGATTATAAGTCATTTGGTCAATTTCACCCTGTGTGTAAACCCCTGTTTACACCTGAGTTGGAATTACAAGTTGGAAAACCTTTAAGATATCAGATAATTATCAGATGGGTTAAATAGTAGTAGTATTGCACTCTAACTGAAAGTGTACTTTTCACTTAAATTCTAATCCTAGTGGAAGAGCATTGCTTGTTGTTATAGCAACTTTGTTTTCTATCACAGGTTTGTGGTGTCAAAAAGCGAATGCGTTTTTTTGTGAGTCGGAAAGTATTGGGTAGAATTATTGCACATGTACTCTTTTTATTTAAACAGTACCTAAAGAGCTAAGGTCAAAGTCCTTTGGAAAGCAATCACTTTCTCCGAGGAAAACTCCAGTCTTGGTCTGACTTGTAAGCCAGTGTCCACAAGATGAGGTATAATGGCAAGTCTATAATCCACAGTGTCTTCTAATAGTTCACTAACAAAGTCAATGTAACGTCTTTGTTCCTTTATAGGTCAGTATTGTTTGCATCTGAGTCACAAACAGATGCAATGGAGATAACTGAAAAAACTATTTCACATGTTAGCCTCTGTAGTTAGTTGTTTTTCAGTGAATGCTACCAAATGATCTCAAATATGTGATCCCCAATGTGTTTTTTTCCAGTTGCAAGCTGCAACTTGTATTTAATTATTTTTGAAGTTTCTATTTTAGTTTTTTGATTGTTCCCTACTCCCTTTCCCTGGGGATACTTTCTCTTTCAATGTGTCAAGAAAATCATAGAACTGATTGCGTGATCATGGCAGACCACTGGTCCATGCAGCCTTGTGTTACAGAGATTGCATTCTAACGTTTCTCGCTCCTAGGCCTTAGCAGATTTTAGCAGAAGATTGGTCAAAATCTTAAAGTAATCCCACATTGACTGATCCTTGTGGAGTTCTAGGTGCAGAATTCATAATGGTATTTTCCCACACCTGTAATAACAAGGGCCTAAGAGTCCTGCTATTTCGTATTTTAAGCCAATTCCCTTTACAGATCAGACCAATGATATGGTGTTATAGACAGCTTTAGTTGTCTTTTATAGCTTGCAATAGCACTACAGAGAATACATAGAAAAGCAAAGGATTAGACTCATTAGTTCCTTATAGAGGCATCTTCTGCCAGAACTCATTTAGTACCAGAGAATCGAATACATTGAGGGGTTATGTCAGGATGCGGGTCTGGAAGCCCTGCTTACTATCATGTCAGTTTCATATGTGATAAAGCAATACTTTGAGAGCATCTATGCTGTAGGCCCTCCAGAACAGGAAAAGTGTGTGGCTGTACAGAGCATGGGTGCTGACAGGATTCATGCTGCACTTATTTTAAATGCTGTGAGCAGTACATCATCCACATTGAAATAAGTTTTTCAGTGCACCACAGACTTTTGGGCCTATAAAGAGGTGGCTGCCATCTCTGATCTTGCAAGAAAAGACACAGTATGATGTGGGGATGAATTCAACCAGAGGTACTCTGCCTCACTGAAATCATCAATGTTAATGTTCTTTGAGAATTTGACTGAATCAATCATGGATTGTTTATAACATAACTTATCAAACAAGCCTAACGATATATCTGTCTATATTATTTTTATCCATTTGAATACTTCTAGGTCTTTAAACAAAACAACAAAATCATGAAATAACACAAATAGTCAAAAATTCAACAAAGTCAAAGACAAAAACCATTATATTACAGGCATCTACTGAAAGCAGGATTATACTGTGTTCATATGTTCCTTGTTGCTTCCTTAATGAAAGTAACAAGATAGGTGTTTTTATGATCATCACAGTCAATAATCCACTTGGAGGTAGTCCCGATATAAAGGAGTCCTTTGGTGTGCACAACCCTTGGTATTTAACCTCTGACAGCAGACTAAGTCAAAACCCCATTTATATTATTGAACTCTTCCAAATTTAGAGTAGATGCATTTTTAGCCATAATGGTTTTATGTCCCCTCAGGGCAGAGGAAGATCAGAAATCACATACCGAAGTAGTAGAGCACTTGAAAAATATTCCTAACACCTCTCTCACAATTATATATATATCCACACCTATTTACAGAGACTAAATCTACAATGGATGGTCATACATGAGCACCAGATCCTAGTGAGTTATCATACACCATATGATACACGGATGAATCTATCTCCCAATTTGCATGCCACCAAGTGTCAAAGGGACAAAGTGAACTCAGTGTTGTGTTACCTGTTAATCAGTGTTGTGTTACCTGTTAAGCAGTGACACTGGATGTTGACTGGACTTTGCTGTTGCCTTCTGCCTGAAACCCTGAGAGTCTTTAAGCTTTACCCCTGAGGTCCACAGTGCCTTGGAGGTGTGGTTCGTTGGGCATCAAATTAATTTTAGGACATTTTTTAAAACCTTTGCTCCAGAGCTTCAAAGTGACTGACCGCAAAAGGAATCAAACCAGAAATTCAGCAGCATTGGATTGAATTTCAGGTTTGTCCCATTTGGAGAAGAGTTTTTCCATAGAAAAACAAAAAAAGCGATAAAGTACCTTTTCAGATTAAGACTCAGAAACTTTTATTTGCAATCAACTTGGTGTATCCGGCCCATACTACTTTGCAGTCTACAGTGACCATTGAGTTCAATTGGTGCTTTGAGCTTTTTGGCACTATTCTCACTTAAATCTTATAAAATTCATATCTCAGGTTTCAGTGCCATTTTGCTCATTGCATTTTTCTCTACTTTTTATAAATTGAAGTTGTAAATACTTATGTTCAAACAGGCAATTTTAAATGAAAGAGGAGGGAAGATCAGTGGGATATCAATGGGGACATTAATTGTTGTAATATATGAGAGGTAATAGACAGTGCACATGGTTTGGAACATATTACATGGAAGCATAGAAATATACAGGAAGAATAAGGCAGTGATCAGGAGAGGTGATTGTTGATGTCCTTATTTTCAGAGGCAATATAGAGACGACTCCATAAGCCATGGCAGTAGTGACCAGAGCACAGCTGCCACAACAGCAATAACAACAGTGACAGCAGTGAAGATAGCAACTACCACCATGGTAGAGAAACAGCAATAAAAATAGATTTCACCACAACCGCAACAACAGCTGCTATATCAGAAAGAACAAAACTCACAACAATGTGGACCACAAGTTCAGCAAAGGTTGCAAACTCAACAAGGGAGACAGAAGCAAGCACATCTTCTGGAACAGCAGAAATTAAAGGACTAACAACTGTCACAGTGACTACCTCACTGGTTTGACAGTGACCAGCCCTGTCCCATGACAGGGGCAACAACTATCAGAACAGCTGCCTTTAAGGCAATCACAAATCCATTGACCACAACTTTTAACAACAGCTAGGACAACATCACAACAGCTGGAACCCCAGAAGTGAGAACAGCTGTTACCACACCATTCCAACACATTAGGGACAACAGCTGTGACCACAGATGTAACCTCTCAGAAAAACTACAAGACGATAAGCAGAATGTGATTTTAGCCACTGTTAATTATTTTGACCTGTGTCCCAGTCTACTGTGTTTGCCCATATGCAATTCAGCCTTGCTTTGCTCACATAAGGACAGTTCACAACTGAATTACTAAGCCTTGCACCTCTGAACAAGAACACAACCAGCACCAGCCCAGCTTAAGCTTGTTGGGCCTGATCACTGTCCCACTTCAAATAGGGTCTAACCAGATACACAACAGCCATGGTTTTGCTCTTAAAAAATGTTGATGCCAATATTCACAAATGGGAAGGAGACCCTTGGGGACCCCTTCCTGTTTGTGAATCGGTTACCACCTTCTCCACAGAGTTGGTAAAAGATTAATATTTTGCGCCCTCATTTTGGGTCTCAAAACGTTCATACATGGCCCTGCGACACACTATTAGGAAGGGACACCCTTAACATGCCCCTTCCTAATACAGAATCACAAACCCTATTTTGGGGTTTGGTAACTGGTTTCCGAATCACAAAGTAGGGTTGGTACATGGCAAAAGGCCATTTTGTTTTCGCAAATGGCCCAATACGCTTTTTGCGAAAATTAAATACTTTTGTACATGTGGCCCCTTGTATTCGTCCCCATTCAGTGCACCATGTGGGTAGGATTTAAGGTGAAGTTATGGTGACGTTTGCTGCTGAGGTTGTCCCAACTAGTTTACAGTTGCGGCAGGCGTTTATATTGAAGTGTGAATATCCCAATTCACAAGTCTTCAAGTGTTCAGTCCACACGCTGGAGATTAGTATCTCCTCGCCAACTCCAAACTCTTTGTAGGGTATACTCCTGTCTATGTCGGGTGCAGCCACTATACACTAATGCTAAATCAATCGGTCTTGAGCAGCGACACACTGTAACTGCTGCTGTAGACGAAGGGTTAAGATCACATCCTTAAAATATAAGAGCAGAGAAGGAAGCTTCATAATACAACTTCATTTATTTCATATATATATATGTATTTATATATATATATATATATATATATATATATATATATATATATTTATATATATACACTTATATATAGATATACAGACACATGCCAACACACACACAAACACACAAGCACACACACATACACAGAGAGAGGGTGAGAGATGCAGACATTGTAATTAGTGGTTTACTAAACCGTCAATCTGTTTCTTGATGTACATTTTAAAGGGAAACCTGTTTATTCTATGTTAAGAAACGAGTGACAGTCAAAATGAAATTTCTATTCAAAGATCTGTATTCTGGATACCTGGATGAAGATTGCTCTTCAGTGATTGGTGTTCGGCTCATTTGTGTCCACTGGGGTCACTAACCTGATCGACCCTATCGGCTGTAGCCCGGACGGTCTTATATTAAATCGTATTACCAGAGTGTGATCTTTAGCAGAAGGATAAACACATGAAAAATAGAGCACAGGACTCACGAGGGGACACTTCATTGGGGAAATTAAGTCACCATTTTCCAATTGATGCGGCCGCAATTAATCTTTTTGAATCACAGTAAAATCATTAAAATGCAGCCATTAATGCGGTGAATGAGTGTATTTAAAGTCCACCGTTAAGGCCTTATCGTCTTCTGCCCGTCCTTTTGTCGATCTTTAGGAAGTCATTGTAATCCACAGTCGTTTGTTTGTGCCCAGCTGAGCCAGATTGTATTGACAGTTTGACAAATGCATGTTTGTGCGAAATCCCAGCCCATTTTTACTTACAGTCGTTCTGCACGCGAAACGTGGCCGAGATGTGTCTGCTGAATTAGGATAGCATTTGTGAATTTTAAAACAAATGAAGCCATTAGCAGAAATCAGATCACTTACTTATTGACCAACATTTGCATATACTCATGCTCGCATGCATTGCTCTGCAGTAGCACTGAAATAGTGGCTTGACTGCCTGCAACAAACTCTAAGGAATTAAACGCAACCTTAGGCAAAGTCAACATCAACTTTTAAAACAATTTCATGTCTTCAAAAGCAACCCTGTGGTTTATGTCCCCCCAAAAGCGTGACATGAATAAGTCTTTATTGATTTCAGCATATTTTTTTATTTAAGAACAATAAATCTTCGTGGTATTAGATATTAGAATGGTATTGAATCTTTGGGGTGAAACAGTCGATTTCGAAAGCTTTTTTCTGCGAGCATGCTGCTCTGTCACTTGTAAATAAATCATTTCTCGTTTTGCAGATTTTCAATTTCTAATCACATGAGTCTGTATTAATAGAGCTGCAAATAAAGTTGCTGCTACTACAATACGATAAAAATGTATTCCTAAACGTTGCAGGTCAGTATTTAATAGAAAAATGACATAGTGAAATGTGATTGAACAAGGACAATATTGCTTGGAGAAATTTACAAATGAAACTACGTTGTAATGCACACCACATACTTACTGCTTCATAAAATCAAATCAAATCAAATCAAATCATTAACATTTATAAAGCGCGCTACTCACCCGTGCGGGTCTCAAGGCGCTAGGGGGGAAAGGGGGGGTTATCGCTGCTCGAACAGCCAAGTCTTTAGGAGTCTCCGGAAAGCGGAGTGGTCCTGGGTGGTCCTGAGGCTGGTGGGGAGGGAGTTCCAGGTCTTGGCCGCCAGGAAGGAGAAAGATCTCCCACCTGCCGTGGAGCGGCGGGTGCGAGGGACGGCAGCAAGTGCGAGGCCAGCGGAGCGGAGGGGGCGGGTGGGGACGTAGAAGCTGAGGCGTCTGTTGAGGTATTCCGGTCCCTTGTTGTGGAGGGCTTTGTGTGCGTGGGTGAGAAGACGGAAGGTGATCCTTTTGCTGACTGGGAGCCAATGCAGGTGTCTCAGGTGTGCGGAGATGTGGCTGTTGCGGGGTACGTCGAGGATGAGGCGGGCCGAGGCGTTTTGGATGCGTTGCAGGCGGTTTTGGAGTTTGGCGGTGGTCCCGGCGTAGAGGGTGTTGCCGTAGTCCAGGCGACTCGTGACAAGGGCGTGGGTCCCGGTTTTTCTGGTGTCGGCGGGGATCCAGCGGAAGATCTTGCGGAGCATGCGGAGAGTGAGGAAGCAGGCGGAGGACACGGCGTTGACTTGCTTGGTCATGGTGAGAAGAGGGTCCAAGATGAAGCCGAGGTTGCGGGCGTGGTCTGCGGGGGTCGGTGCGGTGCCGAGGGCCGTGGGCCACCAGGAGTCGTCCCAGGCGGACGGGGTGTTGCCGAGGATGAGGACTTCCGTTTTTTCAGAGTTCAGCTTTAGGCGGCTGAGCCTCATCCAATCTGCGACGTCCTTCATACCCTCTTGTAGGTTGGTCTTGGCGCTGGCAGGGTCCTTGGTGAGGGAGAGTACAAGTTGGTTGTCGTCGGCGTAGGAGGTGATGATGATGTCGTGCTTGCGTACGATGTCGGCGAGGGGGCTCATGTAGACATTGAAGAGTGTCGGGCTGAGCGATGAGCCTTGAGGTACGCCGCAGATGATCTTGGTGGGTTCTGAGCGAAACGGAGGGAGGTAAACTCTTTGGGAGCGGTTAGCGAGGAAGGAGGCGATCCAGTCCAGGGCCTGGCCTTGGATCCCGGTGGAGCGTAGGCGGGTGATTAGGGTGCGGTGACAGACGGTGTCAAAGGCAGCCGAGAGGTCGAGGAGAATGAGGGCGACTGTTTCACCGTTGTCCATCAGGGTTCTGATGTCGTCTGTGACTGAGATGAGGGCGGTTTCCGTGCTGTGGTTGGTTCGGAATCCGGTTTGTGAAGGGTCGAGCAGGTTGTTGTCTTCCAGGAAGGTGGTCAGCTGTTTGTTGACGGTCTTTTCTATTACCTTGGCTGGGAAAGGTAGAAGAGAGATGGGGCGGAAGTTTTTCAGGTCGCTTGGGTCAGCCGTAGGTTTCTTTAGTAGGGCGTTGACTTCAGCGTGCTTCCAGCATTCGGGGAAGGTAGCAGAAGAAAAAGAAGAGTTGATGACGGTCTGGAGGTGCGGGGCGATGATGTCGTCGGCTTTGTTAAAGATGAAGTGCGGGCAGGGGTCCGAAGGGGCGCCGGAGTGGATAGAGTTCATGATGGATTTGGTTTCTTCCGTGTTGATGTGGGTCCAGTTGTTGAGGGTGATGTCCGGGGAAGCGGGTTCAGTGGTGTATGGTTGGGTCTGGTGTCCGAAGCTGTCGTGGAGGTCGCTGATCTTGCGATGGAAGAAAGTGGCGAGGGATTCGCACAAATCCTGTGAGGGCGTGACGGCGTTGGCGCTGGCGCTGGGGTTGGAGAACTCTTTGACGATGCTGAAGAGTTCTCTGCTGTTGTGGCTGTTTTTGTCTAGTCTGTCGGTGAAAAAGTTCCTTTTGGCAGTGCGGATCAGGTGGTGGTGTTCGCGTGTAGCGTTCTTGAGGGCGGTCATGTTGTCAGCGGTGTGGTCCTTGCGCCAGGCCTTCTCAAGGGCACGACAAGTTTTCTTTGATTCTTTGAGGGTGTCAGAGAACCAGAGAGGTTTTTTGGTGTTGGTCTGTCGATGCGTGCGTTTGAGGGGAGCAAGGTTGTCAGCGCAGTTGGAGATCCAGTTTGTGAGGTTGAGAGCTGCGTCGTTGGGGTCGGTGGTGAGGGTGGGTTGGTTGGCGGCGAGAGCGGAGAAGAGTTGCTCTTCAGGGATCTTGTTCCACTGTCGACGAGGGATGGGTTGAGTGCGGAGGTGGGAGGTCTCGCGTCGGAATGTGAAGTGGACGCAGCTGTGGTCGGTCCAGTGTAGGGCAGAGGTGTGGCTGAAGAAGACGTGTTTGCTGGCGGAGAAGATAGGGTCGAGCGTGTGTCCGGCGATGTGGGTGGCGGTGTTCACCAGTTGTTTGAGGCCGAGGTTGGCGAGGTTGTCGAGCAGGGTGGTGGTGTTGGGGTCGTTGTTTTGTTCCAGATGGAAGTTGAGGTCGCCTAGGAGGATGTAGTCCGGTGAGGCGAGGGCGTGCGGGGAGATGAAGTCGGCGATGGCGTCGCTGAAAGAGGCGCGAGGTCCGGGAGGACGGTAGACGAGGGATCCTCTGAGGGTGGTCCTTGGGTCGGTGCGAATCTGAAAATGCAGGTGTTCAGCGGCGAGGGGGGGGTCTTCGGTGGAGGTGGTGACGCTGATGGAGTCTTTGAAGATGATGGCGACACCTCCTCCTACTTGGTTGGTGCGGTCTTTTCTGGAGATCTTGTAGCCTTCGGGGATGGCGGGTAGCGATGTCTGGAGCAGAGGAGGCGTTCATCCATGTCTCCGTGATGAAGGCGACGTCCGGGGCTGTGGAGTCCAGGAGGTCCCAAAGTTCAACGGCGTGCTTGTGGACGGAACGAGCGTTGACCAGGATGCACTTGAGGTGGTTGATGGCGCGTGGGCTTGTGGTCGTGGTAGTTGCGTGGTGGAAGATGCGTTTGCAGGAGTTGCAGGCGAAGGGTCCATGGGTGCGTTTGGGGTGAGCTAGGAAGCAGGTTTTGGAGCGCCCTGGGTTGAGGGCGTGGAGGGTGGTGGGGTCGTAGCGGATCAGCGGGGCTTGGGGGAGCTGGGGACCAGTGGTCGTGGCGCTGGGCGCGGGCCAGGCGCGGACGGGCGCAGACGGGCTTGCCTCTGGCGCGCCTCCGGCGCGCCAGCGGCGCGCCCGCTGCGCAGACGCGCAGCGGCCGCCATAAGAGGTAGGAGGGGGGGGAGGGGTCAGCTGGGGGGCGGGGGCGTGCAGGAGGTCGCGGCGGGAAAGCGCGAGGGAGGGGGGGGACAGGTAGAGTGAGAGGAGCTGGGGGAGGGGGTTTAGGGTGGAGGAGGGTGAGTGTTAGGAGGTTTGGAGATTAGGGAGAGAGATAGGAGTAGGGTTGTGAAGATAGGGGAGGGGGGGTTGTAGAGGTGGGTGAGGGAGAGAGGTAGAGTGAGAGGATAGGGAGATAGGTAGTAGAGGGGGTGGCAGGAGGGGGGGAGAGATAGAGAAATAGATAGAGAAAATAGATAGAGAAGTCGATAGATAGGGAAATAGATAGATAGACAGATAGGTAGGTAGGAGGAGGTGGAGAGTGGGGGAGTTAGATAGTGAGATAGGGAGCTAGAGAGATAGGAAGATAGGAGGAGTGAGGGAGGTAGATAGCGAACGGGTTAGCTAGGGGTGAGAGAGGGGGAGGCGAGTGAGGGAGGGGGATGAGGAAGGAGCAGGAGGGCAGGCTCGGGGGAAGAAGACGGAGGAGGTAGAAGAGCCGAAGACAGGAGAACAGAAGACAGAAGAACAGAAGACAGAAGAACAGAAGACAGAAGAACAGAAGACCGGAAGAGCAGAAGACAGAAGAACAGAAGAACAGAAGATAGAAGCACAGAAGATCGGAAGAGCAGAAGAACAGAGAAGAACAGAGAAGAACAGAGAAGAACAGAGAAGAACACAGAAGAACACAGAAGAACACAGAAGAACCGAGAAGAAGAACACAGAAGCACAGAGAAGAACAGAGAAGAAGAACACAGAAGACCGGAAGAACACAGAAGAACAGAAGGGAAGAACAGAAGAACAGAAGGGAAGAACAGAAGAACACAGAAGAAGATTGCAGAGGGGGAGCGAGGAGGAAGAGACAGAGAGGAGGAAAAGAAGCAGGAGCAGGAGAGAAGGTGAGTGGCGCGGGGCAGGGCGAGGGGCTGGGAGGAGGGGGGTACTTACAGTTAGGTGGGTCTCAGGAACACAGGAACTCGGGAACTGGGAGGAGCTGCAGCGGCAGGGGGAGCGACCTACCCTTGGGTCAAGGGTCGCTACCACTGTCGCGCAGCGGCCGCCATAAGAGGTAGGAGGGGGGGGGAGGGGTCAGCTGGGGGCGAATGGGAGCTGGGGGGCGGGGGCGTGCAGGAGGTCGCGGCGGGAAAGCGCGAGGGAGGGGGGGGGACAGGTAGAGTGAGAGGAGCTGGGGGAGGGGGTTTAGGGTGGAGGAGGGTGAGTGTTAGGAGGTTTGGAGATTAGGGAGAGAGATAGGAGTAGGGTTGTGAAGATAGGGGAGGGGGGGTTGTAGAGGTGGGTGAGGGAGAGAGGTAGAGTGAGAGGATAGGGAGATAGGTAGTAGAGGGGGTGGCGGGAGGGGGGGAGAGATAGAGAAATAGATAGAGAAAATAGATAGAGAAGTCGATAGATAGGGAAATAGATAGATAGACAGATAGGTAGGTAGGAGGAGGTGGAGAGTGGGGGAGTTAGATAGTGAGATAGGGAGCTAGAGAGATAGGAAGATAGGAGGAGTGAGGGAGGTAGATAGCGAACGGGTTAGCTAGGGGTGAGAGAGGGGGAGGCGAGTGAGGGAGGGGGATGAGGAAGGAGCAGGAGGGCAGGCTCGGGGGAAGAAGACGGAGGAGGTAGAAGAGCCGAAGACAGGAGAACAGAAGACAGAAGAACAGAAGACAGAAGAACAGAAGACAGAAGAACAGAAGACCGGAAGAGCAGAAGACAGAAGAACAGAAGAACAGAAGACAGAAGCACAGAAGATCGGAAGAGCAGAAGAACAGAGAAGAACAGAGAAGAACAGAGAAGAACACAGAAGAACAGAGAAGAACACAGAAGAACACAGAAGAACACAGAAGAACACAGAAGAACCGAGAAGAAGAACACAGAAGCACAGAGAAGAACAGAGAAGAAGAACACAGAAGACCGGAAGAACACAGAAGAACAGAAGGGAAGAACAGAAGAACAGAAGGGAAGAACAGAAGAACACAGAAGAAGATTGCAGAGGGGGAGCGAGGAGGAAGAGACAGAGAGGAGGAAAAGAAGCAGGAGCAGGAGAGAAGGTGAGTGGCGCGGGGCAGGGCGAGGGGCTGGGAGGAGGGGGGTACTTACAGTTAGGTGGGTCTCAGGAACACAGGAACTCGGGAACTTGGAGGAGCTGCAGCGGCAGGGGGAGCGACCTACCCTTGGGTCAAGGGTCGCTACCACTGTCGCGCAGCGGCCGCCATAAGAGGTAGGAGGGGGGGGGAGGGGTCAGCTGGGGGCGAATGGGAGCTGGGGGGCGGGGGCGTGCAGGAGGTCGCGGCGGGAAAGCGCGAGGGAGGGGGGGGGCAGGTAGAGTGAGAGGAGCTGGGGGAGGGGGTTTAGGGTGGAGGAGGGTGAGTGTTAGGAGGTTTGGAGATTAGGGAGAGAGATAGGAGTAGGGTTGTGAAGATAGGGGAGGGGGGGTTGTAGAGGTGGGTGAGGGAGAGAGGTAGAGTGAGAGGATAGGGAGATAGGTAGTAGAGGGGGTGGCGGGAGGGGGGGAGAGATAGAGAAATAGATAGAGAAAATAGATAGAGAAGTCGATAGATAGGGAAATAGATAGATAGACAGATAGGTAGGTAGGAGGAGGTGGAGAGTGGGGGAGTTAGATAGTGAGATAGGGAGCTAGAGAGATAGGAAGATAGGAGGAGTGAGGGAGGTAGATAGCGAACGGGTTAGCTAGGGGTGAGAGAGGGGGAGGCGAGTGAGGGAGGGGGATGAGGAAGGAGCAGGAGGGCAGGCTCGGGGGAAGAAGACGGAGGAGGTAGAAGAGCCGAAGACAGGAGAACAGAAGACAGAAGAACAGAAGACAGAAGAACAGAAGACAGAAGAACAGAAGACCGGAAGAGCAGAAGACAGAAGAACAGAAGAACAGAAGATAGAAGCACAGAAGATCGGAAGAGCAGAAGAACAGAGAAGAACAGAGAAGAACAGAGAAGAACACAGAAGAACACAGAAGAACACAGAAGAACCGAGAAGAAGAACACAGAAGCACAGAGAAGAACAGAGAAGAAGAACACAGAAGACCGGAAGAACACAGAAGAACAGAAGGGAAGAACAGAAGAACAGAAGGGAAGAACAGAAGAACACAGAAGAAGATTGCAGAGGGGGAGCGAGGAGGAAGAGACAGAGAGGAGGAAAAGAAGCAGGAGCAGGAGAGAAGGTGAGTGGCGCGGGGCAGGGCGAGGGGCTGGGAGGAGGGGGGTACTTACAGTTAGGTGGGTCTCAGGAACACAGGAACTCGGGAACTTGGAGGAGCTGCAGCGGCAGGGGGAGCGACCTACCCTTGGGTCAAGGGTCGCTACCACTGTCGCGCAGCGGCCGCCATAAGAGGTAGGAGGGGGGGGAGGGGTCAGCTGGGGGCGAATGGGAGCTGGGGGGCGGGGGCGTGCAGGAGGTCGCGGCGGGAAAGCGCGAGGGAGGGGGGGGACAGGTAGAGTGAGAGGAGCTGGGGGAGGGGGTTTAGGGTGGAGGAGGGTGAGTGTTAGGAGGTTTGGAGATTAGGGAGAGAGATAGGAGTAGGGTTGTGAAGATAGGGGGGGGGGTTGTAGAGGTGGGTGAGGGAGAGAGGTAGAGTGAGAGGATAGGGAGATAGGTAGTAGAGGGGGTGGCGGGAGGGGGGAGAGATAGAGAAATAGATAGAGAAAATAGATAGAGAAGTTGATAGATAGGGAAATAGATAGATAGACAGATAGGTAGGTAGGAGGAGGTGGAGAGTGGGGGAGTTAGATAGTGAGATAGGGAGCTAGAGAGATAGGAAGATAGGAGGAGTGAGGGAGGTAGATAGCGAACGGGTTAGCTAGGGGTGAGAGAGGGGGAGGCGAGTGAGGGAGGGGGATGAGGAAGGAGCAGGAGGGCAGGCTCGGGGGAAGAAGACGGAGGAGGTAGAAGAGCCGAAGACAGGAGAACAGAAGACAGAAGAACAGAAGACAGAAGAACAGAAGACAGAAGAACAGAAGACCGGAAGAGCAGAAGACAGAAGAACAGAAGAACAGAAGACAGAAGCACAGAAGATCGGAAGAGCAGAAGAACAGAGAAGAACACAGAAGAACACAGAAGAACACAGAAGAACACAGAAGAACACAGAAGAACCGAGAAGAAGAACACAGAAGCACAGAGAAGAACAGAGAAGAAGAACACAGAAGACCGGAAGAACACAGAAGAACAGAAGGGAAGAACAGAAGAACAGAAGGGAAGAACAGAAGAACACAGAAGAAGATTGCAGAGGGGGAGCGAGGAGGAAGAGACAGAGAGGAGGAAAAGAAGCAGGAGCAGGAGAGAAGGTGAGTGGCGCGGGGCAGGGCGAGGGGCTGGGAGGAGGGGGGTACTTACAGTTTGGTGGGTCTCAGGAACACAGGAACTCGGGAACTTGGAGGAGCTGCAGCGGCAGGGGGAGCGACCTACCCTTGGGTCGCTCACTCAAGTGACAACATTTTTTGCCCTAAAAATAAATTTAACCTGGAAGGATTCCTACTGCAAGCATATGAAACACAAACGTTTAGAGAGAGGTAATGTACGAAATATACGCACTTTCAATTCTATTCACAATGGTAAATTTAAATGTGAAGATTTACGGATGTGTAAATTATTGTCACAATTTATAGTAACTTTGCTACTTTTCTCTACTTACTATTTTGGAGTGTAAAGATACTCCAAAGCTTAGACTTAAATGTCCTCATCTCTGGAAACCAAGAGATGGAGTCAAATTTACGAGTATAAAGTTACTGCCATTAGCTTTTCACATGTAGGTAAAGGTCTTCAGAATCTGGCAGCGATCTCCCCATGGTGAAGTATAGGGAAAAGAAAAAAAGTTTATGAGACTGTAAAAAAATTTGTTGAAATATTTTAATGTTAAATATGAATTGAAAATAATATAATGTGTTTTTTAAAACCTAGAACAAATAAAAAATGTTACCCCACTATGTTATAAATGTATTAAAATGTAATTCATTTAAATATCTTTCATGTATGTGAATTCATTTATTAAAATATTGATTGAAAAAATCCCACCTACAGTGAAAAAAATAAAAACATTTTTTATAACAAATAACTAAATTAAGTACGGAATCTTATTCAATCCATATTTTTTACAAAGAAAACCTACAATTATTTTTTTATGTGAATGGAATTTTGTAGTACTTAAGCAGTACTACTGCAGTGCTACTAAATGTACTAGTAAATGTTGATATGCTCCTTTATGTGGACATTACACACAGGCACAGATAAGTTATGCTTCCACTTAGAAAAATAGCGATGCCACTGGACGTAGAGGATGTTCTACAGACTGGCCAGAAAAATCATATGCATATTTGGCAATGCATAATTGTGCATTCACCAACATCTAGCTTGTACTTTCCACACTCTTATCGGCATGTGTAGGACATCAAAATGGATCAAGTGAAAAGAAATGCAAAAAGCATGGACTGGTGACGCTTTTTTAAAGATGTGTTTGGGAAGGTATGTCATGTATGTTAAAATATTTTTCTTTGCAAGAATTAAAAATATATAGGGGGTCATTCTGACCCCGGCGGTCAAGGACCACCGGGGCTGGGGTCGGCTGTAGCACCGCCAACAGGCTGGCGGTGCTCCGCCGGGCATTCTGACCGCGGCGGTACAGCCGCGGCCAGAAGCGGAAAGTCGGCGGTGTGCCGGCGACTTTCCGCTGCCCATGGGAATCCGCCATGGCGGCGCAGCTTGCTGCGCCGCCATGGGGATTCCGACCCCCTCACCGCCATCCTGTTCCTGGCGGTTCCGCCCGCCAGGAACAGGATGGCGGTGAGGGGTGTCGTGGGGCCCCTGGGGGCCCCTGCAGTGCCCATGCCAATGACATGGGCACTACAGGGGCCCCCGTAAGAGGGCCCCACTTTGAATTTCAGTGTCTGCTCAGCAGACACTGAAATTCGCGACGGGTGCTACTGCACCCGTCGCACATCCTCCACTCCGCCGGCTCCATTCGGAGCCGGCATCCTCATGGAGGGGTGTTTCCCACTGGGCTGGCGGGCGGCCTTTTGGCGGTCGCCCGCCAGCCCAGTGGGAAACCCAGAATACCCGCGGCGGTCTTTTGACCGCGCAGCGGTATTCTTACCGCGCAGCGGTATTCTGGTGGTTCCCTCCAGGCGGGCGGCTCCCGCCGCCCGCCGGGGTCAGAATGACCCCCATAATGTTCACAACTTTCATAACTCTGTGCAGCTGTAAGGTACAATCTGCTTATATCACCCATATACGGTCCTCGGGAAATAGATATGTATCACTACTGTATCTCTATGTCTATGCATTATAAATTGTATACTTTGTATATGAGATGTAAGAGCTTGACACTGAATATCCAAAGCATCTCAAACATATAATCTGACTAAGCATAATTTACACAACGTGAAGTGTATTCATAATGCATAGTACCAATACATTTGAGGACTGAGTGGGAGAAAATGTATATAATCTCTTCCCCACGCTATACACAAATCTAAGATTTGTTTGAACTTTAAATACATATTCATACTGTTAGACATATGAACATTTTTATTACAGGCCTACTAAAAGCCTCACTTTACCATTCCATCACCAGGGCAATATTGATGGTTAAGGAGGAGAGTGATATTTCACCCAATTGTACCCTCCTCAGCTACTGGACTAATTGAACTCAAAATGTGTGATATGTGACTAGTCCATGGGTCAACAAGTGATAACAGGCAAGTCTGTGGGAACCAGGGTCAATGTTAAACTCCCCAAGAATATTGTTTAAAAATAGCCCTAAATAGGGCATTTGTCAAATAAAAAGACATTGGGCCTGGTTTAGATCTTGGTGGTAACATTCCCGCCATCATTTTTTCAAATGAAAACCCATCTTCCGCCTTGGCGGTCCGATGGGCAGATTTAGATGTTGTCGGTCCCATAGGCGATAGCCCACGACTCTACCAAGGATCCTCATCCATGTCAATGGCACAATAGGAAATAGTGGCTGATGGTGGGACTGCAGCTGCCATTACCGCCCTGAAGATTTGGATGTGCCTTACCATCAAGCCAACAGTGGCGGTCTGACCTCTACGTCTGAGGTGGCAGATTGGGGGGAATAGAGTGAAAACGTATCTTTATCTTTTCAACTAAACATGACTGGACCACACCTTCTATCACTGCTGTCACTGTACCACGAAGAAAACACAACCCCCTGTCGCTAGGCTCCAAGGTAGGGAGCCCACATTGCCTGTGTATGTTGCGTGTGCAGCGCATATGAGCTCAGGAGCACTGCAGTCATATATATGTCACAGTCATTTTTTACATTACTGTGACATTCATATGTCTGGGAAACAATTGTGTCAGACATGGGTACGGACACAAAGGGTACATCACACATGTCGTAACCATGCACAACTGTCATGTTGGTGTCAATATTCATTGCCAAATGAATTCTGGCACCACAATGGTAGTTCAATCACACTTGTCAACTGTGTCCGGGTGTGCACATTACAAGCGGACCTGTACCTGTCATGTTGTGCTTCCAGTTGTGTATGTGAGTCAGTACGTGTATGTGTACATGCAATGAGATTGGCTGGTTGAGGTAGAGGGAGCTGGAGTGGGTGATGTGGCTGTGTGAGGAAGTGTGCCACTTGCATGTAACTTTGATGTTGTTGAGTATGTTGTGTCGTGTTGCTGTGTGCAACATTCAGGTGAGTGTTGGTATGTGGTGGTCATTGTCATGATGTGTGTAGTTGTGCTTGTGTGTGCATGTGCTTATGTGTTGGTTGTTGTGATTGTGTCGTATCTGGGTGCAGTGTCAATAGTGTGTGCATGTTGTCTCATGGAAGTACATCAATGTGTGTTTTTTCAGCATGTACTGGTTGTGTTGTGGTGGAATGGCAATGGATACCAGTGATGTGTTGTATAGTGTGTTGTGCAGGGAGACACATATGGTTAAGGCACTGTATGTGTGTGTGTGTGAGAGACTTACATCTATTCCATAGCCACCGCCTGCAGAATTGTAGCATCTAAGTATGGTCGGCTGGAACCTGCCAGTGTGATGGGTAGGAAGAGCACTCCATCATGGCTTTAGGTGGATCAGCCACAGTACATCTAAGTATGGCGGGCTGAACACCATCGACTTGTGTTCTTTGATCTGTCTCTGTGGCAGATCGGTGGTAAGACCGCCAAGATCTGAATCAGACCATTGTTTTTAAAGCGAGTTTATGAAATAGTTCAATACTTTATGGTCATTACCAATGCTTCCAAGCATTTTAAGCTGTACACACAGTAATTTGCTCAAAAGAAAATTCTGTACAGTAGCAACATTTGATGTGCAGCAGACAAAAAGTGCCTATAGCACAGACTGTACCCCAGAGGTAAAACACTTACCATACGTCTTGTCATTTGAGAAATAACAAACATTTTTACAAGCAATGTGCAGACAACTATTGTTTAACACATAAAATGGCATCAAACTAGTTGTCCTGTTATCCCTGATACTAAGTCACATACAGTACTAGACCATTATTAATATAGTTGATGATATTGAGTAATTGACAATACTGAGACACGTTTGAGCATCATACAGAGCCTAATGATAGGTTGTCACTGATAATACCATATTAGATGGTGCCACAAATGATGCAGTACTTTTGATGATACTGCACCACTGATTATACTATGAAGTTAGACACACCAAGCCATCTGATTGTGCCACATAACTGCAAATACCAGTCTACTAATATTACTGAACACTGATGATACTTAGGCATTTATAAGACTAATCTCCGACATTTTTGATCACTGATAATATTGCTCATTAAAGGTACAAAACCACTGATGATACTGAAGAACTGACAAATCTGAGACTGGAGTGATAATAAGACCCCATTATTTATTAAGTACTAATCTGAGTGATGCTACTACACATTCCTCAGCCCTTGCAGCTAATAAACAAGCTTTAGGAAAACTAGTAAAGGTTTCTGTAATTGGAATGTGGCTGGCTTGCAGGCCAAGATATGTGATCCTGATTACGGTGCATTTCTAGATGCCAAGCAAATTCTCCTTTTGCAGGAAACATGGGTCGTAGAGTCGGCCACTAAGGCAGGATTCCTTACTTTTTATACTACTGCAATAACCCCAGCAAGGACAGGAAGAGCCTCTGGGGGCTTGCTCATCTGGATAAAAATGCCTATGATTATAGTGTTCAAGGGATAGAAACAGATTCCAAGGATATATTAGGCCTTCATATTGTAAATAGCAGCCCTTGCCTGTTCAAGCACATGGTGGTCCTGAATATCTATGCACGGTTGCTATATGACAGTGCAGAGTCGCCAACTGTACACATGACATGTTCCTTGGTTGAGAATGCATCACAAAACTCTTGGCCTGCCATTGTCACAGGTGACTGCAACACCAACACACGTGATCCATTCTCAACCTTAATTGCTGAGGAAGATGGTGAGTGGAGTATACCAGAGCTTACCGCGGACCTGGCCATCCGGTGGTAAAAGTAGCACTTCAGTTGTTTCATCTTTGCCTAACTATGGTTTATGTGCTGCAAACAGCGGCACAAAGTCTGATCAGTGCCCTCAGCCAACCTTCAAACATGACTTGCACATAAACAATCAAGATTACGTCCTGCTAGATATAAGGCTTTAGCCAGATATGGCTGATATGATAGCTGTTTAACAGCGGACAGGAATCATAATGCCTTTGCCACTGACTTTAGTTCCAAGCTTATTGAGAGGCCTCCGATAGAGATTCCTGACCAATTTAATATTCTGTTGAATTGTCAAGTAACTGTAGGAATATAAAATGGTCCATTATTAGTGAAAATGACTGTATTAAGGTTTTTATTTATAGTGAATTAGTCAAGAAGCTTGGGGCCATATGTACGAAAGCTTTTTCCCATAGACAGAGAATGGGTAAAATCCTTTCGTACATCTGGCCCTTGGTTCCTTAGACCCAAGTGTGTCTTTCCCTGTTAATTTGTTTAGTTTCACCACAAGGCATGAACAATTATTTGGTGTCCTAAAAGTCCTACTTACAAAACAGCCAGGGAAATTTCAAGTTAGGTTTAGATCTCACTCCTGGTTTTCAGCCCTATGTAGACTTGCCAAAGTGAATTTGGTGAAAGCCGTTAGGGAAAGGAAATAATTGAAACCAGGAAAACATATAAGGCTTGTTTGCTCAGGCCAAAAGATGGGAGGAATTGTAATGGGTACAGATGCTGGAAGCCCTGAGAAAATGCAATTCCAGAACATTCAGCAAGACAGTGGAGGTGGGTAATGGATATGGTAACCATTTTTCCGATATCTTTGTTCCTGTAGAATGCTGAGTGGGACATTTTAAGGTCTTGTATAGCAAATTTGAACATTACTGTTCAGCTGGATCTGCAACAAAGGAGGCTACATCAACTTCCACCTTATACAAAGGTAATTTTCCTTTTACTAAGGGTCACCCATTAATGTTTACCATGGAGAAAACTAGATATGCTCTTTTACATACAAAAAAGAGAAAGTTCCCAGCCCATATTGCATACTTGCTGATATATGTCACTTAGAGCCTGATACCTGGGTCCCACACTTGAACATGTTAACAAATGCAGTTTCTCGGGAGGGTGACATTTCTAAAACTTGTTGATGTGCTATTATTGTTCCTATTCATTAAAAGGTTGATAGAGATATCCCTGCTAATTGTATTCGGGATCCTGGACTGGATGACTGATAATAATGTCCTATCTCACTTTTATTCCAGTTTCTGAGAAAAAATGGGGAAAGTGGACCAAACATTTCGGTTTATGAAAGTTTGCTGGAACATATCACCATTAGAAAAGAGCGTTTGTGTGTGGCCTTCATGGACACAAGAGCTGCATTCAATCTAGGACTGAGACACATCCTTTGGGAGGTGCTTGATAGGCCGGAATGCCCCATGACTCATTGTACTTGTTAATTTGACTTCATACAGACATGTATGCCCAGAAGAGGTGGAACGATCAAGGTGACTTAACTTCACGGATTCCTATAGTTCTATGTGTTATTCGCTCCCTCGTTTCATTGTTTTTTAATTGAGTGGTGGATGATTGTCTACTTGCCAGCACAACACCCCAAAAATAGCAGGTGAAAGCGTGCTGGTCGTGCATTTTGCAGATGACACCCTGCTGATCTTCCGTACTCCTTGGGTTTACAACACTTGCTTGATCTCCTTGGGGATTTTAGTAAACCTAGATGTCTTAAAATGTATGCATTGGTATCTAAACTAAAGGTACCAAACCCCCATTGCTCTTTTAGAAACAAGTTGGCTGTTAATGGGACTCCATTAGAGTGAGTAAAGAGCTTTGATTAGTTGGGTATTAGGTTGTCAGACAAACTCAGCTGGGATCTTCAGTTACCAAAAAGTAATGCTCTCTTGCTACATAGGTCAGCGGTGATTGCAAGAAAGCATAGTTTGTCACTTAACAGAGATATTTACCCCGTGCTTGAGTTGTACCAGGCTTTGGCTTTGGGTTGCGCTATGTATGGGGCAGAAATATGTGGTTTGGTTGATTTATCAAGTCTTAACCTCACAGAGAACATGTTCATTAAGTCTCTAGTCAGTGTTTCATCAAGTACCCCCTAAAACCATTAAGGTGGAATTTAAACATGAAAAGAATTGACCAAGTTGCCTGCCTTAAGGTGTTGACCTGTTAGGTCAGGATATAAACTAGCACTGCAGGAGGTGATTTCTTTAGATAAGAACTGCATCACCCCTGGGCTGTGTACTGTAAAATCTCTATGTAGCAACCTAAATTGAACAAGTGTGTGGGAGGATCCCAATGCAATGGACAGGAGTACAGCTAAATTACTAAGAAACTAGAAAGATCGTGGTGTGAATCAAAGTCTGAGGACTTTGTAGATGCATTACTGACCCACAAACCCTGCCTCCATTTTGAAGTCTATCTAGACAGGGTCATTCGAGCATTGGCTAAGGCCCTGTTATTTCCCTTTTGCTTAGGCATTTGGTCATTAAGATCTTTCACTGCCAAGAGGGCCCCCCATGCCCCGGGGCAGGTAAGTTGTCCTTGGTGATCTAGTACAGATGGATCAGATGTACATTTCCTATTGTTTTGCTCAAAATATAAAGCTCTGCGAGCTAGATGGATTCTCTCTCTCTGTCGTAAATTTGGGGATTAAGCACTGTGTTGTAACTTTGTGTAGACTGAGAAATGACAAAGCTGAGCCAAATGTGTTTGCCTTGACAAAAATATCTTAAGTGTGCCCGATGCCTCAGTACAGAGGCGCTGAAGACTTCATACTATGGCAGGCCAGTTAATTGTTAAAAGGTAGACATCCTGAATTACTGCAGGCACTGTATGCACTGTATGCACTTGACTAATCAACATGTTTGATCGCAGTTCGGGGAGTGTTGTTTAGTGATTCGTGATGTTGCTCATGTCCAGTACAACACATTTTAGCCTGTGGAGTTAGATTTTAGCTTCATGTTTTAAATTCTAATGAATCCATGTGTTTTTATCTGTCTTTTATGCACTCTTTTGTATTTTAGGCTATGAATATTAAGTGGATTTGTATATGTATTGTTGCCCTTTGATTTATGTGATGATATATTGTACCTTTATGGTCTAAATGGTTGAAATAAAGTAAGAAATTAGTATGATTAATTGGTAACATTGAAGTATAGAAACATTAATCATATTGAGCCATTAGTGACACTGAGGCCCTCATTACGACTTCGGCAGTCTTTTTAAATGACCGCCAAAGCCCCTGCAGCCAGCATACCGCCAGTGGTGGTGGTATGCTACCCGCCCTAATAGGAGTGTTCTGCTGGGCCAGGGGGCAAAAACAGCATTTCCGCCTAATGGCCTAGTGGAAAACTCAACACAACATTGACGCCGGCTCGTAATCGAGCCGGTGGCAATGTTGTGGTGCATTGGGTGCGAGAGCCCCCGTCGCGCATTTCACTGCCCATAATTCGGACAGTGAAATGCACAACAGAGCTGTCCATAGGTGCCCCTGCACTGCCCATGCTAAGTGCATAGGCAGTGCAGGGGCTCCCATGGGGTCCCAACCGCCATGCAAAGGCTGGCAGAAAGGGGATTCACAATCCCCAGAGCAGCACTGCTTGCAGTGCTGCTCTGGTGGCTTGGACCGCAGAGACCACCAGGCTGTCGACAGGTGGCAACCTGGCAGTGCCAGGGGTCAGACCGTGGCCCATCTGCCATGGTCATGTTAGGGCAGTCGGACCGCCCTGTCTGAGGTGGTCCAACCGCCATCACAAGTGTGGCGGTCTTGAGACCACCACACTCATAATGAGGGCCTAACTTATCAACTCACTTGTAAATACTTAACAAATGTAATACTGCTCCATTCATAATTTAAAGCAACTGAGAGACAATGAGTCACTGGTAATGGCCACCTATGATGTTGAAAATAAAGAACGTTGCTAGTACGGAGCAAACAATAGTGGGTCACAGATAATATTGAATCATGCTTGACATTTAGCCTTTGTTTATACTGAGGAGGCAAAAGAAGTGATGGAGTGATTGCTTGACTTAATTTCAGCCCATGGTAATTACTTAGACTGCAATTCAGTCTGCATTTTTTATCCACCATGCCACCTCAGACAGAAACTTACCATTTGCAAATCAGCCTTGCTTTTGCTCTAATAGGAGCAGTTCTACCCAAACTAACAAGACAGTTCTCCTCTGAATAGGAATACAAGCAATTTATAAATGAAAATCCTATTTTAGAGGCTTAATAATGAAAACAGATGCAAGGCAACAAGAACGATAATATGCTACAACAAAAACACAGTAACACATCTATCTTTAAGCTTTGTTATCTACAGCAGAAGTATCAAAGTACCTCACATACAGTATTCTCAAACCAGACAATTATTTGAAATTCAAACGTGTGAACCTTGCGAAACTGAATATGTGCAATAGCATGTGTAATGTTTGTATAGCTAAGGCCACGTGGTTCATAGGTCAAGAAAAGTTGAAATGAAAAAAATGGGAATTCAATTCTTTAAAAAAAAAAAAACTCAAAATCAAGTCTTTGATTGAACACCTAAATTAAATTTCACAACTCCAATAGCAAATCTGTCATAATGCGAAGTTAAAATTGGTTATTTTTTCGATAATTCTTTATATTTTATTTTAAATCAAACTGAATTTGTGCTTCAAGTACCAGAACAGCATTTCCTAAACAAGTATATATATATATATATATATATTTGTATTTTTTTTTTATCTACTGGCGGTTGCCAGTAGGTAGTTATAGTTATGACCATGTTTCCGTGAGAAAAGCTTTTTTTGACTTGCCAATATCTTTCGCACCGTTAGATGAATCTTAATGAAATTTTCCAAAAAAGAAGTCCCCATAATTCTTGTTGCATGGAAAGTTTCGGGGTGATCCATCAATCAGAGGCCAAGAAAAAGGGGGTGTAAAAATGGTTGCGCTTCCCTTGTTAATTCTTATAGGATCTTTGAACACAACTACAGTCTGAACCGCTGAATGGAATTACACTAAATTTAGCAGAAAGCTAGCTTTTAGTACTAAGATTGTGCTTTCACTTATGTGGTGTAAATCTGTTTAGTCGTTTTTTAGAAATTAAAGGAAAAAAAAAATTGGATATCTCTGGTCGCGAATTTATCACGTTTTTGTGATGATTGTGACACATTCGTGAATGCATGAGCAAACATGAATGCTGTGATTGGGTAGCCACAACCTGACTAGAAAGTTGACCTCAGGGGCGTGATAAAACAGTGTTTGAGGGTCACATCATGGGTTTAAAATGATTTTTCTTCACAATGCACGACATTCAAGAATATGCTTGAATATTCGCCAGTATTCTTGAATATTCGAGAATATTCAGTAATATTCTCGAAAATTCGCAAATAAGCAAAAAAATAAAGAAACAAATTCAAAGACTTATTCATACACTAATTCATTCACTCACACATGCACTCAGAGACTTATCCGCCCACTCACACACCCACTCCACCACTCATTCACCCACTCAAACCCACTTATAGACTTACACACCCACTTTCAGACCCACTCACACACCCACTCATAGACCCACTGACAGAGACAGGCCCTCTGGCCAACCCCCTCTGTGCACGGCTAAAGGCTGTTAGCGGCATTAGGTGGTTATGAAAGCTTAGCTGCAGGTGTGGCTGCAGGCCAAGCCCTGTGGCCAAGCACCGTAATGCAGGGCTGAAGACCATGTGCGGTGGTGGTTTTATTACAACTTTGGAGGAGGTGTTAATCCGTCCCAAATGTGACGGATATACCACCAGCCGTATAACGAGTTCCATAGGATATAATGGACTCGTAATACGCCTGGTGGTATATCCGTCACTTTACCATCACTTTTGGGACGGATTAACACCTCCTCCAAAGTTGTAATAACCCCCATAGTAATCAAAATTATTTTACGTTAAAAAACAATAGAAATTCACTGAAAAAAACAGTGGTTACAGGGACGTTATAGTAGGTTCTGAATTTACTCTTACAAAGCCTTAGAAATTCAGCAGAGTTATTTCAAGTAACTATAATTTGCACCCTAAGGAACTATAACTTGCGCCTTCACCATGCATAGCTAGTTACTCCACATAATATATCATTGATGACACTTTCTATGGCATCTTTGATATTAGTTGCAATAAAATTATTGATGAGAAAACTGTGCATGGTGAGGCGCAAGTTATATTTACCTTAGGGCATGAGTTACAGTTGCTTGAAATATGGGGTCTCCGCCATGGAAAGGCTGGCGGAAAAGTGAGTTATAATCAGACAGTACAACTTAGGCCGCTGTCACCAGGAACCATGTTGGGAACCACAGGACAGCAGTCTTTAGGTGGGTCTGCCCACCATGGTTGTAATGTGCAGCAGTCCAACCATCACCACAAGCGTGGCGGTCCTCGGACCACCACACTTGTAATGAGGGCCTTTGTCATTAATTTGTTTGCAGGTGATACAATTCTCCTGATGAAGGACTGAGGGCCAGATCTGCGACAATTTAATTTTGCGAGTCTTTAACTGTGATTCATTGTGAATCGCAATTAGAGACTCGCAAAATTAAATGTACAAATGTATCTCGGGCACAATTAGTGATTCCCAATGGGGTCGCAAATGACCTACCTCATAAATATTCTTGATGCAGGTCGCAATTTGGGATCCTATTGGGAATGGCCAGCACACACAGGGATGGTAGCCTGCTGAGGACAGCAGACCTCCATGTTTTGACTGCTTTTCAATAAAGCATTGTTTTTGGAAATGCAGCCCGTTTTTCTTACAAGATAACGGGATGCATTTCAAAAAGAAAAATCAAACGTTTGCTTTTAATTTCTTTAGAGTAGGACCATTGCCTGCTCTGAAAAAACTATTTTTGCTACCATTCACAAGAACAAAGGGGTCCTATGGTGACCCCTTTCAGTTTGCGAAATGGTTAACACCAATTTGAAATTGTTTTGTGACCGCATTCACAGTCAATCATATATAGCATTCGGTATTAGGAAGGGAAGCCCTGAACATGCCCCTTCCTAACAAGTTACTGATTCGCGATTTTTCTAGACGCAAACGATTCCCAAGGGAGAAATGTTGGAAATAAACTTGTGTTTTTTCTGATTGTTTGGCAATTGAGGAAAAATATATCTCACACACGAATTATTACAATTCAAGACTGTTAGGAAAATAAACAGGCATAAGAGAAAAATATTGGAAAGTAGGTGACAAGCACACAGCAGCTTACTAAAAAGATTAGACTTGAAATGGATTGAAGTTCAATGTGAATAATAATCTCCTCACAGCTTTCTCGAGATCATGTAAAGGAAAACCTTATAACACAAAGAATCAACCAGCAAATGCACTCACAGAATTCCCCGATTTAAATAATTTAGAGTGATTCCGAATTGTGCTTACAAGGCTGCAGCTCCTCCTTATTTTTAGGCTGATTTATTATTCTTAACTCTATTAATCGGCTTTGCCCTTTTCTCTGTAACGATGACACTTGGCATTTTAGATTGGTTTTAAATGTCTCTTGCTTCTTTCTACTGTTTTTTGTAGTATGGATACAGACCAGGATTCTGATATTTGGCTCAGAATAAATGTTCTCAAACTTGGAAGTCAATGTTATTAAATTGCCATTGTTGTTAAATACTGTTGCTCAAAAGAATATCCTGATAATAGACCGCACATTTTGTTATTGTGAATAAGAGAACCATTGATTTAGACTATTCGCGTATTCATTGTGTGTAATTATGAAGTGACAACTGGTTGTTTTCTCCATTGATACTTTGACATTACATATAAACTAATGCATTGATCACACCGTTCACACCATTTTTGTATTTATTCTATATTTGAATATTTATATTGTCTGACTTTATTGCTTATGTCTCAACTGTGACACTATGCGTGTGTGTTGACAATATTGGGTGTGCTTCCGCTGTGATCCATGTTTGCTTCTAAAGACCTTGAATTATATATGGAATAACCAGTGAGTGGGATACACTGTCACTGCACTACCAAATATTCTATACAACATGGTTTTACATTCTAATATTCTTTGTGGAACCGTATGTTGTCAGTACGTTTGCTAGTATACAATGACATTTTCAGCAAAACATACTCAAGCACAATAAACATGTTCAAATATTTTCTAGCTTGGTTGCTTTAAAAAAACGTGAACATTATCTTAATGCGCCTTGAAAGTTAGCCCACCATCCACCGAAACACTTTGCATCCGAGAAGATAAAAGTAAACTAACTGACAACTTTCTCGAGTTGTGGATGCTTTGTGAAATGGGAAAATATGAACTTCGCAAAACATTGCCAGTGAAAAAGAAATGTGCTCATCCTTAGTTGAGCCAGCAGACAACTAGGGAGAAGGTCAACACAATGAGAGTTACGTCTAGGAAATATAATAGCAAGTGTAGGCTGCAAGGGCAATATATGCCAGGCACACCCACTGAGGAACAATCTGAGATAAAAACAGTTCTGTCACATATCTTTCTATATCTGTATATCAAACCTATGGAGACCTTTATTACTTCATTCAGAGACAGACGATATGCTCAATGTATTGTTACTGCAAGCAGACAGTCCTGTCATCGTACTACATGGATTTAAAGTGAATTGGTCGAGTGTGCTACACAAATTTTGCAAAAGCTTAACTCAATTCTGAAAATGTAGGCACCATATTATAAAACTCGATTTGCTGTACACAGCATCTTGCAATCTGCAAACTGAACGCAGCTGCCAGTAATCCTAATATGGCAATTCACGTGCTCTATGATTTAGCTCGTTTAGATATCCCCACTTACATTCTAAAGAGTTTGCTCTCATCAGCCTTCCTAAGATGAAATCTGCTGCATGCAAGACTCCCCAGGTTCCTGGAGTGCGGAATGGGATTTTTGAGGAGAACAACATCAGACGTCAGTGGTGCTGGAGCAATTTTCAAAGTGGGGATGCTGCCATCAATGTTACATCACTGAAATCACAGGATTTGTTAAAAATCCAAGTGTCACACAGTGAAAGTGTAGACAATAAACCACACCCATACAGCAGGAGAGCAGTATGGTTGAAAAATGTAGCTGTTAGAACATTTCGAGGTACACTATTACAAATATATTATTAAACCATGATGTCTTAGCACATTCTCATTATCAATAGCACATTTTCCATTGAAATGGCCACTAAATTTGCAGAGATATGCTGTTTTCAATGATAAAACTATAATGCATACAATAATAGTGTGGAAATTGCGGTTCAGTGAATATTAATCATCTGTGTCTTGATTTGTTTTGATCCTATTAAAATCTTTGTTTTAATTATGTTTGAGAATTGCAAAAATTGTGCTTCATTTGTGCTTCTTAACCATTGACATTTTTCAAAATATGTGTACAGTTAATTTACAGATGTTTACATTTTGTCTTTAGAAAATAATTGACATTCTACAGCCTTTCCTTTCAATTCTCCTGGTGCCCAGCAAGATTGTCACATACTTCACTTCACAAAATCATATCACTTTGCAGTCAGAAAAGAAAAAATAACACTAATCTTCATGCTAAAAAAAATAAACAGCAGCTTGTCAGAAGACGTAGCCTGACATTCGACCTCTGTATTTGAAGCAAATGTTACAAACTAAATACTACATTTAAAGGCATCCTTGTGGCTTATTCACCTTCTGAACTCCAGCATGGGTATTGTGAGGGTGCTGCAGCACCCCCCTGAACCCGTACTTCAAGTACATATGTCAGTTCTGCAAGATACTCAACTAAAGATCATATTACGCTATGTTGACCTTTTTTTTATATTGCATACTCTTGTGATTTTCAACATTCCTTTGTTCCTATTAATTGTGTGAAAGGCTGTTGAAAGATTATTATTTTTTAATTTAGTGGTGATCCTGCCTCATGGCAGGAGTAGTGCTTACACCATTTATGACCCAGACACTAATCCAACCAATTGTAGAACCTCCTCAGAAATCCCTCAAAAGCAGCAGCCTCAAGTTTGCCCACATTAGAGAAGTGGAACAATCAAACAAATTAAGCCCATGTGAGCAATATGCTGAAATAAATAATGTGTTATGAAAAAATGCCTCTATAAAGAACTCTATATGAAGGATCCTCAAAAGCAATCAAGATAATAAACCTTAGGTAAGCAAGAATAACGCAATATCTCTAATAATTTCCTTTAGAGATAAAATGCATTTCAACCATCTTAAGCACTTGCCCTAAATCCTAACTCTTACACTAATACCGCTTGAATTCCTTTATTTAAGGTGTCCACAAGGGGAATACCCTGGTTGCCAAATACAAGAATAAGCTGCCATCAGGTAGAGTCAGAGACGAGAAGGCCAAGGCTTGGCTGCCCGTAAATGACTACTAAAGGGCAGAACAATTAATGTATTCCTTATTCTCAGGGCACCCTAAGCATGCTCCTCCTGAGAAGTGTCAGATCTTTACTTTGATGGGTTTCTACAGATTACAAATCCAGCAAGCTATGCCAAGAAGCAAACACCAGTTGTAAATCTACAAGCACAGAAAAACAACGTGGATAGTGCCGCTCCTGTGCTGTACTGAGTTTCAATAAAATTCCTTTCAATGCATCAGATTATTGAACTCCACAAGTCCATCTTTCATGGTGTGAAACACCATTATCTTTTTCATGCCTTTCTATTAGGCAATGCAAAAACAGCAACTTTTATCCCTTATGAAGACATCATGCCATGGTATATGTATTTGGACTTCTAAACTTGTCCTCTGCTCTTATTATTGTCTTGCATTTTGTTGGAAAGTGGATTACTGGTAAGGGCAGGTAAGTGCCTACACTTTGCAATAGGCCCTAACCCCCACTAGGCTCAGTTAGGTCTCAATAAATTAACCCCAGCTCAACCCTTGGTAGCCTAGCAACGAGCGACAAGGCTTAACTTAGGAGACAAAGGTGGTCATTATGACATTGGCGGGGACTGTTAAAGTGGCGTTAATACCACCAAGAGCCTGGCGGTAATTACCACCAAATTATGACCATGGCGGTGATAACTCCCATAGACAGCCAATATACCACACCAACGCCAGGGTGTTAACACCACTGACCATGGCGGTAGCCATCAACAGCCAGGCAGAAGACAAGATACCGCCCACCATATTAAGACATAGCAAACTGCCATGATTTCCAAGGTGGCACCAACGCCATCACAAGCCTGGCAGAAACATAACGGAGAATACAAAAGACTCACCATCAGAGACACAGAGAAGACCATCGCCGCCATGGAACCAGAACTTCTCTTCTACGCCATGCTCCACCTGGAACACCAATGCCTACGAAGACAATGACAGCGAGTACAGCCACCTAGCACACAAGGGTAGGAGAGAGGAAAAGGAGAGTGACATACATACGCATAAAACACACCATTCTCACACACCATACACACAACCAGCTGCAGTGGAAAACCAGTCTCACAGGACACACGTCATAATAATGCAAGGACAACAAGAACTGATAGTGTAATTTGATGCCTACAGCCACCATATTGTCCATGTGACAAGAAATGCATGAGTCACTTTTTAGAGAGGCCCAATGGCCAGTCCAAAGTACAAAAGGGCCACATGGCCACAGGACACAATCCAAGGCCCAACTTGTTCCCTGACGTAATCCGCACTAAAATGTGCAGGGACACCATGTTGGCAATGGCCAGGGACCTCAGGGGAAGGGGGGGCACCTCAGCTGAAGTTGGAAAATTGGCCACTGGTTTGGAAGGGTGCTCCATGCCCATTTCTGTTTGCTGGGGAGGGCAAAGTCACAGTCTCTGAAGTGGGGAACTTGCCCACTGGTTCTGGAGGGGGCTCCTTGCCCATTTCTCTTTGCTGGGGCATGCAAGGTCACAGTCTCTGAGGTGGAGAACTTGCCCACTGGTTCTGGAGGGGGCTCCTTGCCTATTTCACTTTGCTGGGGAGTGCAAGGTCACAGTCTCTGAGGTGGGAAACTTGCCCACTGGTTGTGGAGGGGGCTCTTGTACAACAGTACCTGGATGGTGGCTTACATGTCCTCTGCTGGAGGTGAGGGCTGCTGTGTCCCAGCTGGAGGTGAGGGCTACTGTTTCCCAGTTGGAGGTGAGGGCTGATCTGTCCCAACTGGAGTTGAGGGCTCCTTGCCCACTGCTGTTGGAGAGGAAACCCTGCCAGCCTCTGCTGGAGGTGAGGGCTCCATGCCCACCTCTGTTGGAGAGGGCCTCCTGCCTCTCTTAGTTGGTGGAGTGGGAACCTTTCCTTTCTTGGGTGGTGGAGTGGGATCCTTACCTCTCTTGGGTGGTAGAGTGAGATCCTTCCCCCTCTTGGATGGTGCAGTGAGATCCTTCCCCTTTCTGTGTGGTGGGATCCTTTCTTTTCTTGCCTCCATGACTAGGAGGTGCTTCCTCTGTCCCAGTGGACTGTTTGGATGAGGTGCTGGGCTGGGTCATTGTGACCTTGCTCGTACGGGCAGGCTGGGGGGTGAAGGTGGAGGAAAGAGGTCAAGTTGGGCAAGGGAAGGCTTCTTAGGGACGGTGGGGAGGGATGAGGGAGGAAGGATGAGAGTGGAGGCTGAGGGAGTGGTTGTTAGAAGTCTATGTCTGCTGGACTTGGGTGCAGGTGCATGGGCAGTGTGCAGGTGTGAGGTGGATGGCTGTTGGGTGTCTGAATGTGTATGTTTGTGTCTCTTAGGAGGGGTCAGACAGGGTGGGAGAGGACACAGGGGATGTGTGGATGGATGTTGTGGAGGTGTCTGCAAGTGAGATGTGTGCTGCTTGGTGTGGTGATGGTGGTGGTGGCTGTTGATGCAGTGCATGCAGGTATGATTGCGGATGTGACAGTAAGGGAGGAGCAGGAGGAGGGGGAGACAGTGGAGGCAGTGGATGTTGTTGTGTGTGCAACTGGCTGTTGTTTGTGTGAGCACTTGTGGCCTGAAGTGTGCTGCCTGTGTTTGTCTGTGCCACTCTTGTGTAATGTTTTGTGTGCATGCTTGTCTGTATTTGTGCATGGGATGGGTTGCGGTTGAGGAGACTGGGACTGGAAAGTGGTAGTTGGAGGGGGGGCTGTAGGAACAGGGACAATGGCTGCCATCAGAGCGGAGGCCAGAGCCTCGAATGATCTCTGATGGGCTGCCAATATACTGTGAATGCCCTCCAGGAATGCATTGCATTGCTGCATCTGGGATGCCAGCCCCTGGATGGCATTCACGATGGTTGACTGCCCTACAGAGATGGATCTCAGGAGGTCAATAGCCTCCTCACTGAGGGCAGCAGGACTCACTGGGGCAGGGCCTGATGTGCCTGGGGAGAAGGAGATACCCACCCTCCTGGGTGAGCGGGCACAGGCAACTCAGTGAGGGGATACTGGGAGGGCGGTGCTGGTACAGGGGTGGCATCTGTACCTGTAGCTGTGGTGGTCCCAGAGGTGTCCGCCACCACCAGGGAGCTTCCATCAGAGGAGGAATCTGAGTCAGTGTTGTCACTTCCTGTCTCCGCCATGGTGCTCCCCTCGCCCTCCGTCCCACTGGTTCCCTCGGAGTCAGTGGACTCTCACTCCTGGGTCCTGTGGGATACAGCTCCCTCTGTCACCGGTGCCCCTGCTCCTCCATCAGATTATGCTAATACACACATGGACAGGATAACAGAAGAAAATGGAGGAGAGAAAGAAAGCATTGGATCAATTACAGCACCAACACCACAGATGGCATACACATTACCGTCACACACAGGGATCAGGATTGAGCACTATACATCGCACTGGCATTCCATTGGCTAGGTACCACAGCAAGATGTGAGCCAACCCCCACAAACTGCACCCCTCCTGGGAGTCACTAAGCCCTGTCTGACATGGAATGCAACCTAGCTAGGTTACCAGATTTAGCAATACAACCATTACCCTTGAGCTGGATCACGCTGCAATCTCTGACCTGGCATTAAGGGGCACCCACTGGCACCCACCACCAGGATCCCATGCCACCTACCAATCATAGTTGTAACTCACACTGTATTCAACCCCTTGTGGCTGCTATGATGCCGTCAAGTGTCCATCCAGCTCTGGATTGGCCACTGCCAGTATGAGGGCCATTAGGGGGGTCCGGTTCTGACGGGTGCCCCGCCCTTGTTGGGAGGCGATCCCCAGCTGGGCCGCTGCGGTCTTCCGGGCCCAGCGTCTCAGGTCCTCCCACCTCTTCCTACAGTGGGTTCTCTGTCTGATGTAGACCCCCAGGGTCGGCACGTTCTTGGTGATGGCATGCCACAATCCCTTCTACTGATGGGCACTGCCCTGCAGAGGAAACACAGACAGGAGTACACCATTACACATACAATCCAGCCTGTCAGACATATGGCCCACAAATCCCCTTCCATCCCCATTGGCATACACATCACCCAGTGCCAACCATGTACACTACCACCAGACATACAACCCCCCCCAAAAGACTCAATGTTTTCACACACATCTCCATGCAGCCTTGTCACATGCATTGTGCCCAATGTGTACTCATCTGTTAGTCGGGAGGCCTATGCAGCTGCCCATACTGTGATAGGACTCCATCCACCAAATGCTCCAACTACTCTGAAATGAAGGCAGGGGCCCTTTCCCCTGTCACACGGGCCATGGCAGGATCCAGGCACAGGTCACAGCAGCACACATAGTGTAGGTGTTGTCCTGTGGAAAGTCAGGAATCAAGTGAGGATATAGACAGAAAATGGGGGTCACATCCACGGCGGTGAACACCGTCACCACCGCCGGTGATCCCCATTGGCCACTGTACTTATTGGAGCCCCATGTTATCCAATGAGGAATAGCACGGCGGTGCAAGACCGTCTTCCGCCATGATGCGCAATGCAGGTGGAGTTACCTCACTTCCACATGTCCCTACATACAGGACAGGCAGTTGCCATTTTATGGTGGTGGACAATATTCAGATAATCGAGAACGGCATAATTTCTAATATTTGCACATACATTGCCATTCCCATTGTCCCATCATGTTACTGCTCTATGTACACTGAGTTGATGGTTCCATTGTTCAAATTGTGACAGCCTATTCACTCTTGTGTCCCTCAGATTCCTACCACTGCAGAGGAATCAGAGGAGGAGACAAGATCCCGTGTACAGACCCCTTGTGGACTTGGATACACTGGAGGACAGGCACATAATATTGACCTATAGACTGGACAGGGCCACTATCACAGAGCTGTGTGCTCAACTGGAGCCTGATCTGTAATCAGCTATCCATCATCCCACTGGGATCCCCCCTCTAGTGCAGGTTCTATCAGTGCTCCATTTCCTGGCAACTGCTTCTTTCAAAATGACAGTGGGCTTGGCAGCAGGAATGCCACAGCCAATGTTCTCAATCGTGCTGTCAAGGGTTTTGTCTTCCCTGGTGAAACGCATGTGCAGCTACTTTGCTTTCCCCCAGGTGGAAGATTTGGCCGTTTGAAGGCAGGATTCTATACAATGGGACATATACCCAATATTATTGGGGTGATTGACGGTACACATGTTGCATTTGTCCCCCGCAAGTATGAACAGGTGTTCAGGAATTGAAAGAGTTTGCTCACTCAATGTGCAAATGCTGTGCCTGGCTGACCAGTACATCTCCCACGTCACTTCCAAGTATCCTGGGTCGGTGCATTATGCCTTCGTCCTGAGGAATAGCAGCATCCCAAATGTGATGGCACAACTACAGAGGCACAGGGTGTGGCTAATTGAGGAGCCTGTCTCCCCACCTAATGTATGTCAGTGTATGCCTTCTGGTGTTAACCCCATACAACTGTGTAAAGCTAATGTTTGTCCCTCAATACTTGCAAGTGACTCTGGCTACCCAAACCTACCATGGCTCCTGACCCGTGGAAGAAATGCCAGGACAGGGGCTGAGAATCATTGTAATGATGCACATGGGCAAACCAGGAGAATTATTGAAAAGACCTTTGGCCTTCTGAAGGGCAGGTTCAGATGCCTCCATCTAACAGGTGGATCCCTGTGCTACTCACCCGAGAAGGTCTACCAGATATTAGTGGCATGCTGCATGTTGCATAACCTAGTCCTCAGACATCATGTGCCTAATCTGCAGGAGGAGGAGACTGGAAATGCCCCTGTGGCAGCAGTGGACCCTGAGGACAGTGAGGATGAGGAGGCAGAGGTTGAGGATGTGGACAACAGAGCATCATTTATATGTCAATACTTCCAATGACACACAGGTGAGACAGTGGAACTAACCATTCCTCTGATTATTTTTGTTTTCTGTATGGCTCTAGCAGTATGGCATTCACTTCCTTTGCATCTCTACTTACTGTCACCTATGGCTTCTCATTTTGCAGATGTTGGTGGCATAACAACTGTGTACTGATGTCATGACTACAGATGGATACAGGTCATTAAATGTATGCTATCACAGTGTTCTGATCATTTGCACATGATGCGACTGTTTCCATATATGCACATTTTCATCACATAAAACACTTTCACTCAGCTTGTGCTCAAGGGTGTTTATTGTAGTTCAAATATTTGACGGAAATTGCAATGGAATGGGGTGATGGTTGAGAAAAGTCCAGGGTATTGTTCCAGTCTGTTTGTAGCACAGGTCCAATGTCCAAGGGGCCATAGGAAGGGGAGCAAAGACAGTTCAAAGTAAACAAGGTGACAAGGTGGGACACAAGGGGGACATTCAGAAGGGTCTCATTTCCAGGAGGTGGCCTTGGTCTTGGTAAGTGTCTCTGGCTTCTGTCTGGGTAACAGGGATTATTTGCATAGTGGTTCACCTTCTGCAAGACGAGGGGTGCTGGTGGCTTGTGGGTCCTCTTGCAGGGCCTCCTGCCCACTAGGTGCAGTGGAAGTGGTGGGCTGGTCAGTAGACTGTCTAGTGGTAGGGGCCAGCTGGTGTGCTGTCCATTCCCTCATGATGTTGGCCATATATGCCAGCACCCCTGCAATGGAGACCATGGTGGTGTTGAGAGCTGCTAATTCTCCCTGATCTCCTGATGGTGTACCTTGGTGTGTAGTTGTCTCAGCGGTCTTCTTGCTAGTCTTGTGGCGCTAATTGGTATTCGTAAAGGGTGGTGTGTAATGTGGGTGTGTGTTTTATAGTGCTATGGGTGGGTGGATGTGGTTTGTGTATAAGTGTCATGTGTGTGTTTCTGGTGTTGGCCAATGTTGTGTTGTTTTGTATTTGGGTGGCTATTCTGAGTGCGCCAGTGTGTACCGCCAATGTTTTACCATCATTGAATGTCTGCCAGTGATTCGTGGGTCATGATGTGATGGGCGTAGTTTTGTTGGCGTAACAGTATGTGCGTTTCTTACCGACACTTTACCACTGACCTTTGGGCTGGCAGATTTGTGTATGTGGCAGTATTCTGTCGGTTTGGTGTGTGTGTGTCATAATATGGTGCATGGATATTCGCCACCGCAGCGGTATGCTGGCGGCAGTCACTATCGGCGGGAAATGGCATTTACCACCAATGTCATAATGAGGGCCAAAATGTATAAAGCATTCCAGTATCATAAAACAGTAAATAAATAAAACACAGGAAGCAGTTTAAGAATCCAGAACCAATTTATAAGAATAAGAAATATTTTTATCTTTAATGTGACACCAAAATGAATAAAATTGGATGAGGGGAATCGGAGATATAACATTTTTAGGAATTAGTGATTTTTAACGCATAGAAATGAATAGCGCCAATCCGTCATCTGGCCGCACCTTGACAGGGGAAAAGTCAATGTTTAAGGCCGACAGCGATGGAGCACTGTTTGGCTACAGCAAGCGGAAGGCCTTGGTCAAAAGTTTACCTTCCAACTTAGTCGTTTTCTTAAAGATTTTCTTCAGCTGGGCAAAGTTGCCAGTCCGATCCGACCTCCCTGGAGACCTTCCTAGTATACGCGTCACAGGAGACCTCAATGAAGATTTCTAAGTTTGGACTTAGATGATTTTTCGAGAGAAAAATCCTTCAACCGGGCCAAACCTGAATCTTGATTCCACGTCCCTGTAGCCCTCTTCAGATCCACTGCGTGGGAGGTCCAGGTCAACTTTCTACATTCAGAATTGGTCACTTTTTCTGATTTTCTTCAGCGGGACAAACCTGCAAGTCAGTTCGGGTCGCGGTTGAGGCAAGCCGGCAAGACTCACTGTGGTGAGTTGGTCCCTCTATAGAGCTTTTTCCAAAAAGTTCACCAATGTTCTCCAAACTTCTGACTCTTCTTCCAGAAGGTCTTTGAAGGTCCTTTAGGAGCCCACAGCTCACCCCAAGGTTCCAGAAGCCTTGAGTTTCTCCTTGAGGGTGCGGACTGAACTCGCAGAATGCACCTGGCTCAAATTCCAAAATGGCCCCTGGACAGTGGTCACCTGTAGCAAAGGGAGTATCGCCTTGAACCAGTTGAAGCCAGGCAAAGTCCTTCTTACGGTGAAGCCCAAGTTTACAGCTGGTGCAGTCCTTCAGAGTGCTGTGTCCAGGTGCAGGTCAGGGGTCCAAAAGGGCAGTCCTTCTTCTGATGTACTTCTTTGTAAGGATCTGAGGTGTGGGTGCAGCTCTGCCATATTTATCTTTGCTCCTTAGTGAAAAACAGGGGAGTCCTGGGTATCCAATCACAGACAGGCTTCTTCCCCGAACTGGGAATTGTGCAAAAATCAATCACAAGGAGCAACATTCCTCAAAAATCTAACATGACTGAAAGTGATTTTTGGAGGTTAGATCTGGCTGAGCCCACCCACTGGTGTGGCTAAAATCCTAAACGCACCTAATTGTCTGGGGTTTCAGGATGTGAGGGAGGTGCTGGGCTGCTCCAAATGTCCTTATCTGCCTTTGAAGACAAGTTTGGCCACCATCCCCCCATCCTGCTTCCCCATCTGCTGAGGCAGATCTCCTCCCCAGGCACACTCTTTGTGTTCGGCCCAGGCCACTTCACACCTCATCAAGGCAGCCTGGCCAGGGTGTTAGAGGCTGGCCAATCAGTGGAGGGCGCTATAGGGTTGAAGTTTGCAACTTTCAGGTAGAGTTTTACAACTGTTTACCTGAACAAGTTATATTAAATCCAACAATTGTAAGTTGTGGAATTTATTATAAAAAATAATTTGATACCAAACTCAAGGTATCTGACAATTAAGGGGTCTTTATTAATTAAAATAAAGTCTTCCCATTTTAGCTTATGGAGGCCATTCACTACAGTGAGGGAAAAACAAATTTGGCTATTTTACCTCACCGTTGCTTCTAAAACAATTTTTATAAGGTCCCTGCCTTACATGGCACTCAGTCCTAGGTGCACATATATATATAACCTACTGGCGATTGTCAGTAGGTTAAGGTTATTATAGTTAGGACCATGTTTCCATTGAAAGAAGTGTTTTTTTACTAGACTTGCCTATATCTTTGCCGCTGTTTGACGAATCTTCACACTTATTATTTTTTTTAAAGTGTTACTGAGAATCTTGTTGTAACTGAATTTTAGAAGTGATCCATCAAATAGTAGCAGAGAAAAAGGGGGCATAAAAAAGTGAAGTTTCCATTACAATTTACACAGCGATTTTAAACACAACCACAGCCAAACCTCTAGACGGAATTACACCAAATTTGGCGGGATGGTAGCTCTCAATCTAGAAAGAGTGCTTTTTGTTTTTTGGTATAAATGAATTCAGTTGTTTTTGGGATATTTAAAGGAAAAGGTTACATACATATCTAGAGGCGTGAAGGATTCACAAATAATAACAAGCTAGTACAGGGAAATGTAGAGCTCTGATTTGCTGCCAACACTTCAACCAGAAGGTGTTGGCAGCCATCGTGGTACTCGGCTTCATCCGCACCCCAGAAAAAAATATTTAAAAAAAACAGGGTAGGGAAATCCTGACTCCTTAGCTCTGGTGTTGGGGTCCCAGAGATACCTCCTAGAGCAAAAAATCACTTTAAAAAAATTATTTGACATGAATTTGCAAGGGGAGGGGAGCTTTTTGGCACCCCTACCCCACAATTCACAGTTAACCGATGAGGTAGCACTTACTAACTAATCAGGGGAAAGTGCTCCAGTTGGGTAGACATTTTGTGTAAACTGTGGACTCTTGCTGGATAAACAAGCAGCAGAGCATCCATTCTGGCCATGATGCTCATTTCACAGAAATTAAACTCAACAGGAAGCACTTACAAATATGAACATAGTAGGCGCCCCAGTTGCAACTCCACTTCTGGAAAGGATACATGATCCTAACTCTTGGGCCTGCAAAGGCAAAGCAAGTGTGTTTACTCAGTGATTCTATATTGAAAAATGATCTGAAATCTTTTGTGGAGGTGAATCCGTCTTTCATCTATTGGAGTGAAATCAAACACTCTTACACCCACTCTTACACGTACAGAGACCCTCTCACACCCACTCTCACACCCAGACAGACACTCTCAGAGCTACTCTCATACACAGAGACACCCTCTGACACCTATTCTCACACCCATAGAGGCAGGCCCTGTGGCCATCTCCGGCTGGGGATGGCCTTCACCCATGTGCAGCTTGGGTGGATAGGGGTGTTGGCCGCAGGGATTGGCTGTATTCCAAGCTCCCCGGCCAACCTCGGCCGTGAATGGCCAAAGGCCATGCGTGGCAGTGGTTGGATTAATGTCTATTAATTAAAACTATTTACATTGAAAAAAACATAGACATTTTCTGATAAAACCAAATGTTACAGAGACATTATTATAGTTAGGAAATAGAATAGAAAAAACCCTTTGAAATCCAGATAAAAAATCAAAAGTTACATGGACATTATAGTTAGGCTTATATTTCACTCATACAAAAGCAATAAAATACACCAGTTATAGTCAGAGTTATTTTACGTAAATATAACTTGCGGCCTAAGGTAACTATAACTCGTGCCCTTGCCATGCACTGCTACTTACCCCAGATATTACAGCACTCATGCAAACTTTTATAACGTCAATAAAAATATCAATGAAACATTAGAAGTCAAATTATTACAGAAAATATTGTGCATGGCTGGGGCACGAGTTATCGTTACCTTAGGCCGCGAGGTATAGTTACTTGCAAAATAACTATAACTGATGAATTTCAATGTTTTTTAAGTATATATATATATATATATATAAACAATATAATAAAAACATTTCTGTACAAATAACAAACACATCTAAACACAATAAAATGAAAAAGTAAACATTGATTGTAATCAACAACATGGAAAAAGTTGGTCTTCAGGGGGCTTAGATTTACTATTCACACCCCGTTGTAAGCAACAGTTGGGAAAGGATTGGACTTCGGAAATGTTAGATTTACTATTCCCACTTCAGTCGAAGCAACAGTAGGGAAAGCTTTGGATTTCAGCGGTGTTACATTTACTAGTACAACCCCAGCCTAAGCAGCAGTAAGGAAAATAATTTACTTTTGCTGCTCCAGGCTAAGCAACGGTGGGGAAAATGTTAGACTAAGGAGAGGTTAGATTTGCTACTCCCACTCCACCTTATTTCGTATTGGTGCTGGTTCTGTGTGAACTCTACATCAGGAACAAGTTGTCCCTGTTTGTGGGGTTCATTGACTACTCCTTAGTCTAGTAGGCAGAGTCCTGATGCATTGGAAGTTGAAGAGGATAACACCCACTTCTATCTGCTGTATGAAATATCTGGGCTTTTATATTAAAAACATTGACTAAATAGGCACTTCACATTTGATTTCAACAACCTCCAGTCTACAAACAAAAGCCTATTACGACCTTGAGATAGGTGGAGTGTGGTGCTACACCCTACAACATAAGTACAACTAGTTACATTTGCATGATTGGGAGAAGCACTGTAACAGACATTACATGAAGCTAGCAATTGCTGAAACACAGCCCAAGACCTCTGTTTCTGAAACACAACTCTTGAACTACCAGAATTCATACAGAATACCCTGTTAAAAGAAGTCTGTGAGCACATAATTTTTATCTTCAGACAAATATGTTCTATGTGCACTGTGAATGTTGGGTAAAACATGACATAGCCATGAGCTTCTGCAAATATATTATGTAAAATATGAAGTAGATAATCCTCCAATTCCAGTAAGATTTCAAATCATTAAAGAAGAAACACTAAACTTCATGCTACTTGAAATATTCCTGTCAATGAACAAAACATGCTGTAAAATTTCCTAATTACATTTACTGACAATTCATACGTGTAGGAAAGTCTTCCTTTATGCCCTGGTCACCCCCAAACCTTTTGGACAGATACTTGTTGTTACTGACTCTTGGCTGTGCCCTGGGTACTGCTTACCAGTCTCAGGGCCAGTGCTCTGTGTAAAGTGGATATGCAAATTAGGCTAATTAAAATTGGCAGTATCAACCTATCTATAAGTCCCTAGTATATGTTAGAGCATGTAGGTTTAGGGACCACAGTTTAGCTAGTGCACCCATAGGTGCACTGCTGAGGGGCCTAAACCTACATGTATATATGCACACAAGTCCCGGAATGCATGAGCTCAGCACAGCGGTCCTGACAGGGCTCCGAGACGTCCCAAATAACCTTCAACACTCCCTTAATATATCAGGAGACCCAGGACACCTCCGATGTGAGAAATCAATTTATTTCAGCAAAAGCATCCAACGCCTTTCGGCAACAGCCTTTATCACGGATGAATTGTTACTACAATGCTTCAAATAAATAATCCAAATTCATCATGAACATAGAAAATGGACAACACCTCAATACACCCACCATTAAACATATACAGCGGCAGCCATCTTTAAGGTGTTCATTTAAACCTAAATATACAGTAATTTGTACCACAAAGACCTTATTCATCAAATTTCTCATTGATAATTGTCATGATATTCGTCATGTTATTATTATACCAACAGATAAAACCTTATAATGAAAATACAGAAAAGCTTATTTTGAAAGTACAAAAGAACTCAAAAAGCTCATTCATGACCATACCCTAGAAAATATATATATATGTTTTTAAATTCAAATTGAATATTTCTTAGATAAACACATATTTCTTACACCCATATCTAAATTGACATAATTGAGTCTTATGGAGCCCAAGTGGGCATACTCACTCAAATAAGCTCTTCTGAAAGATTTCCTATTGTTTATGACCTTATTCACAAATATCTTCATCCTACTTATGTACAAGATTATTGACACCCAAGTGGGTAGACATACAAGGTCTTTTACTGTAATAAAGAAAATCGTAAAAAGAACACCCAACAACTCATCTATATACATGTATAAGTACCCTAATGTCACCAACATTCCAAAGTACTATTTTCTAAAAAGGCCACCATACTCCCTCAAAGTGCTAAAATACCAATTACCCTAGATGGATGCTCAGCTCTTCACTTGAATTCAGCCCCACAGGTTCCAACGTCTCAAAACTATTATGTATTTTGACTCCAAGATACGCAGCAGTTGCTCTCTATTACCGCCCCTTTTGCTTATCTTCACTTGATCAATAACTACAAACTTCAACAAATTCTCATTGCCAGAATGCTGATTGAAGAAGTGTCTAGCTACCGGGTAGTTTTTGTCATAATTCTTGATGGCTCTTCTGTGTTTCAGAACTCTCTTCTTAGCATTATGTATCGTACTCCCCACGTATAACTTATCACATGGGCATATCAAACAATAAACACAATAGGTTGTATTACAGTTATAATTACCCCTAATCACAAAGCTATCTGTTCTTCCTGGGACTTTCACTGTTCTACAACTCTTACTGGTTTTACACGCTTTACATCTCATACAACAAGCAAAACCTCCTAATATAGTACTCTTGATGTGTCCTTTTAGGGTTACGTCATTCCGACATAAATCATCCTTAAGAGATCTATTTCTCCTAAATGTTAATTGAGGGTTGTCTTCGATCCAATTATTAAGAACTGGATCAGTTTGCAAAATGTGCCAACTCTTATTCAGAATAGACCGTATTTTATGGGATTGATCACTAAACGTTGTGATAAATCTAATGGAATCATCTTTCTTTTTCTCACTTCTATTTGTCCCATATAAAACATCATCTCTATTCAAACTCTCCACCTTCTGTCTAGCTTGGTCTATAACTTTAGCTTCATATCCCCTATTTCTGAACCCTTCACACATCACTTCACACTCTTGTTAAAAATCTCCTGGCTCACTACAGTTCCTCCAAGCTCTCAACAGCTCTCCAAAGTGGATACTTCGTATCAGATTTGCCGGATGCGCACTGCGAGCAAATAGCAGACTGTTCCCAGCTGTTGCCTTTCTGTACAATTTAGATACCAATCTCTCATCCCTTACAGAAAGTTCTACATCAAGGAACTCAATGCTACTCGAAACTATGTGTTCAGTAAATCTCAAATTGAATTCATTAACATTCAAATTCTGCACAAATTGGATAGCTGCTTTCTCATCACCCCTCCAAATTACAAAAATATTGTCAATAAAACAACACCATAGGACCACATTGGCCTCAAACTGGGTGATCTTTTCTGAGACCTGCTCCTCCCACCACCCCATGAACAAATTTGCGTAGCTGGGGGCGAAGCAGGTGCCCATAGCTGTCCCCTGCAACTGTTTATACAAATGATTGTCAAAAATAAACAAGTTGTTCTTGAGACAAAACTCAATTATAGTACACAACATTTCTGAGTGGAAAAAGAGGGACAGTGTTCTCGCTCTGAAGAAGTGTCTGATAGCTTTAACCCCCAAACCATGATCTATACTGGTATATAGACTGGTAACATCTAGGGTTAGTAGTAAATAATCGTCTTCCCATTGGATGCCCTCAATGATTTTCAGGAAGTGTGTAGTATCTCTCACATAGGACGGTATTGACTCAACAAAAGGATGTAAAAAATAGTCGATATATTTCGATGTGTTTTCCAAAAAGGAATACATAGCCGAAACTATGGGTCTACCTGGTGGACTGATTATATCTTTGTGTATCTTAGGGAGAAGGTATAGTATTGGAATCTTCGGATGATCACACTTGAGAAAAAGGAATTCTCCCATTCAATCATTCCCTGATCTCTCCAATCAATCAGCATGCCATAATATTTCTCATTCATTGATTTAACATCTTCCCATCTTCCCCGAAAGGCGTTGGATGCTTTTGCTGAAATAAATTGATTTTTCAAATCGGAGGTGTCCTGGTTCTCCCAATATATTAAGGGAGTGTTGGAGGATATATATACATACATATATATACATATATCTATCTATCTATCTATCTATCTATCTATCTATCTATCTATCTATCTATCTATCTATCTATCTATCTATCTATATATATATATACATATATATATGTATATACCTGTCAGCCATTGACGTGTTTTCCCCTGTCTTTTTGCTTCTGACCTCCTGTTTTTGATCCTGTGCTCAATTTAGTTTTTGCTGGCTTTAGGACTCTCTGCACTTTACCACTGATGACCAGTGCTAAAGTGCAAGTGCTCTCTGCCTAAATAGTATTGGCGCTGGGCTGCGGCTTGATGCTTCTTTCCTCGGAGTGAAAGGACGGGATTTTGCTTTCTACATCCTGCTTCCAAAGTTTCTCCAAGGGTTTGGGCTGAGCTTGCTTGCTGTCAAGATGTCTCAGGGATATCAAAGATGTCATCTGCCAGCACCTGGGCTGTCTTGCTGAGAGTCTCGACTTGCCAAGTGGTACCAAATCCAGTTCCTGGGCCCTTGTGAGTGAGTTCTGGTGTAACCAAGAAGAAACAAGCACATAAATTCCAGAGCAACTTCCGAACTGGTCCTGCTGTCTGACTCTGCACCGCTGCCTGCACCAGAGCCGCAGAGTAGTCCAGCTGAGTGAAACAACTGCGACCGATGCCACAGGTCTGGCGCCACCACAGGGCCTCTGATGTCCTGCCACCTTGTGAGTCCCGAGTGCGGTGTCCGTGACCTCTAACTCTGCTGCAGCACCTGCACACCCATGGTGGGATCACGACACCACAAAGTCAACGCCTCATGTCTTGACCTGCTGGACTCCTCGACCCCGCTGGATCTTAAAGAACTGATGCCTCGCCACAACACTGTTTCACCTCCTCTGAAACTGCAAAGAACTGACGCCTCACCTCCTCTCCCCAGCAGTAAGGAATTTATGCGTCACCTCCCTGGTAGCAGTAAGTAACAGACGCCGCACCAACTCCAGTGACGCCTCACCTCCCCGACACCATGCAAAATCTTTGTTTCCTCATTTTCCAAGGTACTATACCTGGGATCTGTGCGACTCTCTGACTGACCTGCACTGCTTTGTGAGTGGAGTCTGGGTATTGGCAATGAGTCCGTCAAAGTCTTGTGATAACCCAGTTTAATATATTGTGTTTTTAAGTGCTATACTGAGATTTAATCTTAAAACTAGTATCTTTGCTTGTGTATGTTGGATTTTTTCCTTTAGGTCTAGTTTTACTCTGATAAATATTGGCTACTATTCTAAACTGGTATGGAGTTCTTTTGTAGTGCTTTCACTGTGTTACTGTGTGTGTACAAATTCTTTACACATTGCTTCTGAGATAAGCCTGACTGCTCGTGTCTAGCTACCAAGGGGGAGAGAGGGGTTATCTTCGCTGTCTGACTCCCTTACTCTGACTAGAGTGAGGGTCCCTACTTGGACAGGGTGCAAACCAAAGCACTAGAGACCCCATTTCTACAATTATGCATTATTGAGTTTTTTATGCATAACAATAGCATACACATTACAAACAATCAAATAGCAATGAATAGTATACTTTGGCAGTGATCCCGCTTTCAGCTCTCCTTCACGGCCATTCCTTCTCCATGACAGAGGACTACCCTTGTTGTATCTTTAAATGAATGCTACGTCTAACATCTCCATTTTTGTTATCACCATACAGGCCATCTCTGGTTATAGCTTGTGCGCAGCCAGTCCATCACCAATTACACATTGCGAATAGAATACAAACCCTGTCTCCCCCTCATCAAAACCCTTGCCAGTGTTTATGGTGCGTCAGGCCACCCATTCATAGCTAAGGTGCCCAGTGCCCTATGGTCCACCTCCCCTAATCGATGAATTCTCCTCGGACTCCCTGTCTCTCCAAGTTAGTCTGAAGCGGGCCCCAAATGTCCCTTGGGCAACTACAGCTTGGAAGGATTTCACCATATACATCAGACTGCAGTCTGCAATACGCCATATACCTTGTCCATTCCCTCACTGTTGACAAGGGGCCCCTATACCAGCGCATAGCCACACGTCTCTTTGCCAGAAGAAGCCCCACAGCTATTAGTCATCTAGTCACGGTTGATAGGCGCTTATCATAGCCTAGCAATGCCAGCATGAGGTCCGACTCCACCATCCCATCTGTGATGAAACCTAACTCCTGGAGGACCGCCTGCCAGAAAAGCTGTATGCCCCTACAAGCCCATGCCACATGTAGGAAACTGGCCTCATCCTCTGAGCATCTAGAGCACTTTGCGTTATCACAGAGACCATACCTGTGCAACCGGCACAGAGTATAATAAACCTGACTAAGGTATTTGGAGTGTATGAGCCTGTGGCGCCCATTAAGGAAAATGGCTTTAGTTACAAAACAACAATATTCCTATTGCTTATCATCTTTAATGATTCCAAATTCCCTCTGCCATGCCAGTTGAGCTTTAGATACCTCTGACCTTCGCACTTCCTGTCCCGCGACATACAATCTCGATATTAAGTGACCTGGAGCCGAGTACTGCAGCAGCGATGCCAGAGCGAGGACTAGAAGAGGCTCAATGAGATTATCCCACAATATCTCCCCCAACGCAGCTCATGCTCTATAATGATAGAACCTAGTCAGTGGAGTGACATTGACCTTGTCTTGCCGCATCTCCTCCCAACCCAGTAAATGACCTTCCTCAAACATATCTCCCATAGTAGCGATGCCCAAGTCCTGTAGTGCTTTAACAGTGCACCACTCCTGCAACCGCGGAAGCCAAGCACACCACTCCACAGACATGGTCAGTGAATATAGTAAGGATCTCTCATGCCTTTCCATTAATTTCTGCCAGGTGAATGCTGTCGAAAAGAGTGAGTCCAGCATTCCGTATCGGTGCCTCAGTCGGTCAAACAGAACCCAAGGCAGTTTGGTTAGTGCTGCCATCCCCTGTTCCAGCCGAACATGGGGTAGATCTGCCATGCTGTGTACCCAGTAGTACACAAACTGTGCCTGTGCAACCTGGTAATACGCCAGTAGATCTGGGGCACCTAGTTCCCCCATATCATATGGGAGAGTCAGTGTTTGCCATCTTATTCTGGGCTGTTTGCCCGCCCATGTCAGCCTGCTCAGGAGAGCTTTTAATTGGTGCGGGTGAGGATGATTGGGATATTTAAAAACAGTGAAAGGAACCACAGCAGCCACACCATTTTCATGATTGCCACTCTCCCAGCAAGAGAGAGAGGAAGATGAATCCAGAGCTCAACTGCCTCAGACAGCTGTTGCACTGCTGTGCCATAATAATCTTGCAGCATGACAGCCGGGTCAGAGTGAAACTTGATCCCCAAATAGCCAACAGATTAACCAGTCCACTGTAGTGGATACTACATTTGCTCCGGGGCAGTACTAGAAGCAAGTGGAAATACCAGTGACTTATCCCAGTTCACTCGGAGTCCAGCATCACAACTAAACAGTACCACCCCACGTGGCACTGATGCAAGGATCAGTTCTGAGTCCCTGACATACAGCAAGATGTCATCCACAATTTCAGACACTATCAGAGTATAATATGGAGAGTGCAACCCTCTGTGTAAATGGTATTCCCGGAGTGCACATGCCAACAGCTCGGCAACAAGTTTATATAATAGTGGGGAAGGGGCATCCCTGCCTCGTTCCTCGCTCTATTGGGATAGGGGGATGTGGTATAAACACATCCTGGTATGTCTTGTAAAAGGCTACCATGAGTCCCGGGCACTTTGCCCGCCGGCATATCCTTAATGGGAGCCCTGACCTGTTCTAAAGTCAATGGGGCCATTAACCATTCCCTATGGTCATCCTTTAGCCATGGCATTACCATGTGAGTGAGGTAGTCCGTAACTGCCGCTTCATCAAACTTCAAGCGTGACTTGTATAAGTCTGTATAGTAATCCTGGAACTTCCCCACCACGGACTCGGCATCACCCCACACTCTTCCAGCATCAATCCATATGTTCATTGTTACATTAGTCTCATGTCAGGGGCGAAGGAGCGCCGCCAATGTGGTCCCCGGCCGCTCTTCTTCACCATAAACATGCGCCACCACCTATTATTTCCCCATGTGCATTACCTCAGCCTGGGCTACCTCCTGAAATTCTGTCAGTTTGCTGCGTATCTCATTCAACACCGCATCATCCCTTCCCTCTAACTGTTTACTGTCCAGTTCCACTATTTCTGTTTCCAACCTACTAAGTCAACTGCGCGCAACACCCACAGGACTCCCCCATGCTTTGCCATTGTGACACCACATACATAGACCTTAAACGCCTCCAAGACTGTGGCAAATTTGTCTACCATCCCCACATTCAAGGCAAAGTCCAGACCCAGTTCTGCCTTAAATGCCTCATCTTGTAGCGAATTTGGAGGGAACCTCAAAGAGAAGGCAGGTGGGGGTGGCACACTGAAATCAATCCCCAGAAGTATCGGTGAGTGCTCCGAGTATGTACGTGGCAAAACCTCACAGACCTGTATTTGGGGGGCTAAGAGTCATGAGTACACCAAGTAAGCTACGCGGGTGTGTCTATCATGCACTGTTGAGTAATGAGTGTACCCCATTATCATTGGATATCAATGCGCCCAGACATCCCCAAACCTCTCACGTGTTAATATCTCAGGAAGAGCCAGAGCTGCTGATGAGAAATGTTTCTGGGACCTGGACAATCGGTCTTGGTCTGGATTTAGCACACAATTTAGATCCCCTCCCCATAACTGCAGTATGTCATCCCATTGCCGCAACTTAGCATTAAGAGTGTAATAAAAATTAGGGTCATCATAATTAGGTCCATATATGCCCACCACCAGCATTGTAAAGGTCCCTATAATACATTTAGCCACTACATAGTGACCAGCAGGATCCACACACATCTCCTGCAGCCTAACCCCTGCTCCCTTCCTGGCCCAAATAAGCACCCCTCTCGCATACGTTGTAAAGCCAGCCTCACATATCAATCACTGTATCTTTCGCTGCACTAAATCTCTACTACTTGGTGTCAAATGCATATCCTGGTGGGTTGCTATGTCTACAGTATGCTGACACAAATATGCGTCTACCTTGCGGATCTTTCGATTATCATTTGGGCCACGGACATTCCAGGTGAGTAGCCGTAAGGGCTTAGATCTTGGCTGATATTTCATAGCAAAACGTTGAGTGTTAGGCAAGAAATATCTTGATAACTATGACAAATTTACTAGTGTACTTTGAGAGCATCAAACAGGCCATCTGCCAACTAAGAGTAAATTTCACACAATACCAACTACCCTTCCCTCCACGCTGTGCTGCCCTCAACTTGCGCAATCTGCACAGCCCCCCTCCTAAATTCCTACAATTCCTCATATCAACAACACATAACACAATAGTGGTGCACATACGGGGGCCGCTAAAGCCAAGTGCTTCACGTTACACATGTGCACAGCTGTGGCCAACATCTTCCAGTTCTTTATGCATTGAGGGTCTCTTATGAAATGGGTTCAATGTCTCACTCTCAGTGCCAGCACCTCCATTGGACACTGCCTTACATGTTTGTGCAATCTCCCCAGTCAAAGCACCTTCTCACTGACTTACCAGTCCCAAAAACACAGTCTGGTTGGCAGCAAAGGCCACCTATCAAGTTGTATGACATGACAGGCCCGTACCACCTACAAATTGATCTCAAAGTCCAACCTCATTTCTGAGTGAGCCGACAGGGTGGGCAGCCTTGGCAGTCCGTCGCTGTACCAGCGAAAGCCTTAGCCTCCCCGTCATAGCCCCCAGTCAAAATTCCACAGTGTACATTACTTCCGCTGCATCTCCATCTCCAACTGCTTGTGTGTTCCGTTGTTGTCCCTTGGCCCTTTTATTAGCGATATATTGCTGCAGTTTCTGTGGATCAGTGACGGTCAGGGCCTTTCCCCAGCCATCACCCTACTTCTCACAGGATAAACCATGTTATAGTCTAATTTTAGATCTCAGAGTTTCCATTTACCCTGCAAAAACAGTCGCCTGGCTTCCTGCACATGTTGGGTGAAGTCAGGGAAGAGAGATATTGTGGAGCTCTCATGGTGCATTGTTTCTTTATCTCGGGCCCTCCAAAGTGCTGCATATCTATCCCTGTAGTTCAAGAGCTTCGCTATGATGGGGTGCGGTGGGGCCACTGGCGGCGGCCGCTGTGCCAGCGAACGGTGTGCCCGCTCCACCACAAACATTTCTGAGAAAGTTTCACAGCCCAACAGATCGGACAATAACTGTTCCACATACCGCTTCATATTGTCAATTCGGGTCGACTCCGCTATACCCACTATGCGTACATTGTTCCTACGAGAGTGAACCTCCAGGTCTTCTGCTTTTGCTTGCAACATATGTAGTAGCTTATCCACCTTCTTCTGGGCTAACACTAGCGTATTGTGCTCATCGTCTGCCTCCAACACTCTTCGCTCCACCTGGTCTAACAGTTTACCATGCCCATCCAGTCTGTAAGACATTCGATCAATCATGTACAGGAGGACATCTATCTTCTCATCAATTTTTGTGAGGCTTTGTAGCGTATGTATCAATATTTGCTTCAAGTCCGCATCTGTCTCCCCTGAAGGTCCCTCCAATAACCCCTTGGAGGCAGTCACTCCTTCCCTATATACCTTGAGAGCCTTCCTTGACTTGAATTGTAGTTTAGTCTGCACTCTGTCTGATTTTCCCATAGTGACGCATCCACTCATGAACAGTGGACCTCCCGGACAGAGGCAAATGTGGAGGAACAACGCCTCTATAGGGCCAAGGTGAATTAATTGTCAGTCAGGCTGCGCAACGCACTTCAAACAACCAGGGCACCCTGGTCCCAGTAGCCCACTCCTGCCCCACAGCTCACATCATGCGGGCACGACTTCTCTCTGTGGATGTTTTTAGGTAGGCCTTGCACCAATTTATCCTCTCCTGTGCCCCTGGTCTCTCAACATTATCAGTCGTCTATTAATAATACGTCTCTAGGCTCCTGCGGCCACCACCAGACCATCAGCAGTTCACATGTCTCATTCCCCAATCCCCGTCCAATACTCTAAATTCAGAAACAGGGCCTCACTCCATCTTTTTACCTCCCAGGTCTAAAAAGCTGATCGCGGACAGAGCACTCATTTGGGTCGATCCTGTATAATGCACAAGTCAGGCGACTCCACGCTACCCTCCTCCTAGGGCCACCCCAGTCTGCTTATCCAGGGCCCACCAGTCAGACCGCCGGGCCCTCTCACCTTTGTTGCACTCGTCCTGCCACTGGCGCATGGATCACTCCCCCCCCGATGCGTCCGTGGGGCCAGGCCGATTTCACCTCCTCTTCCCTCTGGGCCCCTCCTTCGTCCTCCGAGCCACCTCCGCTCACCGCCTCACTCCACGGGTCTGCCCCATGCCGCCAGCAGGCCACGCCCTGCCCGGGGCTCCCTGGACAGCAGCGCTCCCAGGCCTGAGCAGGCCGTGTCACAGTCTCTGCCCTCATCTCACAGAGCCAGGATACAGAGGGCTTCTCTTGGTCACCGGGTCCAGCTACACTCTCCCCAGGAGCGTACTCACACATTTGGACACCCTTAGCGCCAGTGTTGCTCAGGATTGTCTTCTCGACAGGAGGAGCTCTAGGCCTACGCAGCTATTTTGGCCCCTGGCAAGCTTTGTTCTCCTCATATACATAAATATAAATATATAGATATTTATATATAGATAGATATAGATATAGATATAAATATACATATACACATATATATATATATTTTTATATATATATATATTTATATATATATATATATATATATATATATATATATATATATATATATATATATATATATATATATATATATATATGTGTATTACACCAGATACTCCTCCAATCCAAAGGAAAACACAGACTCTCCAAAGTGCAGGGTGCATGTGGCAGGTTTATTACAGTGGCTTCACCCTTGTTCACAGTTAATGGTCAAAGTTTCAATGTAGTCAAACTTCCCCACAGTATATAAGGGTGGCTGAATCACTGCCTAAAACATCATTATGTTCAGTGATTGCATATTTTAAAGTGTCATTTTAATGGTACATATAAACTAAGTGGCTTATGTATGCTATGAAAATATGGTCAACATGTTCGCGAGACTCACATTACCTGTATCCTAAATCACTCAATCAACTCTCTATGTGACCAAGCCTCATATACGTACATATGAGTGAAAAACACCACCCGTAAATATAACTATGCTGGTAGTTTCATAAAGTAAGAACGGAAATGAGTGTTACGGTAACCTGTCATATTTTGGAAGCATGGATGGTGGTGACAATGGAAATAAGTGTTACGGTAGTATGGTTGACAAAATCCCTTTAGGGGATTAATTTTCATTTGGAATATATGTGTTTCTGGTTACTGAGTTGAGCCCACATTTGTCAAATTCTATGTGAAAGTTGTTGATTTACAGCTCTAATAGGGCTACATAAACTGAAATAGGCTTAATCTATTGATATGCAGTGCTCACCCATAGGCAACTGTGCCATTTACTTTCAATGTATATGTAGGAATAGAACTCCGTTACATTGCATAACTTATGCAATTTTCAAATGTGAAATTTTACATGTTCCAATGTTGACTATTAATTTCCTTGATGCATATTTATTTGATTATGTCTAGTAATTCCAGTATTTTGAATATTCTGTGAGGTACATTTGAAAAATGAATGAAATAGGGTATATTTTAAGTGTATTGCTAGACATGATAAGATGGCGTCTGTTGTGCTTTTGTTTGGCATAGATGTTTTTACAAGAATCCATTTTCATCGTTTATGTATGTTACATTATCTTTTGATATGTTATGTTACGCTTCGAAGGGCTTCACGCGATTTTGCACAACACAGTGATTATGTGAGCAAGGCCGTTGGTTTGGCTGAAACGCGTCATGAAGGGTGATTAAAATCTTTGATCAAATCAATTCCTGAGTGAGTGCTATTAATAATTTTCTTGCAATTTTGGATATTACGACCAGCTTGTTCATCTGGCCTGCACTCCACCCCTCTTAGGTGCAGGATTGTAACGAGTGCTGTTTTTGTGTGTATATATATATATATATATATATATATATATATATATATATATATACATATATAGAGAGAGATATAGAGATAGATAGATAGATAGATAGATAGATAGATAGATAGATAGATAGATAGATAGATAGATATGGTGTTTTAATTTATTTAATTAAAAAAAAAAAAATAATAAAAAAGTAAAATAACAAAATATTTATAAGTATATGGTTAATAAATTGGTTTTGGTTTTACATTTAGTGTACAATTTATGTAAATGCATTCTATTTGAACATGTTTATTTTAATATTTTATTCAAGCTTAATAGTTTTATTTACTTATATATATGTTTATTAATTTTTAAACGTCAACCTTCTGCCCCACGTATTGCCTACAAGCTTGACCAATTAATAAAATCAACATTCTACACCAGTTACTACTCCTGTGTTTATTTTCCTCTTACCCGCAATCTTCATCCAAAAGCTTTCTATGTGATGTCTTCTATCACTGAAAAACCTTCTTTAATCTTTACCATTTGTAGTAAACAACCATCATTTGCACAGTGTTCTCCCAGGTGTTCCCCATAAGACAAGGTGCACAGTATTTATACATAAAAGCTTATTGTTAAACCAGTCCTTATAGTGAAAATTTCATAAAACGCTACCTTAACTGTAGCAAGGCTGGTTGTTCCATAGGAAAAAAATATGTAAAATAGTACAATTAATATGTTTGGCTGTTAAACGACTAGAAATATAATTCCAAGGCTCCTTATAATAGTTCTACAAAATCCAATTTGTTGATAAAAATCTAATTCTATCTATTAAGGAAACATTACTTTTCAGAAAAGTTGCCTTTTCCCTGCCTAAAGCCTCTAGAGACCCATTTGCATGGAATCAAGTTGTCACATGGCAGCTAAATAGATCCCATAATGTGTGAAAACTACTTCCAGATCAGGACAAAGGCCTTGGGTTTGGGGAAACTTTTTTTTTTTTACAAGATTGCCAGTGAGATGTGCCCTGGGACTTGGTTAACGTCAAAAAGGTCTACCGTGTCACAGGCAAATGTTAGCTGACACTTAGGCAGGCCCTTCCCTTGTTCTTCCAGACAGACAGGCACCAATTCTAGAGGGATAAGAGCTGCTGCCAGAACTGTTTTAGTGTGACCAATGGAGGAGGGACTGCTCATTTCCATGACCTCATCTCTGGGTAGGCACACAAGCTCTGCACAAGGGAAGAAAGGTTCTTCCAACTTGTTTCTAGGTAGAAAGGGACACTGTGGGATTGTTTGTAGTAGAGAGCAGAGGAGCTGCTGCAGTAGTGGATAGGGTAACCCTGGGAACATTTACCCGGTTGGTTAGGGAGAAGCCAGGAGTTACCCGCCACCCGCAGGCTGGTGCCAGGCATACGTGTGATACTGCTAGACCCGCCACAGAACACTACTTAACCTGTGGAAGATCAGCAGATACTGATCCTAAGATGTTAGTAGCAACCTAATTTACTGGACCTGCTTGCTTTCTTGTACGTAAGACAAAGAGGTTGACTCCAGGAGTCATAAGGCTGACCTTCTGTTCAAGCTACAGAAACATATCAAGCTACAAGAGGCCTTTCCTGCAACTGCCAAGCTGACCAGTTCCAACTGGACCTGACATCAATCTTGCTGCTGACCTCTGCTGGAGTGAGTCTTGGACCCCAAGTGCTGTCTCCAAAGTCTTGAGACGTGGGACATAGATTTTGTTTGGCTCCAGAGGCCTTTGGGGGACAGGGATTATCCTGCCAAGCTGAACTGCTGAACATTTTGGCTCCATAGACCTCAGAGGACAGGGACAATCCTGCCGAGTCCATCCATTGAAGCTGCATTGCCGCTGAGCTGAACATTGAAGTTTCTGTGGTCTGAGATTTTCTGCAGCAGCAAATCAGATTCTGTGGGGAGAAAGTATACATCTTCGTGGAGCCGTGTTTGATTACAGAATGCCCCACTGGAAGAATCTGAGTTCCAGTGTGCAGGTAAAGCTTTCAGCCGGATTGAACCTAATTTCTGTAGCTGACCCCTACTCTATTGCAGTCAGCCTCAAATCGCTCCGACGACCCTGTCTACCTTGACCACATCACTACGGTTGGCACCTATCGCTTAATGCTTTTTAGTGCTATTTTGAACCTTAAACTCTAAAAAATCACATCCCTTGTTCTCATTATTGGATTCATGTTGTTTTTGTCTCATTTTATTTATTGAAATTTACTATATATTTCTAAACTGATTTGGGATTATTTTTTGTTGTGTTTTCACTTAATTACTGTTTCCGTACAGCAAAAATACTTATCACCTTGCCTCTAAGTTAAGCCTGTCTGCTCTGTGCAATAGGTACCAGGGGGATAATCTCAGGTTATTTAGTGACTTTAGTTGTTCACCCTAACAATGAATGTGGGTATTGCTTGAATTAGGTAATCATCCTCTTAACCAGTACTCTCAATATCTTACACCATTGTTATGTGAAAATCTCATGGTTTAACTGTTTACTTAGGGCCTGATTCTAACTTTGGAGGACGGTGTTAAACCGTCCCAAAAGTGGCGGATATACCACCTACCGTATTACGAGTTCCATAGGATATAATGGACTCGTAATACGGTAGGTGGTATATCCGCCACTTTTGGGACGGTTTAACACCGTCCTCCAAAGTTAGAATCAGGCCCTTAGTGTCAGAAAACAGGGCTGATTGCAGAGGCCCCCTGACTTTTTGCCCCTATTTTTCACTTTTGCTGATGTTTTCCTGACTATGATGGTGCCCTGGGTACCAGGGCCTGTGCTCTGTGAACAAAAATGAGTATGAAAATTAGGCTAACTATAATTGGCTATGTTAACCTACCTATAAGTCCCTAGTATATGGTATGGCATGTAGGTTTAGGGACCCCAGCATAGGCAGTGCACCCATAGGTGCACTGCTGAGGTGCCTAGTGTCATTTTGAAGGCAGGCCTGCCTTGCTGGCTGCTTTTAAACGAAAGTTATATGCAAGTTTGATTTTGGAATTAAAAGTACTTCCAAAGTCTTAAATGACGTTAGTTTTACACGTAGGTCATCCCTAAGGTGTTCCCTATGTGCCCCTAGGGTTGGGTGCCATGTAACTAGAAGAAGGGACCTTATAAAAATGTTTTATAAACCCTGGTGAGGTAAAGTAGCTCCATTTGTTTTTCCCTCACTGTAGTGAATGGCCTCCATAGGCTAGAAAGGGGAGACTTTCTTTTAATTAACAAAGTTCCCATAAGTGTTAGATTCCTTGAGTTTGGTATCAAATTAATTGTTCTAACCAATCCCACAATTTACAGTTTATAGATTTAATATAACTAGTTCAGGTAAAGAGTTTTAAAACTCTACCTGAAAATTGCCAACTTCTGCTCTGTAGTGCCCTTCTCTGATTGGCCAGCCTCTGGCAGCCTGGCCAGGCTGCCTTGATGAGTTGTGAAGTGCCCTGGGCTGAACACAATGAATGTTCCTGGGGTGGAGATCTGCCTCAGCAGATGGTGAAACAGGATGGGGGAGAGAAGCCAAACTGGTCTTCAAAGGCAGGGAAGGACAATTGTGGCAGCTAATGACCTCCCTCACATTCTTGGATCTCCAGACAATTAGGTGCCCTCTTGATTAGATTAGGAGAGGGCAGGAGAGGGTTGTGTTTAGGATTTTAGGGCCAGATGTAGCACACCATTTGCGACTCGCAAATGGCGAAAATCGCCGTTTGCAAGTCGCAAACGTGGGTTTGCTATGCAGAAATGCATATTGCGAGTCGTTACCGACTCGCAATATGCATTTCCAACTCGCAAATAGGAAGGGGTGTTCCCTTCCTATTTGCGAGTCGCAGTGGGATGCAATACCATTTGCGACCGCGTACGCGGTCGCAAATGGCATCGCAGTTACCATCCACTTCAAGTGGATGGTAACCCACTCGCAAATTGGAAGGGGTCCCCATGGGACCCCTTCCAGTTTGTGACTGGACCCAAAAATATTTTTTCAGGGCAGGAAGTGGTCCAAGGGACCACTCCCTGCCCTGAAAAAATACCGAAACAAAAGGTTTCGTTTTTTTTTTAAGTGCAGCTCGTTTTCCTGTAAGGAAAACGGGCTACACTTAAAAAAAAATAAACTGCTTTATTTAAAAGCAGGTCACGAACATGGAGGTCTGCTGACGTCAGTTAGCGAGTGCCTATACTCGCTATGGGGCCGCAATTTGCGACCCACCTCATGAATATTCATGAGGTGGGTCATTGCGACCCCATAGCGAGTTGCAGTCGGTGTCTGAGACACCGTACTGCATACGAATTTGCGAGTTGCAAATTGTGAGTCGCATGGACTCGCACTTTGCAACTCGCAAATTCGTCAGTTGCTACATCTGGCCCTTAGCCACTCCAGTGGGTAGGCTCAACCAGATTTAACCTCCAAAAATAACTTTCAGCCATGTTGAATTTTTGAAGAATTTTGCTCCTTGGGATTGATTTTTGCCACACTTCCCAGGAAGTGGTCATCAAACGGGGAAGGAGCCTGCCAGTGATTGGGCAACCAGCACCCCCCCTGCTTTCCACCCAAGACCAAGGATAAATGTGGCAGAGCTGCACCCACACCTCAGATCCCTACAAAGAAGAACATCAGAAGAAAAAGGACTGCCCTGCTGGACCCCTGACCTGTACCTGGACACTACACTCTGAAGGATTGCACCAGCTGCACACTTAGTCTTCACCACAAAAAGGACTTTGCCTGGCTTCAACAGGTTCAAGAAGAGATTCCCTGTTTCCTACAGGTGAAAACTAGCTAACCAGAGTCACCTCAATCAAGTCCTGAAGAAACTGACAGGCTGACCATTGTCCAGTGGCCATTTTGGAGTTTGAGCCACGTTCATTCTGGGAGTTGGAGTCTCAACCCTCAAGAAGCAACTCAGAGCTTCTGGAACCCTGTGGTGAGCTGTGGACTCCTAAAAGACCTACTTGAAGAAGATCCAGAAGTTTGGAGAAGATTGGAGAACTTTTTGTAAAAAGCTCCATAAAGGGACCGAGCTGCTGTCGAGTGTCAAGCCGGTTTACATCGACCGCGACCCGACCTGACTTGCAGGTTTGTCCCTGTAGGAGGCTGGCCTGGCTTATGGTGAGTACCAATGGTACTTACACCTTGTGCCAGGTCCAGTTATCCCTTATTAGTAGAGTAGTAGTGTTCTAGCAGCTTAGGCTGATAGAGGTAGCTATAGCAGAGCAGCCAAGGCTGAACTAGGAGACATGCAAAGCTCCTACTATACCATTTATATCATATAGGTACTGTCTCATAAGAAAGACAATACTCAGGGTTACTAAAAGTAGGGGTACTTTATTTTAGTGACAATGTGCCAAAAATATCTCAGTGGATATACTCCCTTAGGAAGTAAGTAAAATACACAAAATATACACACAAACCAAAATCAGGTAAGTAAAACAGTCAGAAAGTAAAGTAGTGCAAACACTGTAGAATACAATAGGATGCAATAGGCCTAGGGGCAACACAAACCATATACTAAGAAAGTGGAATGCGAACCACGAATGGACCCCTAGGGTAGTGTAGTGTGTAGAGGGTCACTGGGAGTGTAAGAAAACACTAAGGATGTCCAAGATACCCCACCCCAAGACCCTGGAAAGTAGGAGTAAAGCACTACTATTTCCCCAGAAATACACTAAAGTTGTGATAAGGGATTTTGCAGAGACCACAACAGACTGCAAAGCACTGAAGACGGATTCCTGGACCTGAGGACCTGCAAAGGAAGAGGACCACGTCCAAGAGTCACAAAAGTGTCCAGGGGGGGCAGGAGCCCACTAAACCCCGGATAAAGGTGCAAAATGGCTGCCTCAGGATAGAAGAAGCTGAATATTCTGCAACAACAAAAGGTGCTAGGAACTTCTCCTTCGTGCAGAAGATGTCTCATGGCGTGCTGGAGGATGTAGAGTTGTTTCCTTGGCAAAATACCCCAAACAAGCCTTGCTAGCTGCAAAAGTCACGGTTAGAGAAAAAGGGTGCTGCCCGGGCCCAGGAAGGACCAGGATGTCACCACTTGTGAGAGGAGACAGAGGAGTCCCTCAGCAATGTATAAAGCCCAAGCACAAGCAGGAAACACCCACAGAAGTCCTTGAACATGGGTTCAAGAAAACTGAACACAGCAGTCATCTCAACACTGCAAAAGGAGGTCCCACGACACAGGAGATAAACTCAGGGACCTGAGCATCGCAGGACAGAGTGCTGGGGACCTAGACTCAGCTGTGCATGCAGGATTTCGTAGAAATATGAACAGAAGCCCTTGTAGCTGCAGTTCACGCAGTGCAAAGGAGTACTGTCTGGAGAGGGGAGGCAAGAACCTACCTCCTCCAAATTTGGACAGTTGGACCACTGGACAGTCTGGGTGACTTTGGTCTACAACCTGTGTTCCAGGGGCCATGCTCCTCAGGATGAGAGGGGTCCCAGAGTACCAGTGAAGCTGAAGTGTGGTGCCTGCTGAAGCAGGGGGAAGATTCCGTCGACCTACGGGAGATTTCTTTGTGGCTTCTGGTGCAGGGTGAAGGAAGGCTCCAGAGCATGCACCACCAGGAAACAGTCGAGAAAGGTGGCAGGATTAGGTGCTACAATGTCGCTGGTAGTCTTCTTGCTACTTTGTTGCAGTTTTGCAGGTGTCCTGGAGCAGTCAGCAGTCGATCCTTGGCAGAATTCGAAGAGAGAGGTGCAGAGGAACTCTAGTGAATTCTTGCAAGTCGTAATCTGAGGAAAAGCCCACTGGAGAGACCCTAAATAGCCCTCAGAGGAGGATTGGCCACTTAGTCAGGTAAGCACCTATTAGGAGATGTCTTTGACGTCACCTGCTGGCACTGGCCACTCAGAGGCCTCCAGATTGCCCTCACACCTCTGGAAACAAGATGGCAGAGGTCTGGGACACACTGGAGTAGCTCTGGGCACCACCCCTTGGGTGATGATGGACAGGGGAGTGGTCACTCCCCTTTCTTTTGTCCAGTTAAACGCCAGAGCATGGACTAGGGGTTCCCTAAACCGATGGAGACTGGCTCATGCAAGGAGGGCACCATCTGTGACCTTCAAAGCATTTCCAGAGGGGGGGAGAGGCTACCCCTCCCCAGCCTTTAACACCTATTTCCAAAGGGAGAGGGTGTAACACCCTCTCTCAGAGGAAATTCTTTGTTCTGCCTTCCTGGGACTGGGCTGCCCAGACCCAAGGAGGGCAGAACCCTGTCTGTGGGGTGGCAGCAGCGGTAGCTGCAGAGAAAACCACAGAGATCTGGTTTGGCAGTACCCGGGGTCCATAGTGGCCCAGATTTGGCATGGGGGGACAATTCCATGATCATAGACATGTTACATGGCCATGTTCAGAGTTACCATTGTGAAGCTACATATAGGTATTGACCCATATGTAGTGCACACGTGTAATGGTCTCACCGCACTCACAAGGTCCAGAGAAATGGCCCTGAACTATGTGGGGACACCTTTGCTAGTGCAAAGGTGCCCTCACACTTAGTAACTTTGCACCTAACCTTCAGCAAGTGAAGGTTAGACATATAGGTGACTTGTAAGTTACTGAAGTGCAGGCAAAAAGGCTATGAAATAACGTGTGCGTTATTTCACTCCGGCTGCAGTGGCATTCCTGTGTAAAGATTTGTCTGAGCTCCCTATGGGTGGCAAAAGAAATTCTGTAGATCATAGGGGTCTCTTGGAACCCCAATACCCTGGGTACCTAGGTTCCATATATGAGGGAATTATAAGGGTGTTCCAGTGTGCCAATTGAAATTGGTAAAATTGGTCACTAGCCTATAATGACAAATGTAATGGCAGAGAGAGCATAAGCACTGAGGTTCTGATTAGCAGAGCCTCAGTGACACAGTTAGTCACTACACAATTATACACATTCAGGCCACAAATTATGAGCACTGGGGTCCTGGCTTGCAGGATCCCAGTGAGACAGGCAAAAACAAACTGACATAAATGTAAAAATGGGGGTAACATGCCAGGCAAGATGGTACTTTCCTACACAACCCCCCCAAACGAGGGACAATAAGGCTAACCTTGCCCAGAGGAGTCTTCATTGTCTAAGTGGAAATATCTTTAAAGTCCATCTGCATTGGAGTGGGTATTCCCAGGTCTGTGTTCCACTGTATAGTCCATTCCCTGTAGGGAGATAGACCACTTCAACAATTTAGGGTTTTTCCCTTTCATTTGTTTAAGCCATAATAGAGGTTTGTGTCTGTCTGAACAATAAAGTGAGTACCAAATAGGTATGGTCTCAACCTTTTCAAGGCCCAGACCACAGCAAAGGGCTTCCTCTCTATGGCAGACCAATGCTTTTCTGTAGGGGTCAACCTCCTGCTGATAAAAGCAACAGGTTGATCCTGGCCCTCAGTGTTAAGCTGTGATAGAACTGCCCGTACCCCTAATTCAGAAGCATCAGTCTGATTTTTTTGGCGTAACAAGGGCTTTTTAGGTGCAGGTGCAGATCACATGGCCTGTTTAAGCTCATCAAAAGCCTTTTGACAGTTAGCCGGCCATAATACTTTTTTAGGCATCTTCTTTGATGTGAGGTCATTAAGAGGGGCAGCTATAGTGCCACAATTCTTTATGAACCTCCTGTAGTACCCTGTGAGGCCTAGGAAGGCTCTCACTTGGGTTTGAGTTGTAGGGGGATCCCATTCCATAATCGTTTGGATCTTCCCTTGCAGTGGTGCAATCTGTTCCCCACCTATCAGGTGGCCCAGATAAACCACTTTCCCTTGCCCTATCTGGCACTTTGAAGCCTTGATAGTGAGGCCTGCCTTTTGCAGGGCCTCCAAAACTTTCCACAGGTGGACCAGGTGATCATCCCAGGTGGAGCTAAAGACAACAATATCGTCTAGATATGCTGCACTAAGGGCTTCCAATCCTTGGAGGACTGTATTCACCAACCTCTGAAAAGTGGCAGGTGCATTTTTCAATCCAAAGGGCATAACAGTGAACTGATAGTGCCCTCCAATGGTTGAAGATGCTGTCTTTCATTTAGCATCTTCTGATAACTTAGTCTGCCAATACCCTGCAGTTAAATCAAAAGTGCTTAGATACTTGGCAGAAGCCAGTGTATCTATCAGCTCATCTGCCCTGGGTATAGGGTGAGCATCAGTTTTTGTTACTTGATTGAGACCCCTATAGTCCACACAAAACCTAATTTCCTTTTTTCCATCTTTACTGTGAGGTTTGAGGACAAGCAGCACTGGGCTGGCCCAGGAGCTTTCAGAAGGTTCAATCACTCCAAGATCCAACATTTTCCGCACCTCTTGTTTAATACAGTCTCTGACATGGTCAGGCTGTCTATAAATTGTACGTTTGACAAGTAAACTGTCTCCAGTATCAATTGTGTGCTCACACCAGGTAGTTGTACTTGGAATCAGTGAAAAGAGGTCAGAGAACTGATCAAGGAGATTTATGCAGTTGTCCTTCTGCTCAGCAATAAGGCAATCTGCCAATACAACTCCCTCCACTAAGCCATCAGCTTCAGTGGTGGAGAAGAGGTCAGGGAGAGGGTCCCTCTCTTCCTCCTGCCCCTCATCTGTGGCCATGAGCAGGGTTAAGTCAGCCCTGTCATATTTCAGTTTCAGGCGATTGACATGAAGAACCCTAAGGGGGCTTCTGGCAGTGCCCAGGTCCACCAAGTAGATGACCTCACCTTTCTTTTCCACAGTGAGATGGGGTCCACTCCATTTATCCTGGAGTGCTCTTGGGGCCACAGGCTCCAATACCCACACCTTCTGTCCTGGGTGGTACTGAGTCAGGACAGCCTTCTGGTCATGCCATTGCTTTTGGAGCTCTTGGCTGGCTTGAAGGATTTTACTGGCCTTTTTCATGTACTCAGCCATCCTTGATCTGAAGCCAAGTACATAATCCACAATGTCTTGTTTGGTAGCTTTTAAAGGTTGTTCCCAACCCTCCTTCTCAAGAGCAAGGGGTCCTCTTACAGGGTGTCCAAAGAGGAGTTCAAAAGGGCTGAAGCCCACTCCTTTCTGGGGTACCTCTCTATAAGCAAAAAGGAGGCATGGCAACAGGACATCCCATCTCCTCCTGAGTTTTTCAGGGAGTCCCATGATCATGCCTTTGAGAGTTTTATTAAACCTCTCAACCAGTCCATTTCTTTGTGGATGATAAGGGGTGGTGAACTTGTAGGTAACACCACACTCCTTCCACATTGCCTTGAGATATGTAGACATGAAGTTACTACCTCTGTCTGATACCACTTCCTCAGGGAAACCCACCCTGGAAAATATTCCCAGGAGGGCTTTTGCCAATGCAGGAGCTGTAGTGGTCCTTAAGGGTATAGCTTCAGGATGCCTAGTGGCATAATCCACTACCACAAGGATACATCTATTTCCTGAAGCTGTTGGAGGGTCAAGGGGGCCAACAATGCCAACCCATACCCTTTCAAAGGGCACCCCACCTACTCGGAGTGGAATGAAGGGGGCCTTAGGTGTGCCTAGTCATGCCACTGGGTTGGCAGGTCACACAGGAGCGACAAAATTCCTTGGTGTCCTCTGACAGATGAGGCCAGTGAAACAATGGAACAAGTCTGTCCCACATCTTACTTTGGCCCAAATGCCCAGCCAAAGGAATATCATGAGCCAAAGTCAGAAGAAACTCCCTAAACTGCAAAGGGATGACTTTGACTCTATACTGAGTCAAGGGACCCCAAACCTGCAGCTCCAGGTTTAGGGTCCCTTGAGTCAGTATAGAGCAGGCTGTCTTCCCAATAGACTTTATGGCTATCAGTGATATCCCCATTCTGCTGTTTGAAAGCTTGCTGTCTTAAACCCTCTAGTGTGGGACAGGTCTGTTGTGCCACACTGAGCTCTTCCCTAGCAGGGCCCCTTGCACCCAAAAGCTCAGCAGGGTCTGCTGCCAGCTCATCTGGTGTAGGTTCTGCACAGGGAGAGGATTCCTCTTCCTCAAAATGGGAATCTTCTGGAGAGGGAGGGAAAGTGGGCAAGGATTTACCCCAGAGGGCAAGGGATTAGTGTGGGGTGACCTGCCGGTTTACCACCCCTTATCATACTCATTCCAATGGGCTTGTTGAGAGATTCAATAAGACCCTGAAAGGCATGATTAGTGGCCTGACTGAGGCCATGAGGCGTAAGTGGCACGTCCTCTTACCCTGCCTGTTGTTTGCTTACAGAGAGGTGCCCCAGAAAGGGGTGGGGTTCATCCCCTTTGAGCTTTTCTATGGTCACGCTGTCAGGGGACCCCTAAGCATTGTTAAAGAGGGCTGGGAGAAAGCTCCCAAGTCACCTCACCAGGATTTGGTCAGCTACATGCTGGCCGTCCGCAACCAAACCCAACGCTTCTGGAAGCAGGACAAGAGTAACCTCGAGGCCAGTCAAGAGGTGATGAAGGAGTGGTATGACCAGAAAACCGCTCTGGTTGAGTTCTCACCTGGAGACAAAGTTTGGGTGATAGAGCCAGTAGAGCCCCGGGCTCTCCAGGACCGCTGGACTGGCCCCTTTGAGATAAAGGAGCGTAAAGGGGAGGCCACTTACCTAGTGGACCTCAAGACCCCCTAGGCACCCCCTAAGGGTCCTCCATCACAACCGGCTCAAACCTCACTTTGAGAGGTATGAGGTCAGTATGCTGCTGGTCACAGATGAAGGCATGGAAGAGGAGAGTGAACCTCTCCCCGACCTCCTCTCTGTCAAAGAAGGGGATGGGTCAATGGAGGGCATCGTTCTATCTGACTCCCTGACTCTAACCCAGAGAGGAGACTGCTATGAGCTGTTAGAGCAGTTCTCCCCCCTGTTCTCCCTTACTCCTGGACTGACCCACATCTGTGTTCATGACATTGACACAGGTGACTGTCCCCCTGTGAAGAACAAAATTTACAGGTTGTCGGATAAGGTGAAGGCCAGCATCAAGGAGGAGGTCTCCAAGATGTTGACTTTAGGGGTTATTGAGAAATCCAGTAGTCCCTGGGCCAGCCCTGTGGTATTGGTTCCTAAGGCTACTGCCCCAGGTGCGAAGCCAGAACTCCGGTTCTGTGTGGACTACCGGGGTCTCAACTCAGTCACCCGGACTGATGCTCACCCCATCCCTCCGAGCTGATGAGCTCGTTGACAGACTAGGGCAGCCAAGTTCCTGAGTACGTTCGATCTTACTTCAGGGTACTGGCAGATCGGCCTGACTGAGGGTGCTAAGGAAAAATCAGCTTTTTCCACCCCTGATGGCCATTACAAATTCCGGGTTTCTAACAACTAGGGTCCTGGCTAGCAGGATCCCAGTGAGACAGGCAAAAACAAACTGACATACATGTAGAAATGGGGGTAACATGCCAGGCAAGATGGTACTTTCCTACAGTCCAGCTGAAAAGCTCCGGAGCCCCAGTCCTTCAGGATTTCACCAGGGGCTCCTGGAAAGGCAATCTGATGACATTGAGTGAAAGTCGGCTTGCTGTGGAGGGTCATCCGATGTCAGAGAGAAAAAGCTTAAAAGTGACTAAGTCGGAAGGTAAAAAGTTGACCGGGACTTGCCTGTGCGGCGTATCTGGGGGGGTTTCCATGGACTTCGGATCAGGATTCAGCTGTGGCCCAGATGAAGATTTTCATCCCAAAAAATCATCTTAGTCCGAGCCTAAAAATCTTCACCGAGGTCTCCTGCAATGCGTTTCCGAAGAGGGCTCGTGGGAGGTCGGTTCGGATTGATGACTTCCTCCTGCTAAAGAACAGCTTCAAGAAATTGTCTTAGTCCAAAGGTAAACTTTTGACCGAGGCCTCCCACTTGCTGTAGCCAAGCAGGGCTCCATCGGGGTCAACCTCAAATTTTGACTATGCCCTGGTTGAGGTGCGACCAGATGACCAGACTGGCGCTTTTAGTTTCTATGCTCTAGAAAACATTAATTCTTTAAAAATTCATATCTTCGGTTCCGCTGATCCGATTTTATCCATTTCATTTTAAAGATAAAAATAGAATATATATATCTTTATAAATTTGTGTTGGGTTTTTATTGTGTTTTGTGTTTTACTTATTCACTGTTTTGTGATTTTTAAATGCTTTCCACACTTGTCTCCTAAATTAAGCCTTGATGCTCGTTGCCAAGATACCAAGGGAATTTGCTCGGTTTCATTTATTGATACCTCGCTGGACCTGAATGGAGGTTAGTGGCTTATTGCTAAGTGTAGGTACTTACCTGCCCTTACCAATAACCCATTGTCCAACACTTATGTTATGTTATGTTATGTTATGTTATGTTATGTGTATTTGTAAAGTGCACTATCATGTGCAAGGGTATCATGGCGCTGAGAAGATGTGTGTGCCTAGCTCTGCATATTATTTGTTGGTTAGTTGAAAAATCAGGTCTTCGGCTTCTTGTGGAATTCAGGAAGAGAGGAAGAGTTCTGATGTGGAGTGGGACGTCATCCCACACTTTAGGAGTAGAGAATGCCTGACCTCCTGATCTGTTTCTGTGCATGTATGGGATTTGTGCAAGTAGGAGTCTTGTGAAGCAGTTGTGTCAGGGTGGTTGTTGGAAGGAGTTGTGACTATTCAGGTAGGTGGGGCCTAAGTCATGTAGTGCCTTGAATGTGTGCTTGAGGAGTTTGAATTGAGTATGCTTGTGTATATGGAGCTAGTATAGTTTCCTGAGGTGTCATGTGATGTCAGTTCTGTATGGGAGATTGAGGATGAGTCTGGCTGGCGTGCTCTGGATGTTTTATAGTCTTCTACAACTACTCTATGTAACAAGAGTAAACTTGTAGTCCTTATTACTTTCATTTAGATACTCTATGCCTGCTCCAGGACTCAACAAGACAAATAGCACTCTTGCTTTACCACCCGGCTAATTAAATATCCTCCAGGATCAGCTGTGGGCCCTTCATCATGATCCAGTAGCGCATAGCTCCTTATGCATCACCTAAAACCCTTCACTCGGCTCTGGGCATCCTTGTGAGAGTCCTTAACCCCTTCTGTGCCCAGGACCTAATGGTTACGTCCTGAGGCACAGTGCTCGTGTGCCCAGGATGTAACCATTACGTCCTGTGCATAGAGCCCAGAGGGAGCGCTAGCGCTCGCGCTCCCTCTGAGGGGTTCCCCTCCACCCCCCCAAGGCAGGGATGGAAGGGGAAGACCTTCCTTTCACCCCCGACCCCCCCACCACCGTGACGTCAGTGCGCGAACGTGCGCTGATTGTCACAGACGCCTCCTCCTTCGCACTGGAAGCTCAGCTTCCAGCGCGATTGGAAGAGAAATGCTTTGCATTTCTCTTCCGATCACGTGGAGGCGGCCCGGAGAGGCTTCAAAGGGAAGGAAATACATTCCTCTCTCTCTGCGTTTCAAAAGCCGGATTGTAAAGCAATCCGCCTTTTGAAACGCCCACTAGACACCAGGGATTTATTTTTTAAATGAAATTGGCATGAGGGAGTGACCCCTAGGGCAAGGGTCGCTCCCAGAGGCCTTTTCTACCCCCCCCCCGGGACAGAGCGGCCTATTATTAGGCCGATCTGCCCCCAGGGGCGGCAGAAACCTCTAGGCACCAGGGATAAAAAAAATTGTTTTGTTTAGTTTTTTTTTGTTTTGTTTTTGATTTTAGAGGTGGGGAGCGACCCCTTAGGCAAGGGTCGCTCCCATAGGGGGCCCCTTGGGGGCAGAGTGGCCTATTTTTATGAGGCCAATCTGCCCCCAAGGGGGACAGAAACCACTAGACACCAGGGAGTTTTTTTTTCTCGTGAATTTCACGCAAGGGGTGCGACCCCTTAGGCAAGGGTCGTTCCCCTGGTGGGTAAATTTATTTTAGGCCATTTCTGCCCGCTTTGGTGGCAGATCGGCCGATTTTAGGTCAATCTGCCCCCAAGGGGGGCAGAAACCACTAGGCACCAGGGATCTTTTTTTTTTCGCCGTCACGCAAGGGGAGCGACCCCGTAGGCAAGGGTCGCTCCCCAGGGGTGTGGGGGGTACATTTATTGTTATTAGGCCGATCTGCCCCTAGGGGGGGGGCAGAAACCTCTAGGCACCAGGGCAAATTTTTTTGGGGTGCTTTTTTTTTGTTTTTTTAGAGATGGGGAGCGACCCATTAGGCAAGGGTCGCTCCCCGGGGGGGTTGGGGGGGACAAATTTATTTTAGGCCATTTCTGCCCCCCCCGGAGCCAGCTGAGCTAGAGGCCAAAATCCACAGGTAGGCACTTTGCAAAAAACACCTCTGTTTTCTGTGAAAAAATGTGATGTGTCCACGTTGTGTTTTGAGCCAATTCCTTTCGTGGGCGCTAGGCCTACCCACACAAGTGAGGTACCATTTTTATCTGGAGACTTGGGGAAACACAGAATAGCAAAACAAGTGTTATTGCCCCTTGTCTTTCGCTACATTTTTTCCTTCCAAATGTAAGGCAGTGTGTAAAAAAGACGTCTATTTGAGAAATGCCCTGAAATTCACATGCTAGTATGGGCACCCCGGAATTCAGAGATGTGCAAATAACCACTGCTTCTCAACACCTTATCTTGTGGCCATTTTGGAAATGCAAAGGTTTTCTTGATACCTATTTTTCACTTTTTATATTTCAGCAAATGAATTGCTGTATACCAGGTATAGAATAAAAACCCATTGCAAGGTGTAGCTCATTTATTGGCTCTGGGTACCTAGAGTTCTTGATGAACCTACAAGCCCTATATATCCCCGCAACCAGAAGAGTCCAGCTGGCGTAACGGTATATTGCTTTAAAAAATCTGACATCGCAGGAAAAAGTTACAGAGTAAAACATGGAGAAAAATAGCTGTTTTTTTCACCTCAATTTCAATATTGTTTTATTTCAGCTGTTATTTTCTGTAGGAAACACTTGTAGGATCTACACAAATGACCCCCTGCTGAATTAAGAATTTTGTCTACATTTCAGATATGTTTAGCTTTCTGGAATCCAGCATTGGTTTCTCACCCATTTTGATCACTAACTGGAAGGAGGCTGAAAACACAAAAAATAGTAAAAATGGGGTATGTTCCAATAAAATGTCAAAATTGTATTGAAAAATTGGATTTTCCAATTCAAGTCTGCCCGTTCCTGAAAGCTGGGAAGATGGTGATCTTGCCACCGCAAACCCTTTGTTGGTGCTATTTTCAGGGGAAAAACCATGAGCTGCCTTCTGCAGCCCTTTTTTCCCATTGTTTTTTAAAAAAAAACAAAATTTTCACTGTATTGTGGCTAATTTCTTGGTCTCCTTCAGGGGAACCCACAAAGTCTGGGTACCTCTAGAATCCCTAGGATGTTGGAAAAAAAGGACGCAAATTTGGCGTAGTTAGCTTATGTGAACAAAAAGTTATGAGGGCCTAAGCGCAAACTGCCAAAATAGACAAAAAAAGGCTCTGCACAGGAGGGGGAAAAGGCCTGGCAGCGAAGGGGCTAACGTTAGAAAGACTTGCATTGTCGGCCCTTCTTTCTCTTTGTTTGCCACCAGTTCAGCTACTTCTGCGTTGCTTTGATGTTTATCATTTTACCTTCCTTTATGAAGATGTTCACCGACCTATTTTCTTAGTTTCAATGTTACTGGTGGTTTATCACTCTTTGCTAGGATGCCCTAATAGGGTAACTGTACACCCTCGAATTCCCTGTCATTCATTCATCCACTGACCACTGTTTCAATCCTGCTCTGAGACCTCCTATGATGACGGACTGCCTCTAGCGCTGTTTCTTTTTTAGCATCCCTCATTATGGGATTTCTGATAGTTTTGGATTGTAATTGAAGTGTGGGTGAGTTACAGTGCATGTAATTGTTGCTGCCTGTCTCTTTTTATGATGTGAATACCTTATGACTCTTTTTAATCATTATTTTATTTAAAATGCTTCTCTAACATTTCAGTTCTTGTGCGTGCCGCTCTAATGTGCTCTTTAATTTGCTCTTGTTTTAATGTCTGATTCTTTCTTATCTTCCTCTGGCTGAGATTAGTTCTACTTCAGAAAAACTCAATAACTCATCACTTACGCGGTACTACATTTTAACCCCCCACTTAACCTTATTAGTCTCTAAAGCCTTTCACCTGCTTAGAGTTTACAGAATGGATTTTAATTGCAATCACACCATTTACCTCTTAACTGCATCCATTTTTCTGCAGTCCACCGCCCCTGTGTCATAAAGCTCTAATGGGCACTCCCTAACGCTCCTTGCATCTCTTAGATCAGCTCGCTTGAAGCCAAACCCGTCCTTTCTTCTCTTCCCCTTGTACAAGACCTTATTAGGAATTCAGATCTAATGAGACTGTGATCAGTAGAAGCGACATGCTTCTCTCTGTTAAGCCCATTTATCACTCTGCTCTTTAACAAGGACCAGGGATTGGCTCTAATGATGCTTGGAAATATCCTAGGTCTTGGGGCAGACACTTCTCGCTGGTGCAAAATAGACAGGGAAAACTGTTTGCTCCGTTGTTGTTGCTGACCTAATAGGAAATTGAGCAGAGATCTGGCAAAAACAGAGCTTATGTTTTTAACCCAGTTTGCATAAGATGTTGCAAAATAGGCAGTGTGTTCCACTTTTTATTGTGTTTGTAGTAAAAGCAACGTGGAGTCAGTTTGTCCATTTTTGTAAAATGTTGTTCCTAGGATATGGTATTGACCTTGTGGAATTAGTGCCCATCTTGTCAAAACATACCGTGTGCCAAGCGTTCATGCCAGTAACTTAGCAAGGATGCTATTGGCCCTGGTGCAAGCAAGGAAACTGACCCCTTTGACTTTTATTTGGGTTGCACACACAGCAACTATCAGGTTTCAATAGTCCTTCAGGACTCTGGTCCCCTATGTCACTGTACCTGGTAAACCAATGTTAGCTTCTCCTCTGGTTTAGGTGGCAAACAAAGTCTGTCTCTTCATCCTTGTTGGTGCTGTGCAGGCTGGTATTGGGAAACAAATTATCGTCAATCACTGGACAACACTGGATCAAGTAAATTATGTCTGTGGTATTAACCCTCATGAGAGGGTCCATTGGTTTCTTATGCATGAAAATGGGCAGAGAAAACACATAAGATTTACTGTAACAAACCACCGGTAGCCATCTTGAAATTTTGAAGTATAAGTGGGGACTGTGCACAAAACCTCCACACCTAGGGACTCATTTACAACTTTTTGGTGCATGGCAGCACAGGAAGGCTTCATGCTGCAGTGCTCTGTGTCAAAAGGAAAGGGAAGGAATGTAACATATTAAAGAAATATGGCACATTTCTGTCCTTTCTGCCTGTGCACAAATTGATGCCTAGTGCAAGCGCACACACCCTTGCATCATGGTGCAAAAGTGTCTGAGTTGTTGGCACAATAGCTTTTGTACAGGAAGGGACACATTCCTGCACAAAAACAATCAATTGATATGTTCTCCTCTTTCTATATATGCTGCAGAATGCTGCACGCACAGAAAGAGAAAAAAGGGCATGAAATAAACATATTTCTCTCTGTTACACCTTCCATGATTAGGCACACAGGGTTTGATGCATTCCCAGGCTAGCAGATCATTGTAAATCTAGGAAGCCATGGATGTTTGTGCTGCCTCGCCTTACATATCTACCAGGCCATGCAAAGCCACACAGGGTGGCTTTGTGTTGCTTCATGGATATGATTGAGAGGCCTGCGCCACTGAAGCGTTATAACAAGTGACAATCTGGAGGCACTTGTCTCTTGTAAATGAGGCTATTAGTATGTGAGTCATTAGAAATTGGTGGTTTGGCAGCAGATGCAGACCTTTGAGTTTTGGTTCCTAGAAAATCAATCAGCAGATGTGAAGTAAAGGGGTAGAAGGCTCCGGTGCTTGTGACAAGATCACAACAGTTTTAGCAAAGTTTAACTTTAGAATTTGATGTAGCAGAAATGTTAATATTGTCCCGCATGTCACAGTAATCATCTATATCTGACAGTTTATGCATTATGTTATATTAGTAGTTTAGTTGAAAATGATGCACTGAAAAGCCACATTAACGTGCATTCACTGTAGGTTGTCAGACAATAAGCATGTGGTTTAGTTATGTAAGTTTATGTCTAACGGATTAATTCATTTTCATCTTATAATTTATGATGTTAAATATTAGAGTGCACTAAAATGATAATAGATTTAATGTGAGAAGCCTTTAAAAAGTGATATGCAAATGTAGAGAATGCATTAATACCTTATAGTTACATGAAGGGGTTAACAGGATCGTTTTATTTGAACTGTTTTGTAAAATGAACAAGTCTGGTAGCATGTTAATATTGAGTTATGGTATAGAAATCTAAATATGATTAAATACATAAATTAATGTGCTGTTTTAATTCACTTGCATCAGCCTAACTAAATTTGGCCTGCAAGGCCCTTTTTCGTTATTGTGCAAAACATTTTAAGTTATTATTGCTAGAGTGGATATTTCTTTCAGACATCGTTCTCATGAGAAAACTAGCTTAGTAATAGCTATGCTATTATTTTATACATGGAAAGCTTGGGAATCTGGCTTTGAGACAAGTATATTTGGAACTGTAGAACTGGTAACATATATAAATGTTTCAACTTGCACAGATGAGACCAAATGGAATATTTTCTGTCTGTTGGAAATGGAAACTTTTGGTGATGTTGCAGCCTGTGTCAAATGATTGAGTTCTATTGGATGTTACATCTTCGGTGTCATATTGAGTGACGGACTGATGAATAATCTTGCCCTATGAACTTTAATATAATGCTTCTCAAGTGGATTTGCAGCAGATCCTTTCACCTAACCTGAGATGATGAACCCCTTGGACTCTGAGAGGTATTGCCCTCTCTATCCTTGCCCTTACAAATGCCTTGCTAAAACCTAGAGCTTTTTTCCCTAACCCCGAGAACAAAACTATTGACCGAGCTTCTGAAATGCTAAGCCTTTCCTTTTTTACTTACTTTTTGCTCTCTTTAGGTAGCATCTTGTTCTCCCAAATTTTCTTTTTCCAAACTATTTTTAGCCTTTTTGTGCTTTCTGCCTACATGTGTTTAGCCCTGCACATGTTAATTCTTTATTTGCTAATCAGTAGGGTTTCCCCTGCCCAAACGAGCTAACTTTAGATGATTTTAAGCTGATTTGATGCTTGCATGAACTGAACAACGCTTGTTCTCTGAACAGCAGTTTATTCTTCTGATGTTTTGTATTGTTTTTGTTGAATGTTTAGTTCTGCTAATGTTAGTTTGTTTGAATCTTTTTTGTCGCCTTGGTCAACACTTGGTGATTCTGTATCTTTATAATAATGGGCCAGATATAGGATGCTTTTTACTGGTAGCAAACCACCCATGCATTTTTTTAATGCATCATGTTTTCCTTTGAGGACAAAGAGGGTGCATTACCAAATAAAAAAAACAACTGTTTTATTTCAAAAGCAGCCACAGACATGGTGATATGATGACCTCAGCAGGCCACCATCCCTGTGAGTGCTGGCCATTCCCAGTGGGTCGCAAATTGCAACCTGTCTCATGAATATCAATGAGGCAGGTCCCTTGCGACCCATCTGGGAATCACAAACAGTGTTAAACACAATGTAGTGCCTAACAGTTTGTGATTGCCTAATGGCGAATCGGAGAAATTTGGTATTATGAAATCACAAACCCAATGCTACGTACATCTGGCCCTTTGTCTTGAGAATTGTCTACCTCATTTTGAGTTTGAGCTTGTAATAAAACCCCTTAACTTTCTTTCAGACTAAAGTTTTTCTTGTGTGGCCACATTTGTCACACTGTTGTGTTGAAACTGATTTGCTGTGAAATTAATGACTTTTCCTCCACATCGTTATGCCGCGTCCAACGATTCATTGACCCCATTTAAAGCAATATCCTGCAAAGGAGAAATGTTACAGTGAATCTGGTAGCAGAGCAGCGGTTCTCCCCACTAGGGGGGAGCACAAATTAGGGATAGTGTTAGGAAGATAGGATTGGTCCCATGCAATAGCCCACTCCAAATTTTGCACATCCTGAATTCAGTTCCATGGTTAATTCCAAAGATTGATGAAGTTCTAGTGTTGTTCCTTCGAGAGACAGATGTGTGAGTATTAATATGGTTTTGCACTTGCACTGCTTTTTGCCTGAAGATTACAGTAAAGTGAGATACTATGAATTGCTTACTGGAGTTTTTGAAGTTGTGTGATTGTGCTGCTGGTTGACAAAAAATGTCTGCGGTTGTTGCTGTTGTTGACAGGTCGTGGACTAAGATCCTGGGATAATGCACAAGTGTAGAAGACCCATGGTTAATTTATTGTCTGCAGTGAGGTACTTGTTGTGCAACATCGTCAACAGTGCCAATAGTTTTCCTTGAGTGAATGTGGATTTGGCTGGTATTAAATGAATCCTGAGTGCACATGGAGGAACTATGTCACCCGAAGTGAGGTTTGCTGGTTAAGCCTCATTTGTTATGTAAATGTGAAAGCCATAATCAGAAAGTGTACCTCTTTGGGTACGCTATCCTGTAGTGAGCAGACAGATTGTTTTTTTTCCCTTGCAATATTTTGCATTAGACTGTGTGATAGCAATTGTGTAAGAGATAATTGCAAAGAGAATGAGTTGTAAAAAGGTGTGCGTTTGACGTTTTCTTGTGTGGCGCTGGTATAGGTCAGTTGGTGTGAAGCTGCGCTGGTACTGGTGGACAATGCCACTGTTAACGCGTCCTTCTATGTTAATTTATACACATTAGGACTCGTTTTTAGCCAATGAATTTTGTGACCCAGTGGTGAGACACCGTAGGACGAGATAACTGATCAATATGTCAAGCAATATATCAATAATGTCATCAATATTCACCACCACAATGCACTTTACTTTGGATAAAGACATTAATCAAATTGTCGGCGCAACCATGACCTTTCAGCCATGAATAACCACACTTTTGATAGAATTTTATGATTTTTATTCCCTATTGATTACAATCTACGAGCAGATGAGTTAATCTCAATACCAGGAAGCATAAGAGCATAGTCACGATATGGCAACTGTGATAAGATCTCATTAATGCAAGAATTACAAACATAAGAGCATAGCACGGTGTAAACATAGATCAGAATACAGTGAATATCATGTAAGTCTCAGTTCAGCATAGCGCAATGTCAGTCATCTATCTATTTGCGTCAGTCAGAGTGAACTCCTATCCTAACCACTAATTAGCATCAGCATGTTGGGCTTCATGTAAAAATAATTTAGAACACCAATTTAGAAAACGTCTAACTATAGTCTCTATCAAAATGAGCAGTTGGTACCTAGAAAAGAAAAGCAAACAGACAAATTACAATTTGCATTATCATAATTACCCTCCAAGGATTAGGTCAGCATGCAGGATCAGTCTTTGTCTTCAGGACATCAGTCAAATCACCATCAGTCTAAACTCGCCTAAAGGACCGGGGACACTTCCCTCATAAGGAGGAGAAGTGTATAGGGCAGTCTATGGGTGAGGATGGTTTTAATAAGTCTCAAAGTCACCAAACAGAGTGACAGAGTTTCTGGATGAAATCAATAGTATTCCCTACCTAGTTCTCTCGCTCCTTCTGTGTCATGGGTTTTTATCCCTTTTTTCGTAATACCTTCCCCCAAAATTCTATTGGCATTTGCTATACCCCACTATCTTTACCCTATCAAATTATACATTAGGTAATTCTAATTGTCACCCCACAATACTTTATAACACTTTGATTGGTCTTCATAATTGGCGTCTTCGGAGGTGGCACATCCGGAGATTACTTCACGGGTTGGCACGTCTTCTCGGGTCATGAGTTCCCTTTGTCCATGGTTTAAACGGCCTTGTACATTACATTAATCTACATTTGTTTCAATTTTGTACATAAACCCATACTAAAGCAACAAACATGCGGATGAGAACAAATTTATACCGATACATTCATCTTCCAAGTTGAAGAAAAAGAACATTTGCAGGGTCATGGCCCTTTGCGAGTCAGCACACTGGAAAACAGAAAAATGCTTTTAATATGAGAGCCAGGCAAACTAAAACCCACAGCTCACGCTAACTTAAGGCCTATGAGGTTTTAATAAATGCAATATCGTAAATGTTAATATAAACTAAAACATAAACAGTTTTACTCAATCATTATTAGTTCACATGTATATATTGGTGGCCACACACATTATAGTCGTAATTCAGATGCGTGTTTAAGCAAAACCACTATTATTGTCGTTTTCTATGCAAAATCGTTAAGCATTGATATGAGCATTTCATTCTAATATATGTATTATTTAGATTACGCTCTCTCACCACGTTGCTATTGGTTAAGAACTCTGAGAAGAGAATTGTGGGATTGAAGTTATTTCCTGATGAGGATGAAAAGTTTACTGTGATTTATAAAATTTGATCGAAAATGAAGGGCCATATTTAGAAAATAATGATGCAGCCCGGTGCCGCAAGTCATCTTGCAGTGCCAAGCTGTGCCATAAGGAAAGTGCAGGGATGCATCATATTTACAACAATATAATGCATTCCTGAACTTTCTTCAGTACTGGTGCACAATTGGCAGCCTAGCGCCAACCTAGTCACCCTGTGTTGCAGGGATGATTGTTTATGTGCAGGAAGGCAGACCTTCCTCCACACAAACAAGCATTAATGACATTTCCCCCCTTGTATGTGTGCTGCAAAATGAAGTACATATAGAAAGAGAAAAAAGAGAGGAGAAATAAACATATTTCTTCCTGTTGCACCACTTTTACGCAACCCCTGATGTGGAGTAGGAATCTGATGCATTCCCAGCCTTGTAAATCTGGGAATGTGTCAACTTCAAGAGAACACCCACATCAGCATCCTTAGAATGCCCTTGTACTGCAGAATAATGCATGAAAGAGGGCCACATTTACAAGGCCATGAAAAGCCACACTGAGCTACCAGAGCATCAATAAAGTGACACTCCAGTGGCGCTAGAGCCTTGCAAATATGCCCTGAATTTCTTTTAAAGGACTTGTGAAAGGAGGGTTCTAAACGTCTGGTCCGCCCTGATTTTTCTCATTTTGACCACCTGGTTTTTGACCTTTCATGGTAAGGGAGTTCCTAGTCAGGGACTCCCTCACAGTAAACTCATGCTAAAATGGACTGTGTGTTTGACCACCAAGTGCCACCTTGCTATGGAAAGGCTGCTGTGGTGTAGCAAGAGTAGGAGGCCCCGGGCTGGTTACACAGGATCACGTGTGCTCACATGTGTGCACCCATGTAAGGACTGCGTGGGGAGGGTCCCTGGTATGTGCAGCCCAAGAACTGTGCTCAGGGAGCCTGGTGCAGAAGGAACTATGCAGAGTGGGTGGTGACCTGGAGTTGGCCTCATGAGATGGGTGTACACAGAGGAGGAATAGTCAGTGTGCTTACTGTATTTTTACTATAGGGACACTCCGTTTAATGTCAATATGAAAGAATGGCTTAGGGCATAACTCAGGTCCCCTATGGCCCACAGAGACCAGAGTCACACCAATGTACATTGTAAACTGTACGAAAAGAATGACGCAGTGGGTTACAAAAGCATAATTGTACAACCTATGGGTCATCCAGGAATCTAATCTTTCTCTGACTCAGCTCATGATTAGGGTGAATTACTGCTCTATTCAGCTGCATGGACAGGGGCTTACCAGCTATCAGACCCCACCAGGAAATGGGTGGAGAACCATTGAAAGGAATGTTAGGAAGGAGGGGCTGAGTTTCAGAGCATATGTGGCCCAAGCTCCTGGACAATGCCATTTTGAGCTATCCCAGAAGACTGTGCAGGAAGGAGGGGACAGGGGCAAGCAAGTGATGTGGCATGTCTGGATTGGCCAGAGGTGCAGGCCTGCTGGACACTTCTGCCACCACTTAAAAGGTCCTGCACAGGGGAGAGCTCTCTCTTTGGGCTGTGCTTCACTGCTGGACACTAAGGGGGTCATTACAACATTGGCGGTAAAAGGCGCTTACCGCCATGCAGAAGACCGCCAATACACCGATGCGGCCGCAGAATTCCGCCAAGCTATTATGACCCACATCTCGGAATCCGCCGAAATTCAGACACCCACACAAGTCCGCCACAACAAAGGTCAGTGATAAACTGGCGAAAACAAAACCTCCACCGTCACGCCAACTGAAACACGCCCATGCTATCACGACCCACGAATCCACGCGGCGGTCTTTCAAACGCGGTATTCCATTGGCGGTCACACCGCTGCGCTCAAAATACACACACATCTCCAAAACACCGCCACATTGGACAATTCCAAATACACACACCTGACACACATACAAACACCACTCCCACACACCCAACACAATATAAAACACACACCCACATCACCCACAAACCCCTACGACCAAAACTGATTGACGAAGGCCAGAGAGAGAGCATAGAATAGACAACCCCACCACACAGAGGCACACAACACCATCACCCACACAACATCCACGCTCAAAACACCCCACACCACCACACATCACCACACTCATCAACACATACACCACCCCACATATCACCTACACCACCCCATGTCACACCCAGGTTTTCCGAGGAGGAGCTCAGGGTCATGGTGGAGGAAATCTTACGGGTAGAGCCACAGCTATTTGGAGCACAGGTGCAGCACACCTCCATAGCCAGGAACATGGAGCTATGGCAAAGAATCGTCGACAGGGTCAACGCTGTGGGACAGCATCCAAGAAATCGGGAGGACATCAGAAGAGGTGGAACGACCTACGGGGGAAGGTGCGTTCCGTGGTCTCCAGGCACAACATCGCGGTTCAGCGGACTGGCGGCAGACCCCCAGCTCCTCCCCCACAACTAATAACATGGGAGGAGCAGGTCTTGACCATCATGCATCCAGAGGGCCTCGGAGGAGTCGGTGGAGGAATGGACACTGGTAAGTCAAATCTTAACTATCATATCCCCCACTCTACCTGCACGCTATCACCCCCCCCCCACCCTCACCCCTCCCCTATCACTACAACTCCTCACTAATGTACTAATAACACAAACCACACATCCCAACACCAAGCCCTGCATGACACAACTAAGCATGGACACCTATCACTAAAGCATGCCCACTGCACATACCCATAACAAACCCCCAAACATCATCACACAAGCCCCCACACAGGAATGCTTGCACTGGGGTACACGCACACCCACCCATTGCACACCATGACACACACACATGCAATAATCATGCTCTTATACCCCTGCAGGACCACTACGTAACGTCACCACACAGGAGGGTCCAGACATCTCCACTCCACCCACAGAAGAGGCCCACAGTGATAACAGCAGCTCTGGCCAACTGGATCCAGATGACCAGCCCGGACCATTGTGGGCCTCGGGACAGTCGGTTCCCCTTGCACAGGCACAGCCCAACACTGACCTTCCACCCTCTGGTAACACCAGCACAGCACCCACCCAGCGGGCCCATACCTCCGTACCCAGGACACGTCAATCAGCTATGTGTCCACCACTACAGGGAACCCAGGATAATCCACCACCCCAACAACAACAGGGACCTGGGGGCAGTGGTAGTGGGCACACGGTCCAGGGGATGGAGGCACAGGAACACAGGGGAACTGGGAGGGCTGCTGTGCGACAGGGGGCGGACAGGCCAAGGGAACCCACTCTCCACGAGGCCCTCTCCTCCATCATGGGAGCATACCACCACTCCCAGGAGACGATGGCTACGGTCCTGGCCAAGTTTCAGGAGACCCAGCGCCTGCAGGATGAACAGTATTTGGGGTTCAGGGAGGAGCTCAAAACCATCAGCTCCGCCCCGGGCACCATCGTAGGGGTGCTGAAGGACATACAAAAGACCATGAGGGACACCGTGGCACTCCAACGGGGCCCCTGACACTAGCCTGGACGATGAACTGCCCACCACCTCCGCCGGCGCTAGTGGACAGGACGCCCCGCCACAGGACCACCACACCAGCACCCCACCCCCTGCAGACGGAGAACCACCACGCAAGCGGTCACTGAGATCCAGGAACAGGACAGAGCAAGATGGCAAGACCCCCGCCAGGAAATGAGACCACCCTGATTGTCATCCCACTGTCTCACTTTGTTACCCTGTCCATATTGGAACTGCCCCAGCTCCACTTCCTATGCCCATATGGGCAGTGCACCTGTGAGACTAATAGACTGGACTCAGCCATGGACATTCCTCCTCCATCACCCATCACCATTTTGCCACCCCCTCCAATAACTAGCACTTGAATAAACACCCTTGAACCACAAAACAATCTGGAGTCAGTCTGTGATTTTGAAAATGTGTATTACCAATAACAGTGACAAAATGCGTTTTCAAATGTAATGCCAACATACCTATGTCACACATCACAAGTCCATGAAGGATGCAAGCAGATGACACACGTTGGTAACCACACCTGTGAAACCGTGATGAAAATGTACAACTCAGTTACCAAATACTGCTTCTAATTGACAGACAGGATAGAGGTAGAAGTGTGAAAGTGAATGTAATAGTAAAATAATTGTTCTCACCTGTGTGTCAGTGGAAATATTGCTGTATGACTGACTCCCTGTTGTCTATGTCTTCTTCCTTAGCTTCCTCCTCATCACTGTCCACAGGCTCGACAGCTGCCACAACACCGTCATCTGGACCATCCTCCTGCAAAAAAAGCACCTGGCGTCACAAAGCAAGATTGTGAAGCATTGAGCAGGCGATGATGATCTGGCACACCTTCCTTGGTGAGTAGAATAGTGAACCACCTGTCATATGGAGGCACCTGAACCTGGCCTTCAGGAGGCCGAAGGTGCGTTCGATCACCCTCCTAGTCCGCCCATGGGCCTCTTTGTAGCATTCCTCTGCCCTGGTCCTGGGATTCCTCACTGGGGTCAACAGCCATGACAGGTTGGGGTAACCAGAGTCCCCTAATAGCCACACACAGTGCCTCTGGAGTTGACCCATCACATAAGGGATGCTGCTATTCCACAGGATGTAGGCGTCATGCACAGAGCCAGGGAACATAGCATTTACCTGGGAGATGTACTGGTCTGCCAAACATACCATCTGTACATTTATGGAATGATAACTCTTCCGGTTCCTGTACACCTGTTCACTCCTGCGTGGGGGGACCAGAGCTACATGGGTGCCATCAATAGCACCTATGATGTTGGGGATATGTCCCAGGGCATAGAAGTCACCTTTAACTGTAGCCAAATCCTCCACCTGAGGGAAAACGATGTAGCTCCTCACGTGTTTCAGCAGGGCAGACAACACTCTGGACAACACATTGGAAAACATAGGCTGGGACATCCCTGATGCCATGGCTACTGTTGTTTGAAATGATCCACTTGCAAGGAAATGGAGCACTGTAGCACCTGCACTTCAGGGGGTATTCCTTTGGGATGGCGGATTGGTGAGATCAGGTCTGGCTCCAACTGGGTACACAGTTCCTGGATTGCGGCACCGTCAAACCTGTAGGTGATGATCAAATTTCACTCCCCCATTGTTAACAGGTCCACCAGCGGTCGGTACACCGGAGGATTCCGCCATCTCCTCAAATGTCCCAGCTGATGGTGCCTAAGAAGGACAACAGCAACCACAGAGTCAACAAATTCTCAGGTATGTACCCACAGCTACATAGAACACGACACCAAATACAAAACTCTTCCTGTATGTGTGTTGAGTGTAGGCCTAGGTATGTGTGACGCAGTAGTAAATGAAGCCATGTGGGCCCCTGAAATGGCAGCTGCCTGACCTCTAAACTGGGACAATGGGATGTGAGGTATCTGCGTTGGAGTTGTACACCGTCGCGGTAGGCGGTCGTAGACCGCGGCGCAATGCTGCATTGTTTAACATTGGACCCTATGGGTCCCAGGAGCCAATGTTGAAGTGCGCCGGTGGTGATGATACGCACCGCCGCGGACGTCACAGCCGCGGACGTCACCGCCGCGGACGTGACCGCCATTTTCCATCTGTTCAATCACTCGATACCTGATCTTCGACAGGAGAGGACCTACACTGCAAGTGCTGCTGTGATCTCGATCTGGAAGAGACAATGGCACGTGCGTCTGGGGAAAGGGCCCCTGCCTTCACTGCTCAGGAGTTGGAGAAGCTCGTGGACGGGGTCCTCCCCCAGTATGCGCTACTCTAATGTCCTCCAGACCAACAGGTAAGTACACAGGGAGCACGTTGTATGGGCTATGCTGGGTGGAGAGGGCTGGATGTTAGTAGGAAGGGGGCAGAGTTCTGCGACCATGAAGGACTGTGAATGCATGTGCCACATGGCAAGGGTAGGGATGTGGGCCACTCACTTCGACGGTGCAGTTGGTAATGACTTCTCTTCTTCCCCTGTACATGTCATGTGGGTCAGCGCCCACCAGAAGAAGGACATTTGGCGTGCCATCGCCAAGGACGTCCGGACCCTGGGGGTCCACCAGAGACGGGGCACCCACTGCCGTAAAAGATGGGAGGACATTCGACGCTGGAGCAAGAAGACGGCGGAGGCTCAGCTGGGGATGGCCTCCCAACGTGGGAGGAGTGCCCGTCGCACCATGACCCCCCTGATGTTCCGGATCCTGGCGGTGGCCTACCCTGAGTTGGATGGGCGCTTGAGGGCATCACAGCAGACACAAGGGGGTGAGTACACTCTCATTCTGCGGACTTTGCGTGCAGTGGAGGGGTCTGGGTGGGGGAGGAGGGCTGTGGGTTTCCCTAGGCCAGGACGATTTACGTAGGCTAGGCCCCTTCGTAAGGCATGGCCCTGTGGCCCTTCACCCCACCTCTGTAGAGTGCCAAGTACAGGTATACCCCTGTGTCATCTATGTGGACAGATGACACCCATAGCCATGTAGGCCATATCCCAGGAATTGCATCTGTAGAGGCCAAGAGCACTGCGTAGTGCAGGGGGCTGCTGTGTCTGTATTGTCCGCCAACGGTAGCGGTAAGCCATGCACTCAACCTGTCTTTCTTCTGTCACCCACCCCCCCTTTTTGTGCTCTCCCTGTTCGTTTGTGCATCAGCATCATCAGGCGGAGGTACAGTGGCACCGGAGCACGAGGGAGCTGCATCCCACATGGCCATGGAGGGCCACACCACAGACTCTGAATACACCAGTGGGACGGAGGGCGAGGGCAGCTTCACGTCGGTCACCGGATCAGCAAACAGTGACACGGACTCGTCCGCCGATGGGAGCTCCCTTGTGGTGGCAGCACCATCTGTGCCCCCCACTTCTACAGGTACAGCCGCCACCCTCCCTACCAGCACCGCCCTCCCAGCAGCCCCTGAACCTTCGCTCCGTGCCCGCTCACCCAGGAGGGTGAGCATCACCTTCGCCCCAGGCACCTCAGCCCCTGCCCCTGTCAACTCTGCTGCCCTCAGTGAGGAGGCCATTGACCTCCTCAGGTCACTCACTGTTGGGCAGTCTACCATTGTGAATGCCATCCAGGGTGTAGAATGGGAGTTGCAACACACTAATGCATTCCTGGAGGGCATTCATTCTAGTCAGGTTGCCCATCATCGAACCCTGCAATCTCTGGCCTCAGCACTGATGGCAGCCATTGTCCCTGTGTCTAGCCTCCCCCTCCAACTTCCTCCACCCAGACCCAATCCCCTGTATTCCAGGCTATCCCAACCACACCATCAGACAAGCATGCACACACCTCAACACACAAAAGTAGCTCAGGCAAACATAGGCACCACACATCCCACAGGCACTCACACAAGCATCACCCACATACAGACACAGCAACATCCACTGCCTCCACTGTGTCCCCCTCCTTCTCGTCTCCCTCCTCCCTCCCAGTGTCGTCTACACTCTCACCTGCATGCACTACATCTACAGGCACTAGGACTCGTACCAGAACACCCAGCACCACACCCCCCTCACCTGCACTCACCACCCCCACTGCCATTTACACGTCCCCTGTGTCCACTCCCAGTGTGTCTGTGACGCCCCCTCCCAAAGTACACAAACGTGGGCACCCACACACCCAACATCCATCCACCTCACGACAGCCTCCAGTACCTGCACCTGCACCCAAATCACCTAAAGTTACACCTCCTAGAACCACCTCCTCTTCCTCCACTCCCAGACCCCCTCCAGCTACCCATCCCAGTGTTCGTCAGAAACTCTTCCTCAGCAACGTTGACCTCTTTCCCACCACCCCCACCCCTCCAATTCATAGGTCCCGTAGTAGCACCTCAGCAAAAAAAGTCCGGTACCAGTGGTGCATGTTAAAGGTGTGTGGAGTGCACCGGCCACCAGGGCAGCCAGTGTGACACGGAGCCAAAGCACTGCCAGTCCACCCCCTGTAAAGCACCTTAAGTTGGAAAGTGGCCGACGGGAGAGGGTAAAGACTCCTGCCGACAAAACAGCCCACAAGGGTCACAGGGGGAGTGCAGAGTCAGCTGTGACTCCTCCCAAGGTGGTGAAGGGGCAGAAGTCTCCAAAGTCTGGTAAGAGCAGCACAGCGGAGAAGGCCGCCATCCTCCACGCCGGCCGGGACGCCACCACCAGCACTGTTGTCATTGGTCCGGAGACCACCGCCAGAGTCAGTGCCCTGGAGGGCAGCAGTATTGTCACTAGTCTGGAGACCACCGCCAGAGTCAGTGCCCTGGAGGGCAGCAGTATCCTCACTGGTCCCAGACCACCACCAGAGTCAGTGACCTGGAGGGCCCCGGCAGCCACAGCCCCGCTGGGCACTGAGGGACCGTCATGCCACACACCGCTGCATAGGTCAGAGACAGCAAAGGCAAGCACCGCTGAACAGGGCAAAGACCACCATGGTGAGGACCGCTGAACAGGGCAAAGACTGCCATGGCAAAGCACCACTGAACAGAGCAAAGACCGCCATGGTGAAGACCGCTGAACAGGGCAAAGACAGCAAAGGCAAGCACCGCTGAACAGGGCAAAGACCGCCATGGTGAAGACAGCTGAACAGGGCAAAGACAGCAAAGGCAAGCACCGCTGAACAGGGCAAAGACCGCCATGGTGAGGACCGCTGAACAGGGCAAAGACCGCCATGGCAAAGCACCGCTGAACAGGTCAGATACAGCAAAGGCAAGCACCGCTGAACAGGGCAAAGACCGCCATGGTGAAGACCGATGAACAGGGCAAGGACAGCAAAGGCAAGCACCGCTGAACAGGGCAAAGACTGCCGTGGTGAAGACCGCTGAACAGGGCAAAGACCGCCAAATCAAGCATCGTTAGCCCATGTGCAGCTGGGACAGTGACGGAACTGGGACCCTCACGGGGAGTGTGATGCACTCTGGGCACCAGTCCCCCTCCAGAACCAGTGGAGACCTGCATCCACTCTGTCTGTCCTTCACAGGATGAAGCACTCTGGGCACCAGTCCCACTCCAGAACCAGTGCAGACCTGCATCCACTCTGTCTGTCCTTCACAGGATGAAGCACTCTGGGCACCAGTCCCCCTCCAGAACCAGTGGAGACTGTTATCCACTTGAGAGACTGTGGCTTTGCACTCCCCAGGATAAAGCAGTGGGCAAACCACCCACGGGAGTGACTTGAGAGACTGTGGCTTTGCACTCCCCAGGATAAAGCAGTGGGCAAACCACCCACTGGAGAGACTTGAGAGACTGTGGCTTTGCACTCCCCAGGGTTGTACAGTGGGCAAACCACCCACTGGAGTGACTTGAGAGACTGTGGCTATGCACTCCACAGGATGGTACAGTGGGCAACCCAACCACTGGAGAGACTTGAGAGACTGTGGCTTTGCACTCCCCAGGATATATCAATGGGCATGAAGCCCCATCATGGATCTGGCGTGGTGCTGTAATCCGGCTGAGGTGCCCCCCCTTCCCTTCCCCTGAGGTGCCTGTTGTATTTCTATCTGATGCCCCTGCAGTGTTCTCTCCGTTTGTGGACAGGTATCTAGTGTGGGCCTCGCCCATGCATTGTGGGCCCAGTGGTCCACGGACATTGATATGTGCATACCTGCAGTACTAATCGTGATATATGATTTTCAAATGTTTATATATGTCTGTATAAATTTGGTTACTGTATTTTGATACATTACAATGGTTGAACTGATTTCCTTTTGTCTTTGCTTTCTTCCGGGGGGGTTGTGGGTTGTTAATGTGCTGTTTGGAAATGCATTGGTGTGTGTGTTGTAGTGGGTGAGGGCCGGGTTGGGGGTGGGGGTGTTGCATGTGTGTGTCCCTGACTTTTGCCTCCCCCCACCCTCCTCCCCTATGTCGTAGGTGCAGTACTCACCGTTGTCTTCGGCGCCTACGTTGCTGGTGTTCGTAGAGGAGCAGGAAGACAAGCGCAGGGAGTATTTGTAGTTCGGGCTCCATGGTGGCCTCCTTCCTCGTGGAGTGTGTTGAGGTGAGCGTTTTCCCATTGCAAAAGCTGTTTCCGCCGTGTTTTATCCACGGTGAATCCGCCCCGGAAAAGGTGGCGGATTGGGGGGTTGTGATACTGTGGGCGGTACATTGTCTTCCGCCTGTCTGTTGGTGGTGACCGCTGCGCTGCTTGTCTGTACCGCTGTGGCGGTCGGAGTGTTAAAGTGCTGTCTATGTTGGCGGTTTCCGCCACGTCATAATTCCCTTTTTTTGTCCGCCGCCCTGTTTGCGGTATTACCGCAGCTTTAACACCGTCCGCCAGGGTTGTAATGACCCCCTAAGACTGCAGACAGGTGTCATGGACAGCTGGAAGGAAGAACCCTCTGACTGTTCCCTGGGGCAGGGACTCTGCCCATCAAGGACTTCAGGCCCAGTGAGGTGCATGCCAGGGCCAGGTAAGCTGACCCCCTAACTTTCCCTGAGAGCTAGTTGGGGGAAAGACTGGGCTAGCTCAAGGAGAACATGCAGAAGCAAACGGGGGCACCCAAATGAAATGCTGGAGTAGGGAGTCAGTGAAACTGGCTCCCTATAATTTCAGACGCTTCTAGGCCAGAAGGGAAAGGGCTCATCACCAGGAGCGAAACAACACCAGAACCATCCAAATTGGCCCTTGGGGGCCCAATATACCCGAAGGAGAAGGTCTGTGACCTTTGTGAGCAGGGAAGCAGGGGGGGCTCCGACGCTGCTCTGGTCATTGCCCCTGGGTGTGCCAGGGCCTGGGGGTGGCCCCCAAAAAGAAGTGAAGCTAAGGGCTGCTGACGCAACCCTCATAAAGTAGAACTTAGAGGGCCAGGGGACCCACCAAGAAGAAAAGTCAGGGGACGTCATTGTGTCCCCCGCAAAAATGCCCACTGGCTGAAGGACAGCTGGTGGCCAAAGGCTAAGCCGGGGATCGCCATCGCGGTACCTGTGAAAGTGGTGCCGGAGCCCCATACCCGATCTAGGGGCCCGACCAGAATACAAAGTCAGGGGTGACATTGCGCCCCCTGTGAATATGGCCAGATTGGCCACGGACCCCATCCTAGGGCTCCACAAAGAGGTAGAGGGCGGGGAGCACTGTTGCACTCCCCAGAGTGGTGGGGGCCCCGGATCCCAAACCGGGGCCCGATGCAGCAGGAAAGGAGGAGGGAGTGTGGTTACACTCCCCCCAAGCACCCTGCCCGGCCGCCCAGCTGCACTCATCTGCCCGCAGGACCAAGAGGAATGCAGCAGCGAGAGGCCTCATGAAAGGAAGCAGATTGGCTCTCCCCGGCATGGGAGAGATGCTCATTAGATATACATATGTCCCACAAGGCCTTGCGAGGACCAACATCATTCTGAGCTGAGTGCTCATCTCCTGGTGGCCCCAGGAGGATGAGGTCACCACCGACCAAGCACCAATTGCCAGTGGGAGCTGCAGGAACATCGCAGCGTGCCCCCAACGCAATGTTTGTGTTCCCACCCTAGGTTGGGTGGGACAAAGGAATCATAACTCTTCAAGGGTTTCAACATACTACCAAGCACAAGTGTCTTAGACCTTTTGTTTGTGGGACTGCACTTTCTAGGGGTGTAGGTTGGTATCACACTATATTAATTCAGGGTATGATATTACACCAGGTTAGTCCAGGGTTATCAAAAAGTAATCTAACATTAATCTCAAAGTATTTTTCACTTTTTAAAGTATTTGAACCTGTCTCTATGTGTTTCTTGTGATGCTGATTTGGGTAATGAGACTGATAACCACTCTCTTGTTCATTAGATGTGCTTATTTGCCAGATGTTGGTGCTTTCACTCTACATTACAGTCAAATGTTATATTGGGATACCAGGGATTGTTTTGCCATGTGGGCTGTTAATTTATATTTCCCCTAGGGGGAGACATAAGAGACTACACAATGTCATTCAAGGGTAATTCCTTCAATTTGTGTATATTTGTAAATTGTTGCACAGTATTGAGTAATGTGTGTGTTAGAAATTTACTTTCACTTTATCAAAAGAAAAAGCCCAGACTGGACAATCATTTATTGAGTGTCATGCTTGTGTGCTTGAGAATGGGAATTACTAGCAAACACCACCTCCCTTGAGTAAGCCATGGACTGCTCTGCCATGCTACTTTATGAGAGTCAAGCGCTACAATGGGGTGTTTGGTTCCCAGTGGTGGTTGTGTGTGGACTCATTACTTGTGCAGATCACACAACTAATGACCCACCTTCCAACAGCACTGAATGTACATTGAGGGGAGATGAGTTTATTCCAGTCAGAGAGGATATAGAACCCCACCCGAAGGTACTCCAGGTCAATATGTAGCATCCAAAAGCGATCTTCATGCATTTTTC